>NC_092421.1:45138635-45452582 GCF_040894005.1 Engystomops pustulosus
CTGGTGGCTGTCCTTGCTGCAGTGCATATACTAGCCAATTGTCAGGAATTTGGAGTGAGACTTGCGACCGCTGTGTTTAGCGCTTAGTGACGCACATATCCATCGCAAAGACCGAAGTGGGAAAATTTATTAGGGGTTGGATTTCAATTAGGCACAGTCTGGCAGTTTCTTTTTATTTTACGTTTATTTTTTCATAACTCAGCGTCATCTCATCAGTGTGCTTTCATACTTGGCTAGAAAATAGCCAAAGGAGAATCCAAACGGCTTACTTACGCCTACAATAGCGTTATATATATTTTATTTCTGGTTGATCTGCTGGTGGCTGTCCTTGCTGCAGTGAATATACTAGCCAATTGTCAGGAATTTGGAGTGAGACTTGCGACCGCTGTGTTTAGCGCTTAGTGACGCACTATATCCATCGCAAAGACCGAAGTGGGAAAATTTATTAGGGGTTGGGTTTCAATTAGGCACAGTCTGCCATTTCCTTTTTATTTTACGTTTATTTTTTCATAACTCAGCGTCATCTCATCTGGCATAGCAGTGTGCTTTCATACTTGGCTAGAAAATAGCCATAGCAATAGGATAGCATTGTTTGGCTTTAAAAACTAAAAAACACAAAAAAAAAACTAAAAAACACAAAAAAACACAAAAAAAAGTAAAAAAAAAATTAAAGTTATAACTTTCATTTTCAAAATGTTTAACCCGAGGGCTAGGGGTAGAGGACGAGGGCGGGGACGTGGGCGTCCAACTACTGCAGGGGTCAGAGGCCGTGGTCCTGGGCGGGTTGAGACACCACCTGCTGATGAGGGAGCAGGGGAACGCCGCAGAGCTACACTCCCTAGGTTCATGTCTGAAGTTACTGGGACTCGTGGTAGAGCACTGTTGAGGCCAGAACAGTGCGAACAGGTGATGTCGTGGATTGCCGACAATGCTTCGAGCAATTTGTCCACCAGTCAGTCTTCCACGCAGTCCACCCATGTCACCGAAATTGGCACTCCTCCAGCTCCTGCACCTCAGCCTCCTCCCCCCCAGTCTGCCCCCTCCCAGGAAACTTTGCCATTTGAACTGGCATACTCTGAGGAACTGTTTTCTGGACCCTTCCCACAGTCACAAACCACTTGTCCGGTTGCTGCTGAGCAATTTTCCGATGCCCAGGTTTTCCACCAGTCGCAGTCTGTGGGTGATGATGACCTTCTTGACGTAGTGGAAGAAGTGTGTAAAGAGGTGTCCGACGATGAGGAGACACGGTTGTCAGACAGTGCTGAAGTTGTTGTCAGGGCAGGAAGTCCGAGGGGGGAGCAGACTGAGGGATCGGAGGATGATGAGGTGACAGACCCAAGCTGGGTTGAGAGGCCGGGTGAACACAGTGCTTCTGAGACGGAGGAGAGTCCTCGACCAGAACAGGTTGGAAGAGGCAGTGGTGGGGCCAGACGGAGAGGCAGGGCCAGAGCAGGTGCATCAGCGCCAAATGTGTCACGTAGTGAAGCTCCCGTGGCGAGGGCTCCCGCGGCGAGGGCTAGATTTTCAGAAGTCTGGAGGTTCTTTAAGGAAACACCGGATGACCGACGGACTGTGGTGTGCAACCTTTGCCAAACCAGGATCAGCAGGGGTTCCACCACTACTAGCTTAACTACCACCAGTATGCGCAGGCATATGAATGCTAAACACCCCACTCAGTGGCACCAAGCCCGTTCACCTCCGGCCGTGCACACCACTGCTCCTTCCCCTGTTTCAGCTGATAGTCAGCCCCCTGCCCAGGACCCTGGCACAAAAACCACATCGTCGCCTCCACGATCCTCCACAGCATCCACCAGCGTTCAGCTCTCCATACCCCAGACGCTGGAGCGGAAACGGAAATATAGTGCAACCCACCCGCACGCCCAAGCCCTTAATGTCCACATCTCCAGATTGCTTAGCCTGGAGATGCTGCCCTATAGGCTAGTAGAGACCGAGGCCTTTCGCAACCTCATGGCGGCGGCCGCCCCTCGGTATTCGGTCCCCAGCCGCCACTATTTTTCCCGATGTGCCGTCCCAGCCCTGCACCAGCACGTGTCAGACAACATAATCCGTGCCCTGACCAACGCCGTTTCTGACAAGGTCCACCTGACCAAAGACACGTGGACGAGTGCTGCCGGGCAGGGCCACTATATATCGCTGACGGCACATTGGGTTAACTTGGTGGAGGCTGGGACCGAGTCTGACCCTGCGGCTGGTCATATACTGCCGACGCCGAGGATTGCGGGGCCTACCTCGGTCCAGGTCTTTCAGGCCTACTATGCCTCCTCCTCCTCCCACCCCTCCTCCACCTCCTCCTCCGAACTACCATCCGTGGGCATGCCGCCATCAGTCGGTAGCTCTAGGCACAGCAGCAGTGCCGTCGCTAAGCGACAGCAGGCGGTGCTCAAACTGCTGAGCCTAGGCGATAAAAGGCACACCGCCCAAGAGCTATTACAGGGCATCACGGCGCAGACTGATCTGTGGCTGGCACCGCTGAACCTGAAGCCAGGCATGGTTGTGTGTGACAACGGCCGTAACCTGGTGGCGGCTCTGCAACTCGGCAGACTGACACATGTGCCATGCCTGGCCCATGTGTTAAATCTCATAGTTCAGCGTTTTCTCAAGACATACCCCAATCTGTCTGATTTGCTCACGAAGGTGCGCCGCATCTGTGCGCATTTCAGGAAGTCCAGCACAGATGCTGCCACTCTCAGGGCAGCGCAGCGCCGCCTCCAACTGCCCGCTCACCGACTGTTGTGCGACGTGCCCACGAGGTGGAATTCAACATTAACCATGTTATCCAGAGTTTACCAGCAGCGCAGAGCGATTGTAGACTGCCAGATGTCAACTTCCACCAGAACTGGTAGTCAGGTCAGTCAGCTTCCTCAAGTCTATAATGAGGAGTGGACGTGGATGTCTGATATCTGTCAGGTGCTGAGTAACTTCGAGGAGTCAACACAGATGGTCAGTGGCGATGCCGCCATCATCAGCCTCACCATCCCGCTGCTTGGCCTGTTGAAAAACTCTCTGATCAGCATGAAGTCGGAAGCTTTGCGCTCGTCACAAGAGACGGGGGAAGAAGATTCCCTTGTTGATAGCCAAAGCACCCTTAGGTCTGTTTCTCAGCGCATATCGGAGGAGGTGGAGGTGGAGGAGGATGAGGAGGAAGAGGAGGAGAATGTTGGCGAGACACAATAGGGGACCATTGTTGAGTCCTCCACTGTTCAGCGTGTATGGGCAGAAGAAGAGGAGTTGGAGGAGGAGGAAATGGACAGTCAGGCCAGTGAGGGGAGTGAATTCTTACGCGTTGGTACTCTGGCGCATATGGCAGATTTCATGCTAGGCTGCCTATCCCGTGACCCTCGCGTTCAAAGAATTTATTCCAGCACCGATTACTGGGTATTCACTCTCCTGGACCCACGGTACAAGCAAAATCTTTCCACTCTCATCCCTGGAGAGGAAAGGAGTGTGAGAATGCATGAATACCAGCAGGCCCTGGTGCACAAGCTGAAACACTATTTCCCTTCTGACAGCGCTAGCGGCAGAGTGCGTAGTTCTGCGGGACAAGTAGCGAGGGAGAGTAGGCGAGCAGGCAGCTTGTCCAGCACTGGCAAGGGTATGCTTTACAAGGCTTTTGCCAGCTTTATGTCACCCCAGCAAGACACTGTCACCTGTCCCCAGTCTCGGCAGAGTAGGGCTGATCTTTACAGAAAGATGGTGAGGGAGTACGTAGCTGACCATACCATCGTCCTAAATGATCACACAGCTCCCTACAACTACTGGGTTTCAAAGCTGGACATGTGGCACGAACTGGCGCTGTACGCCTTGGAGGTTCTTGCCTGCCCTGCCGCTAGCGTCTTGTCCGAGCGGGTTTTCAGTGCAGCTGGTGGCATCATCACCGATAAGCGTACACGCCTGTCGACTGACAGCGCTGACAGGCTGACGCTTATTAAGATGAATAAAGGCTGGATTTCTCATAATTTCCAATCTCCACCAGGTGAAGGAAGCTCAACCTGAATAATTTATCCACTCCTCCTCCTCCTCATTTTCCTCCTTCTCCTCCTCTTTGTACACTAAAGCAGAGGAAACTGGCTATTTTTTGACAGGGCCCACTGGCTCTAGCTATAGTACTTTATGCATTTAATTTTTCTGGAGGGCCACTTACCCGGTCCTCTGTTTTAAACAATTTTTGGGAGTGCCACATACAGGCACTCAATCTATTTCATTTTTCTGGAGGGCCACCTACCTGCTCCTCTGGTTTGAAAACTTTTTTGGACTGCCACATACAGGCACTCAATCTATTTCATTTTTCTGGAGGGCCACCTACCTGCTCCTCTGGTTTGAAAACTTTTTTGGACTGCCACATACAGGCACTCAATCTATTTCATTTTTCTGGAGGGCCACCTACCTGCTCCTCTGGTTTGAAAACTTTTTTGGACTGCCACATTCAGGCACTCAATCTATTTCATTTTTCTGGAGGGCCACCTACCTGCTCCTCTGGTTTGAAAACTTTTTTGGACTGCCACATACAGGCACTCAATCTATTTCATTTTTCTGGAGGGCCACCTACCTGCTCCTCTGGTTTGAAAACTTTTTTGGACTGCCACATACAGGCACTATCCAAATTAAATTGTCTCCATAGCAGCCTCCACACGTTGTCTCCATTGCTACCTCCAAAAGTCGTCCATATAGCTGCCTCCATACATCGTCCTCTTATCAAACGAGGTGTGTCAGGCAGAAATTTGGGTTGTTTTCATGGATTCCACATCAAAGTTGTTAACTTTGTCGCCACCCTGCTGTGTTATCCACAAAATATACTGGCAAACTTTTATCATTTACCAATATTATTTCAGCGCTTCTTGCGCATCTGTTTACATTTCCCTCACCCGCCATATCCTAAACTTATAAGAACGCTACTACACTTGATCTTATACAAAAGGTTCTCTTAGAAGTGCTGTTTGGGGAGTAGCCTAGAGACAGGGGCTTGGATTGGCGAAAGCTCGCCTGGCAGCGGAGCGCCAGCTCCATGCGCATCATGCGCTTCTTGCGCATCTGTTTACATTCCCCTCACCCACCATATCCCAAACTTATAAGAACGCTACTACACTTAACTTGGTGCAGGCTGGGACCGAGTCTGACCCTGGGGCTGGTCATATACTGCCGACGCAGAGGATTGCGGGGCCTACCTCGGTCCAGGTCTCAAAGGCCTAGTATACCTCCTCTTTCCTGTTTAAGCATGGGAGTAGAAAATAGAAGAGAAAATAGAGAAAAAGGAAAAGCAAAACAGAAAAAAGAAAATAAGGACCAAAGAGAAAAAAACAAAAAGCTGATTAAACAAGAAGCTTTATATTTTACAGAAGTATATTGTTGTTTGATGCACATATTAC
Source organism: Engystomops pustulosus (assembly GCF_040894005.1). Taxonomy (NCBI): domain Eukaryota; kingdom Metazoa; phylum Chordata; class Amphibia; order Anura; family Leptodactylidae; genus Engystomops; species Engystomops pustulosus. Next base: position 45,144,020 of record NC_092421.1, read on the forward strand.
CAATTTTTCCCATTTGCCATCAAAATCTGTTGATTTTATTTGGCCTACTCATTCAAAAGTTTTTCATATTGGTACAATTGCTTAAAGTTCTTCATAATTAATTTTAGATCTGGTCACTTGGATCTTTCCAGTAAAGTGCTATACATTTTTATAAAACATTTTTAACTATGCACAAGAGGTACCTGCACAGCTATGAAATGGAGATATATACCAATGTAAATTGTAGCCAACACACTAGAAAACGCAGTGAAACTCAGCAATGTTGCAAGGAAGCTTTCTCAATGGCGTAAGCACGAAGATCTGGACGGATTATAAGGTGGAGTTGTTCAGCCAGTGCACCAATCAACGGTGCCTTGGCCCTTTAAATTTTTGACAGCCGGCGCGCAAGCGCCCTAGGAGGCGGGGACGCACGCGCGCAGCAGTCCAATGGTGAACAGGAACCGGGACAGGTGAGTCTGGTGCAGGGGCACACAGAGGAACACGGGTGCCCTCTCAATCCGAGACAGGGATCGTGGGAGCACCCGTGACACTTGATAAGCCCATACATCTCACACAGCCAAAAAAGGATTCAAATATTATGGAAATATAAAATCAAAACCCATTGGGGCTCATATACTAATTTGGACTAAGCGGGGGATTTAACATTTAAATTGTGTCACGAGCCAAGCACCTAGCCAAGAAGAAGGTGAACTCCGGCGGACCTAATCGGGGAAGTGACAGATGCAGTATATCGGGCGCATGGTTGTAGGGAATCACGGCAACTGTGCATTCTCGTCGGATCGCGCAGGGACAGGTAAGTAAATCTGCCCCAATACAAACAAATACAAATACAAAGGTTATACAATTCTACAATATATTAAGTAACACACAAAAGAACAAGTTAGATGGAGCAGCCTAAGGGATGGTTTCTATTTTCTGTTCTTTCCAATTTGCATAGTTACCAATCTTTATTCTAATCCCATAAGCAAGGTATTTAGGGCAGTGTGAGTTATTACCCCATGCGTTATGTCGCTTATTGCAACTTCCTCAAGGGTCCCCTAACTAGTCACTGTTTACCTCTCATATGTATACCCCCAGGGTGGTTGCTACTATTATCGCGAGTATTATGCCCAGGCGCCATACATAGATTGTAATCCAAGGGGAAAATTGCATTGACGCGAAATGCAGGTAAGTTGACGATTAAGTATAAGAATATGTTGGCTCCTAGGTGTGAAATTTGATAATAAACTATGGGCAAAAACCTTTAGATGGACAGCCCAATGCTCACCATGTTTTAACCATCTAGAACAGATAAAAATGATGCATTTAAGATGGTACCTCACACCAGAGAGGCTCTCTAATGGTGGAATCTCATCTACTCCTCTATGCAGGCAGGGATGTCGAGCCAAAGGGGACCAAGGGCACATGTGGTGGTCATGTCTAAAACTGACTTTAATTTGGTCATAGATAGGGGATCTGATTAGTTTGGTGACACATTCGCACAACGTCATCTCATCTCAGCTGGCCCTTCAACATCTGGAGTCCAGAGATGGATTGTTACTTATATATTGATTGCAGCAAAGCAGTGTATAGTGGCAAATTTGAAAACTACAAAAACTAGATTTAATAGATGTTTGTAATAGAGTTAATACATATAGGGGCACATGTATCATAGCTTCAGCTAGGCAAATTGTCAAATTTTAGTGACTTTTGACCTTTTTGCACCATTTTTGCGACTTTGAACTCTGTTCTTTTTCTAGTATGCCTTGCCTGCACGTTTGTGCAGTGTGCCTTACGTATCATTGTTTTCCAGATGTTCTGGGCTACTTTTCACTTTTTTTGCACCTTTTTTGCGCCTCTTTCATGGACCCGGTTTTAACATGTAAACTGGAATTATTTCACATGTTTTAACTGCTTAACATTTTGCACAGTAACCTCTTTTGTCAAAATTGAATTGCGTTTTTAATGACAACAGCTGAGGATAGGTGATTTGCCTTTCTTCATTACTGTTAACATTTGCATTTACAAAACAAAATATAAATGCTACGCATGTGTTAACATTGTGTTTGCTTAGCATTTTGTAAATTCAAATGTTAACAGTAATGTAATTAGGAAAATCAACTCTCCTCAGCTGTTGTAATAGGTTTCAAAATGCATTAAAAATGCAACATGTTAAATCCCAAATTAACAGTAGTGTCCACTCCTGTATATAACCCCCTTAACGTGGCTTGTGTCCATGTGGATTTTAGACATTTGCAACAAAAAGTCTCAAAAAGAAGCCAAAATTTGCGCCTGCCAGGATAGGAAAAACTGAACATGTATCACAGGTAAAAAGACAGGATCATACATAAGGTGCAAAAAAGAGCCGCCAAATGTCTCTAAAATTCACCTCAGAGAGACAAAACAATGATACATGTGGCCCATAGACACTAAGAAGTAACTAATGCCACAAACTATACGCACTTCTGTAAAATAAAAGAAAGATGCTCCCTGTGGGAGAAATCCCCTTTTACGGACCCCGCAAAAAACTGTTTTTTGCCCTTAAAGAAATTTCTCAGGTGTAGCTGAAATTTCCTTAGATAGCCCTATCCAATAGAAAGGTTATATTTTGGTCCAATCCAATATCTCTCTTTTGGATGCAAAGTGAAACTTTTGTCCCTCCCAGGCAGTTGCAGAATTTTTTTTCTTTTTGGCACATTATTAGTATTGAAATACGATATGTGAAGTCAATATTTGTATGTAAGTTCTGTTTTTTGTTTTGTTTGAATTTGTGGTTCTCTTTGTATAATATGTGTAAAAAAAAGAATATGTCGGCTCCTTAGATGTAACATTGTCGCAAATTATTCAGAGGCGCCACACCCAAGTTGCCATTTCAAGAGAAAAGAACATATTATATGTTATATATCAAACAGAAGTATAATACCTATGACAACTGTAAAACTCAAAACTTATATATGTAATATATTAAGTATACAATAACGTTTAGACTCAAGTTACATAGATATTAAGTTACTTCTTATTGTTGGTTGTATTATTGTAGCTGTAAAGAAAAGATTATTAGGAGTCACACAGAAACGTGTGTACTTTATGCTCCAATACCATAGAAATAAAAAAAAGTATCAATACTAAAGCTGTTAACAGCTTCTGTACCACTTTTTAGACTTCCCTAGGAGATTTTTGTAAAATTTTGTCAAATTTATGATCGTATCAAAGAGCACTTTAGCCTACACCTGAAAGGGCGCAAGCTATAGCTTGTGCACAGACATGGGGCAGCAAACCCCCTTGCTAACCCACTCTGCCACTGAGACAAACCATATGCCCTGTGTTACTATAAGTGGTTATAAATTCGGAAGGCTTTAACATATCCAAGTTTTCTCGTGACACTTTGTACTTCATGTTAGTTGAAAAATGTTGGTGGTATGTTTTGCATTTATTTTTGAGAAAATCAGATATTTTGTGAAATAGTGGAAAAATTCTCGACTTTCAAAATTCAAAATTATCAACTTTTTCCATACATAGTCATACTCTCCAATTTATAAGATGTTATGGGGCTTTGAACATTAGGTGCGATTTTTCACATTTTCAGAAAACGCTAAATCCTGCTATTGAGGGATCTGCTCAGATTTCAAGTCACTTTGAGAGGCCTAAATAAAAGTAAAACCCCATAAATTACCCCATTATAGAAACAACACTCCTCAACGCACCTAAAACAACTTTTATGAAGTTTGTTAACCCTTTCATTGTTTTACAGTGATAAAAACAAAATCGGATGCAATTTTGAAATTAAATTTTTTTTTGGCTAAATGAATGTGTTTTTCATAAAATGTACAAATTATCAGTGGATAAAATACCAAAATGCTCACAAAGTTTGATACCCAATTTCACCCTTGTATAACAATACCTCATATGTGGTGGTAACCTGCTGTATGGGCACACACAAGGGAATTAAATGGAAGTAGCGTCATTCACTTTTTATTTGCTATTCAATATATATATTTTTTTGCGACATGAAAGGCACTTTACAAATACTTCATTTTAGTGGGTCATTAGCTTATTGATGACATTTTATTAACTCTTGAATGTATGGAGGAAAATAAAATTGTCAATTTTGATTTCCTTTCTTTTTGTATTTTTGGGGGTCGTACACCGTACACTAAAATTACTATATTATCTTTATTCTACAGATCACTATAATTATGGTGATACCTCATTTTATATAGTTTTTTATATATTTTTACAATTTTACTGGAAAAAAAATAATATAAAAAAATCTAATTTGTTTTTTATATAGCCATCTTTTCAGAGATATAACTTTAATATTTTTTTGTTTGCGAGAGCTGGTTTAGGGCTTATTTTTTACATGAGTGGCAAGATGTGTGGCATCAGGCAGGTGGCAGCATCACAATAATGGCTGAGGCAGGTAGTTAGAATCCAGACTCATTTCTCATCGTTTGGGGGAGGTGTCATGGCTGATCTAATCTGATGCATTAGGCATTGGTGTTTTGAAATCCAGTCCGATACACGCCTGACAAAGCTGTTTCGCTGTGGGTTTTCCTTGGGGTAACGATGGCCCCTGACGCCCTGACAACCTGCTCTGATGCAACACTACTGGCCAGGCAGGACAGCTTCTCTAATGCAAACTTTCCACACATCAAGTTTGGCTGCCCAGTAGTCCAGTGGATCCTCTACCTGGGGTGGTAGAGTGCTGTCCAAGTAGCCCATTACCTGCTGGCGCAGGCTCTGCTCCATGTCCTGCTGCTGTTGGCGGTTGCCCTCCTTACTAGACAGGTGAAGGAAGCTGCTTATAAAGGACTCAAGACTTAAGCTGCTGCTGATGGAGCTTCTACTGCTCCTACCCCCCAATCTCCCCACAGCAGCTGTGGCAGTACCACGTGAGCAATGACTGCCATGAATCCCCTGGTCAGACCTAACAGAGGATGGACAATGGCGCACATAGGCAGCAGCCAACTGTCTGCACGGTATATCTCTATAGTATGCCAGTTGTTCCTCCCTCTCAGCAGCTGGAAAAAAAGCACTCATTTTTGACCGGTAGCGGGGGTCGAAGAGGGTGGAGAGCCAAAAGTCATCCCTATGCTGGATGTTGACTATTCAGCTGTTACTAGTTAGGCAAAGAAGCATGCTGCAGGACATCTGCGCAAGTGTCTCTGAGGGACTTCCGGCCTCCATCTTCACTGTACACTGCCACTGTTCTTCTGGGTCATCTGCCTCTTCTTCTACCTCCTCCAGATGACCCTGCTCCTCCTCTCCTGTCACCTGAGTAGAAAAACCACTGATTTCACTAGGCTCTGCTTGTGCTCTAAGGTCCTCCTCCTCCTCCAGTTCAGCCCCCACCGGACTCATGTGGCCATGAGATGTAGTGCCCTGATCAGACAGATTTTGCAGCATCTGTTCCAGGACATTAAGCAGTGGAATGACGTTATTCATCCCGCAGTCCTGGCGACTGACAAATAACATGGCCTTTTCAAAGGGCCTGAGCAAACGGCAGGTGTTATGTATGACCTGCCGGTGGCTGACATCAAAGTTACACAGCGGAGTACTCCGGTCCGCTTGTGTCATTAAAAAATCATTAATGGCTTTTCTCTGTTCATACAGACGGTCTAACTTATGGAGGCTGGAATTCCAACTGGTGGAAACATCGCATATCAGACTATGTTGGGGGAGGCCGTACTGCCGCTGCAACCAAGGGTATGCTTGGGCAAACCAGGTGTAGAACTGCGTGGCACCGCTGTGCCCTGTATATGTGGTATGATGGAGCCGCACTTAGACTTGTGCAGGCTGAGGTGTTGGTGGAGAAGGAGTAGAAGGAGGCGGATATTGCCGCAGGAGAAGCAGTTTGACAATGAGGAGGAGAAAGCGGCGTCTCCTGTTCAAGTTGTTAGTGTGGCTGGGCGGGAAGCACATTCACTCAGTGGCAATCAATGATGATTGTGACAGCGAAAGAAACAGATAGTGGGGAGATGTTCCCTCTGCTGCCCACATGCTACCCCGCATCATGGGGTGATGTCTGGCTTCATATCAGTATAAAAATGACAGAAATAATACACTTTATTAAAGAAGTACTGCAGTACAGTATGGTATTTCTTAGTCAGAACATGCAGCACAATTCTGTCTGACATGCACCATACTTGTGTCTGCGCCACAGTTCTGCAGCATGAACAAAGTGCACCAAAAAATGGTGCAGACTTCAGAGCAGTGCAGGTGTTTTTTTGAAGACTGGGACCCATGATTCATGAATCGGGTGCACCCTGCACACTTCACAGGCAAACAGCACATGGTGCAGTTTGCACTACTTTTGATAAACGCAAATCATAATTTATATTTCAGAAAAATAATTAAGAACTAGTTGCTAATCTGTTCCCTTGGAAAGGTCCTGGTACACAAGATGAAGATGTTTGACATTTTGTTTTGGTTGGCCAAATACTATAAGTAAATGTTTTTTTTCAAAGATTTTGATCGGGGGTACATTTTACCAGTAATGGAATCTTCTGGATGGATGACAGTTACAATAACAGGTGTTTTAAAGTTTCTTTAAAATAACAGAGAGTGTGAAGAGAAAATTATTTTGTCAATTTTTTTTTAACCCGTTAACGCTCAGCGTCCGATATATCGGACGCTGAGCTCAATGACTTAGTATCATAGTATCATAGTATATAAGGCTGGAAGGAGACGCAAGTCCATCAAGTCCAACCTTCAAGAATTAAATAAATGTTTTATCCCCATAACCCGTGATATTTTTTCTCTCCAGAAAGTCATCCAGGCCTCTCTTGAACATGTACATAGAGTCGGCCATAACAACCTCCTGCGGCAGAGAGTTCCATAGTCTCACTGCTCTTACAGTAAAGAACCTTTGTCTATGGTGATGGTAGAATCGCCTCTCCTCTAGGCGTAGAGGATGCCCCCTTGTCCTGGTCACAGGCCTAGGTATAAAAAGATCTTTGGAGAGATCCTTGTACTGTCCGTTCAGGTATTTGTACATTGTAATGAGGTCTCCCCTCAGTCGTCTTTTTTCTAAACTGAATAATCCCAAATTTTGTAATCTGTCAGCTGAGCCCATGCCGGTTCAGCTCAAGATCTGAGCCGAACCGGCATCGGGAAACACGGGGTGCCGGCTGTGACTGATAGCCGGCACCCCAGTGTAACACCCGCGATCGCGGGTGCTTAACCCGTTAAATGCCGCGGTCAGCGCGACCGCGGCATCTAACATGCCTCTGGGGGGGTCTTTCCCCCACGATCGGCCCCCCCGAACCGTTTTCGGGGGGCGCCGATCGTTGCTATAGCAACTCTGGGGTCCGATATGGACCCCAGAGTTACCTGCAAGAATTGCCGGTAAGATGGCGTCTGTGACGTCATCTTACTGGCACAGTGCCAGCCTATGCAAGTGTATAGGCTGACACTGATAATACTCTGCAATACATGAGTATTGCAGAATATTATCATGAACAAGCAATCAGAGGATTTCTTGTTCATGTCCCATGGTATAAAAGTGAAAAAGTAAAAAAAAAAATGTTATTCAATAAAAAAATAAAGTAATAAATCACTAAAAATGCCCAAAACCCCCAAAACATATAAAGAGACATATAACTAAAAAAAAAGTCTAAATCATAACACAAACCCCACATATATAGTATCACCGCGTCCGTAACAACCCGTAGAATAAAAGTAAATCATTATTGAACCCCCACGATAAACGCCGTAAAAAAAAACTGCTATAAACCTTCCAAAAATTATGATTTTTAGCTATTCAATCCCACAAAAAATGCTATAAAATGCGATAAAAAACCATGTGTACTCCGACATGATACTGGTGCAAAGCACAACATGTCCCGCAAAAAATAAGCCATCAACCAGCTCCGTAGCCAAAAAAATAACAATGTTATGCCACTTGGAAGACGGCAATACATAAATGATAGATTTTTCCCCACATTAGGGTTTTGTTTGACAAATTTAGTAAAACGTAAGAAAATATATTCAAGTCTGGTATCCCCGTAATCGTATCGACCCATAGAATAAAGATATCATGATTATTAGTCTATACGGTGAACACCAAAAAAAAAAAGAGTAAAAAATCCAGTACAGAATTGATGCTTTTCTACTCCTGCCCTCAAAAAAAGTTCCTAAATTTTCAACAATAGGTGATACCAACCCCAAAATGGTAACAATGGAAAAAGCATCTCATCGCGCAAAAAAAATGGCATCACATGGCCCCAATAACGCAAAAGCGAAAATTTTATAGCCTTCAAAAGGGGCCAATGAGGAAACTAAAATCCTGGCAGCTGCAGGGCGCTCCTTCCCTTCTGCGTCTCGCTGTGCGCCCATAAAACAAGTAACGGCCACATGTGGGGGGTCTTTGTACTCAGGAGAAATTGCAGAACAAATTGTATGGTGAGTTTTCTCTTTTTATATTTTGGAAATGTGTAAATTTTAGTGCTAAATGAACGTATAAGGGAACAATTTGACCATTCTAAATTTCACCTCCATTTTGATTCAATTACTATGAAGATCTCAAAGGGTTAACAATCTTCGTAAAAGCGGTTTCTGATAGCTTGAGGGGTGCAGATTTGAAAATGGGTTGGTTATATAGGGGTTTTGATGCTAAATATGTAAAATTTCATTCAAAACTGTATTTATCCCCAAAATAGTCAATTCTGAAAATCCGGAAAAGCGATATTCTTTTTGTAAGCCGCGTGACATCAAAATAAATTATCCAGACATTTCAAAAATTATGAAAATGTAAAGTAGACAAATGGGAAATGTTATTCAGCAACTTATTTAGGTGGTAAATCTATCTGCCTGGAAACGCAATGATTTTGAATTTCGAAAATGGCAAATTTTTCAAAAAATTTATCATATTTTCTTTTTTTTTGTAAATAAACGCAAAACTTATCAGCCAAAATTTACCACTAAAATGAAGTACAACATGTGGGGAAAAAACAATCTCAGAATCGTTTTGATAAGTAACAGTGTTCAAAAGTTATAACCATATAAAGCGACGCAGGTCAGAATCCAAAAAATCGGGCTGAGCCTTAACCTGCAAAATGGCTGCGTCCTTAAGGGGTTAAAGTTTAATTTTTTAAGCAACACATTTCTATGCAAGCATGATGTCTTCATCAGGCCAAAGTTAAAATCTGCAACTGTTCAATAACTGATAATTAACTAGTAATAAAAATATTAATAACACCCAACACTACATTTGACGTTTCCTTTATACTACACCTTAAAATTCCTGGAAACAGTACAGCATTCTAATTAAATGACTTCCTAAAACACTATGAAGTGAGCTATGAAGGCATATGATACTGGGGCTTATTTACTAAGGGCCCGCGGACGCACCTTCGTCAGACTTCCTGATGATTTTGGGTTTTGCACAGCTGTGACAGGTATTTAACAGGTATTTGTGTCGTGAATGGATTTTGGCGCAGCTGCGCTGGCTTTTACGCAACATAAATAGGGTGGCGGGCCGTCAGACGATCTGACTGATTCGGACTGAGTGTGGGATTTAACTTTCAAATTGTGTAGCAAGATCAAGCACTTACATAAACCAAGGTGAACTCCGTCGGACCTGATTGGGGAAGCGACACATGCAGGATATCTGGTGGACGATCTTAGTGAATTGCGGCACAGTGCATGAGCGTCGGACAATGCACTTTCTGTGAACTCCTCCAGATGGGTAAGTAAATGTGCCCCACTGTATTCTGAGAAAATTTGGAAAGTTTACTGGCATACAAGCCCTGAAATAATTGCAATGCATTGCAAACCAGCAGGCGTTACAATTATCCCCTTTACCAAGTTGCATGGTGTGAAGGGGGTGTAAGTAGGGTTGCCATTGGCAGAGTAGGGCGTGGAATTCTTACTAATTGCGTGCAGGATAAGGCACAACTCAACGCCAGACATGTATTCATACAGTATATAAAGTGCAGCTCCATTTTCTCCTCTTCTGACCCGCACATACATTTCTGCTGTGGACATTTTTCATTAAATGGGGGCTGCAGTGATGTTGTCAGGTGGAGGAGATTAGGCCTTGGGGCACAATGTTGGTTTGGACGCTGGTGTTATGTGAACAGCCCTGTGCCCATGGGACACTGAATCGGCCACTGGTGGTAGGTCAAAGCACCACAAAAAATTAAGTTAAAACAAATCTTTTTTGGGACTGCTACATTCTTAAAGGGCATACATTGCAAATTAAAGCCAGTTTGTCTGTCAAAAGCATATGCAGCTGGACCATTCTAATCGAATAAAAATGATGATGACCATATATATTGAATAAATACAGAAAAAGAAAAATCCAAAACAGCTCACTCATGAAAGTCTTTCATTCACCAGATGAACCCACTGATCACATCTCTTGTCGGTGCAATGGGATTCATGTTCAGACTCCAGCTCTATGAATACTTTGAAGACAAAACTGGGGTTAAAATTTCAATTACTTTAATAGGTATAGTTAAAACATAGGTGTCACAAACAGACCCTCCAGCTGATGCGTTGCGGTCATACCAACCGCCCTTAGTCTTAACATAGTGTTTGTAAGAAACAAAATACACTCACCGGCCACTTTATTAGGTACACCTGTCCAACTGCTCGTTAACACTTAATTTCTAATCAGCCAATCACATGGCGGCAACTCAGTGCATTTAGGCATGTAGACATGGTCAAGACAATCTCCTGCAGTTCAAACCGAGCATCAGTATGGGGAAGGAAGGTGATTTGAGTGCCTTTGAACGTGGCATGGTTGTTGGTGCCAGAAGGGCTGGTCTGAGTATTTCAGAAACTGCTGATCCACTGGGATTTTCACGCACAACCATCTCTAGGGTTTACAGAGAATGGTCCGAAAAAGAAAAAACATCCAGTGAGCGGCAGTTCTGTGGGCGGAAATGCCTTGTTGGTGCCAGAGGTCAGAGGAGAATGGGCAGACTGGTTGGAGCTGATAGAAAGGCAACAGTGACTCAAATCGCCACCCGTTACAACCAAGGTAGGCAGAAGAGCATCTCAGAACGCACAGTACGTCTAACTTTGAGGCAGATGGGCTACAGCAGCAGAAGACCACACCGGGTGCCACTCCTTTCAGCTAAGAACAGGAAACTGAGGCTACAATTTGCACAAGTTCATCGAAATTGGACAGTAGAAGATTGGAAAAATGTTGCCTGGTCTGATGAGTCCCAATTTCTGCTGCGACATTCGGATGGTAGGGTCAGAATTTGGCGTCAACAACATGAAAGCATGGATCCATCCTGCCTTGTATCAACGGTTCTGGTGGGTGGTGGTAGTGTCATGGTGTGGGGAATATTTTCTTGGCACTCTTTGGGCCCCTTGGTACCAATTGAGCATTGTTGCAATGCCACAGCCTACCTGAGCATTTTGGCTGACCATGTCCATCCCTTTATGACCACAATGTACTCCACAGTCACCAGATCTCAATCCAATAAAACATCTTTGGGATGTGGTGGAACGGAAGATTCGCATCATGGATGTGCAGCCCACAAATCTGCGGCAACTGTGTGATGCCATCATGTCAATATTGACCAAATCTCTGAGGAATGCTTCCAGCACCTTGTTGAATCTATGCCACGAAGAATTGAGGCATTTCTGAAGGCAAAAGGGGGTCCAACCCGTTACTAGCATGGTGTACCTAATAAAGTGGCCGGTGAGTGTATGTTGAAAATAGACAAAGAACAAATGCACAGTAAGAAAGAGGAGTGTGTGACAAAAAGCAAGTAAAAGACCACCTGGGTTATTAGAGAATGATCAACTAGACCACAACATTGGGTGCTTCTATACATTTTGGACATGCTCTTGGTGGTGATACAAGACATTTTTCATTCAATGGCATAGAGACTTTATAAACCCAAGCCCAAAATAAATTTAAAAATGCCTTGTTTGTTAGGAAGCATTTGGGATTTTTCAATTGAAAACCAAACATCCAAATAGCTTGAACTACATATCAAAACTTATGTATTTTTATTAATGATATATATTTTTTAGTATTAGGAGTATTTCAATAAATTTTCATTACAGGCACTTTGCTGCTAATCATTGCAGACTGGAACTAAAGAAAAGCATCCAGAGAGCTTCACCAGAGGACAGAGAGGTGTTTAATATATTCCCATTGACTCATCTTCTGTTCTTTATCAACTGTAGATGGAGTTATTCTCCTGTTGTTTCTGTGTAAGACACACTTAGTAATTTCTCAAGACATATTTCTCTGAGTAATTTACAAGGTGATAGGGCTATATTCATATTACCTGAATTACTTTGTACTTTTCTATGTAAGATTACATTGTAAGGCATTTTTTATGTGATGTATTCTTATTAATGCACGTGCTTTCTCACATTTCAGAATACTAATAGAAGAACTGAGAAATGTGCATATACCATTATTATCATGTACTTTTGTTTTTTATTTATCCAATAATTGCTCTGAGGTATGGCACTTTTTCTATATGGCATGTTTAGGTCTTTTTTTATACATTGATATGCATCTGCCTACTTGTGACCTGTACGTTTTTCCTGTTCATCCCTGATATCCTGGTCATGCTGTGGTCTAGTTAATCATTATCTAATAATGCAGGTCATCCTTCACCTGTTTTTTTTTTTTGTCACGTGTTCCTCTTTCTGTGTATTGCTTCTTTCCTTTATATAACATATGTTGTGTCTTACAAATGCTAAGACTAAGGTTGGTTGGTACGCCTGAAATGCATCCACTGGAGAGTCTGTTTGTGACACGTATGTTTTTAAGAAGACCTAATAAAGTAATAGAATTTTTTAGCCCAGTGCTGAGATTCATTTTGTCTTCAAAATCTTCATGTATATTTGACCCTAGAAAATCCCAGAAGTGAATTGGTGTGACAATGCCTTGATTTTATAATTCTTTAAATGTATTTTCTTGGCCAAAATAAATAATGATCTGTGCGTAGCAGATGTGTTGTTAAAGCTGTTAAACTAGGGATGGATCGGGAAAAAGACAGTTTACAGTTGCAGACATGTTAAGAGGTGTAGATAGGTTTAGAGTTGTAGACAGGTTTAGAGGTATAGATAGGTTTAGTGTAGAAGGTGTGCATTTCAAAGGTTGTTGAACATCTAATGCACATGCATGGCTACTACAATACGCACAGGCCTTACTGCTTCATGCCCCATCATAGTGTAGTGGCATTGCAGGGCCCATTGCAATAAACTGAAAAGTGGGGGCTCAATCATCTATTAATGACCTACCTTCACATTACATTACTAAGTGTTAAAAGCTAAAAAAAACCCTCTAAGGGACAGAAAAAACTGAAAAAAAATCTAAGAGCTGAAAACACAATACTAATTAAAAGGACAAATTTGTGTACCCAAAATCCATCCTAACCATATTAATTTATGACATAAAAAAAAATTCAAAGCAAATGATGCTTAATGACATTAATTAAGATGTCAGAGGTTGGTTAGTGTTACCAATGCACTGCCAGGTTTCCAGGACATCTAAATAATTCTCCAAAGTTGACAAAACAATGCAAGTAAAATGCACATACTACGTGACAGCTATTGTCAGCTAGACAAAAGCCAGAGCATATGACGCACTATGAAGAATTAAAAGAAGGCAGTTTCCACATTTCTATGAATTATTCAGACCAATGTGATCTCCAGTTACTAAGCTTTGGTGCCATGGACGCCCAGTGTTTTTGTTCTCTTCTCTACAGACAAGTTCATGTTAGCACTCTTCGATATTTTACTCTCCTCACCATCAGGATAGGTTCCTAAACAATTCAATTTGTTTTCTAATAAACTCCTTTTCACAGCCACTTCTGCAATGGAAGGTAATGGGCAAACCGTCTCATCATAATAAAAGCTGATGAACTGTAGCAATTACTTACAGTTACTGTGCATGACGTTACATCCTGCATTTGTCTACTGACACATCCAGTCAATCTACATAGCTGTAAGTGTTTATGTTTTTGCAATGCATCAGTTTCTGTTATACAGAGACAATAAACCACTCCATCATACTAATGGAGTGATGGTCTAGTGTCCAAAGTAGAATGTGCAGTGCAAGGCTACAATGAATACAACAGTTGGTGAAAAAATAGTGAAGAATCTGATGTACCTCATTGAGTATGTTTTTTATTTTACTGCAGTCAGGGCCAATGTTGGGGAGTTCAGGACACCAAGCCATCCCTGTGGATGGTTTAGTACCCTGAAAAGTGTTCCTGAATCCCATGAGGGGAAACAGATCATACTTTTGCTTGCATGATTATTTCTTCTCAAAGTTATGTAGAGGAAGATAAGTGTGGACAGATGGTATGTATTTGTGCTGTATCAGTTGGTGGTGGAGGTTTATGGAGGATGTTTTAAAAAAATAAAGCTGTATTCACTTGCTCTGGAGCTCCCAATGTCATATACTGCAGTCTGTACAGGAGACAGGTGGACGAGCCAGGCCGTTTGCAAGTTGTTGCGTTGCTGGGAACACTGCCAAAGCAGGTGAGTACAGCATTTTTTTTTTTAAATGCCCTCCCTAACCCGGCTATTACATTTTTATAACAGTCGGACAACCCCTTTAAGAAGAATTGAGCATTGTGTCCCACATAGTGGTGATAATGTTCCTGCTGTATTGGTGACTTCCTTCTACTCTTCGTATTGCCACTGCCACTCTCAATGTTAGATGGGAACTCCGACAGTAGTGCCTGCACCAAAGTACACATATACTCCCTCAGTTTAGTCTCAGGTTCTAGTATTGGCATGGAGGATGCTACGCTATTCTTGTAGCATGGATCTAGCTGGGTGGCAACAATTTGACATTGTTGATTGTACAGACAATTTGAGTGTCAGTGCACAGGCACTTGAGCATATAGTGGCACAAGTTAGCCAGGCTGTGCAGAGGCAAAGACAAACCCTCCTCGGTGGGATATGCCTCCTCCTCTTCATATCCCCAGCCACATTCTAGTGATTCCTGTGAGCTTCTCTTGGTGTCTATGTTTTCATTGAACCATTGGTGAGCTGGGTTTAGTTACTTTTAAATATAAGACAGAATAGGGCCACTTGGCCGCTTAAACCCTTTTTTGCTCTTTAAAATGTAACTTTTAATTCTCATGCATTTAAAAATATAGAGTGAAAAGACAAAAAATGTGTGAATGAACTGTGTTTCTGACCCGTTTTGGTTGCCTAAAATTATCAGAGATCTGGAGGTTAACCTGTTTTGGCTTGTTGATCTATCACATTCCTTTCAGGATGCTTTGATTAGTATTAGAGTCTTTCATTCTGGTCAGCTTTCAAACAGAGGGTATTAGTAGGGTAGCTCAGAGAGAGGAGGGGAAAAACAGCAGGTATAGGATACCGCAGATGGATGCAGTGGGATGTATGCATGGTGTGAACTACCCTACCCCAATCCTAAATTTTCCCCTACCCTACTAATACCCTCTGTTTGAAAGCTGATGGCTTTCTCCATGGCACCACTTTTAGCAAAGCCTTGGAGAAACAGTAGCAGGCTGTGAGATCACTCCTCTGTCTGGGTAAAAGACCCCACACTGCCTACAAGCTATGAACTGGGATCCAGGAGCAAACAGATGAGTGGTTGTGCCGCTGAACCTCAAGCTTGGGAAGGTGGTGTGCGACAACCTTGAACAACGCTGACTGGACGAGGAAGCAGGAGAGGAAGAATCGGAGTAGAGGGATGCGGTAACTGGAAGCAAGGAATGATGTCCAGCAATCCTGGGTGGGGGCAGAATGTGAGCCAGAGTACCTCCTGCCTTTGGACAAGCTGTCACTAAATTAACTCGGTGGGTATTAGTAGACTAATATGAACTTATATTCACGGGCAGGTATCAGTCACGGGGGTGGAGCTTGGTGTAGAGCAGTCAAGCGTGCAGGCCGCTGTGTCATAAAAATCCAGCCTACTTCTCTCCATTTAGCTGATATCTTCCCTGCCTCCTGCTCCTTCCCGCTCTCGTTTCAAATCTCAGACAGTGTGCTTATTATCTCCTCTCAGACCCTGCACATAGCCAGAGGGAGTAACGTGCATTGTGCATGTGCCACCACCGAGAGAACACAGTGCCGAAATGTACAGCCGGCAGCGCCTGTGCAGTGCGCTTCTGTCCCTCTGGATACTCGCAGGGAGTTTTCTCATCTATATATTCTATATTTTGCTTTTATACAAATAATTATACAAACATTATGTGTTGCAAAATAGCAACTGCTATGTAGAATCCTTAGTGCATGAACCCCATCTAGGAAAAAATAGACAAATGCAAGACATGAACTGGGTGGCCTGAATGGATAAGGTTTCACATAACACAATAAAAGACACCAGGCTCACCTTGACTGCTCAGCAGCATAGGTCATCAATGCACACTATCCAACTTCCTTGGACGCGACAATTGTTCATTGGTTTTGTTTCAAGAAAGAGGCGTCAGAGTGCTCGTCCAGAAAGAAGACACAACGTGCCTTTAAAGTGTGAAGAGGATAGGTGAGTACAAGCAGGGTAAGATGGGACTTACGGATGTCAAGAATGGGGTCAAGATGACAATGTCACTCTCCCTGATGCACCCTAAGTCCAGCTTCTCTGATACCCTGAGAACCTAACCTCGGAGTCGTGGTCCTAATTGGCCACAACCCTGACAGGAACCTATCCCTGGCTAGGTAGCCCTATCAAGCAAGCCTATACCGCCGGAATGGTTCCAGTAAAGGAATTGAAGAGAGTCTGGTATACAATTATGGACCGTCTTTCATCCTATGAAAATTTAATACACGACGTAGGGATCAGGGCAACCGAATCTCGACAGGACCTGTTTCACCCTTCCAGGGCTCATCAGGGGAAAAGTTGCGGTGCACCAAAAAGTGTCCCTAATAAATATAACCATACAACTTTGTTTTAGTCAAGGCAAAAAGTGGGTGGTAAGTTTACAGTGAAAATGTAGAGTAGTCCTACCTTTACTGTAGGTGAGAGAAACACAGGGGTAATCCGTCCCTATTGTAAAGAAAGGAAGGAGTATACTAATGGTAAATCCCGTAAATCGAACATGTAGGGTTTGAATAGTGAGCGCTCAAATGTTGTGCTCTTACCTTGTTGGTTGGTACGGACTGGTGGTCAGGTTGGGGCTGTGGGGGCCCAGTAATAGCGTCCCGTGCACGGCCTTGCAGGACCAGTGGGTCTGTGTGTGAAGTTCTAATGCACTGGTTTATATGGCGCGCCCTGCACTATAAAGCCACGCCCCCAACGCCCCGCCCCATCACGTGATCGGTCGGTCGCGATGAGTCATGAGGTGGAGCGAGGGCGGGTCTGGGCGTGCGCATGCGTGATCGGTCGCCCGCAGTTCGGACCCCTTCCCTGTGCCTAATCTGTCACACGGGGAGGCCGCCGATGCGCACGACCCGCGCATGCGCAGAGACACAAACTAAACCACTCGGACGCCCCGGAAGAAGCCTTGCCGGCGAAACCCTGGGTCGGGCGGATAGAAATTGTGATATGCGCATTTTTATTGGATTTTTGTGAGTATAATGAATTGGAATAAATTTTAACCTTGTTGGAACGTACCACACCATCTGCCTGCATATTTTCTTCCAGTTACAATATAATAAAGGAGGAGAATGAGAGTGCGATGGTGCTAGTCTGAATGGTGACATACTTTCAGCAGGAGAAATTGAAGATTGGTGCTGTTCATCGAAGTTTTACGATAAAATAAGAGGAAGAAGAAGAATCCTTGGAGCTCCGGTCATAGTGAAAATATTTTTCTCTATTTTGTGGACTTTTTCAAAGACTGTGTGGACCGGTCTTATACCGTGAGTAGCTCCTTAAGGGGCAAACTGTGCACCACAAACAACTGTGGTGGCGTGAGTGTCCCCGGGGGGGTGGTGAGGAAAAGCAGGGAAACAGGGTTAGATGAGTGATGCGCCATAGAGTCTATCAGTTTTAAGGTTAGGGACTGAAAAATAACGGATCAGGTCTACATAAAGGTGAATGTCTGACCCTGATGATAAAATTGTACTAAAAACGGGATTTAGGCCAAAGTCTCCCCGGTGGTAGAAGCTAGTGGAGTAAATACATCTAAAGCTATCCAAATGAGAAAGAATTACAACAGGATGTTTATAGTGATTTAGTTAACTAAGTGAAGTATAAGTAACGGCTGGTGTGGGCATAAGATGGGGATTAGAGGAAGCAAGCAAAGCTTATTTGTTCATTCAGCCCTCTTGGGGCTTCGGTCTTAAGTCTGAATATCCAGCGTGTCTCCTTCTGTCTGAGAATCCGGTCCCAGTCCCCTCCTCTTTCTGGTGGTTTCACCAGGTCTATGCCGACAAAGGAGAGTCCCTGTAGGCTGCCTCCGTGTTGGTCATGTATGTGTCTCGAGAGAGGTTTGTCCCAATTGTGCCTAATATCACCCAAGTTATCCCCAACACGGCGTCGGAATTCCCTGAATGTCTTTCCCACGTACCGTTTACCGCATCCACATGTGGCTAGGTAGATAATCCCAAGGGATTTGCAGTTTATGTAGTGTCGGATGGTGTACGTGGCACCTGTGGCAGTGGTTGTGTGGCCTGTAAGGTCATAAAAAAAACTAAAACCTTCAATAGTTCTGCCACAGGTGCCACGTACACCATCCGACACTACATTTGAGCGCTCACTATTCAAACCCTACATGTTCGATTTACGGGATTTACTATTAGTATACTCCTTCCCTTCTTTACAATAGGGACGGATTACCCCTGTGTTTCTCTCACCTACAGTAAAGGTAGGACTACTATACATTTTCACTGTAAACTTACCACCCACTTGTTGCCTTGACTAAAACAAAGTTGTATGGTTATATTTATTAGGGACACTTTTTGGCGCACCGCAACTTTCCCCTGATGAGCCCTGGAAGGGTGAAACAGGTCCTGTCGGGATTCGGTTGCCCTGATCCCTATGTTGTGTATTAAATTTTCATAGGACGAAAGACGGTTCATAATTGTATACCAGACTCTCTTCAATTCCTTTACTGGAACCATTCCGGTGGTATAGGCTTGCTTGATAGGGCTACCTAGCCAGGGATAGATTCCTGTCGGGGTTGTGGCCAATTAGGACCACGACTCCGAGGTTAGGTTCTCAGGGTATCAGAGAAGCTGGACTTAGGGTGCATCAGGGAGAGTGACATTGTCATCTTGACCCCATTCTTGACATCCGTAAGTCCCATCTTACCCTGCTTGTACTTACCTATCCTCTTCACACTTTAAAAGCACGTTGTGTCTTCTTTCTGGACGAGCACTCTGACGCCTCTTTCTTGAAACAAAACCAATGAACAATTGTCGCATCCAAGGAAGTTGGATAGTGTGCATTGATGACCTATGCTGCTGAGCAGTCAAGGTGAGCCTGGTGTCTTTTATTGTGTTATGTGAAACCTTATCCATTCAGGCCACCCAGCTCATGTCTTGCATATGTCTATTTTTTCCTAGATGGGGTTCATGCACTAAGGATTTTACATAGCAGTTGCTATTTTGTACCACATAATGTTTGTATATTTTATAAGATTTCTCAGTAAAAGCTAAGTTTTAAAAGATCACTTCTTTGTATGTACGTTTTTTTGCCTCAAGGGTATAAGTGATCACGGGTCATTAATGGTTATTGACCACGTCTTTTGGATTATTTTTTGGTTTATACAAATAATTAAAGGGATTTCCTCAAGTTTCATTGTTTTCCCCCAATCCACAGAATAGGGGAAAATAATCTGATCATGGATTGCTGAAACTTCCAATGCTCACATGTGTCCTGCTCCCCTTTCCAGTGATATGGAAACATTGGAAAGTACGGAACTCGCAACCTCCGGCTCTGCCATCAACATAGTAGGATGCATGATCAACCTGCTGCTCCATAAATTGGCAGGATTAAGACCTCTGTTCCTATGCACTGAGGGGTTCTTCTCATGATTGGTGCAGTTCACAACAGTCATACCCCGTCATTCAGATTGTTGTGAAGCATGGGACCACCCCCTTCAAAACTTATAGGTATTACAATAAATTTTATCATAGAATGATAGCTAGACCAATGGTAACTAAGTAATTTCCTGGATCTTTGAAAGTGACAATTGTTCTAATAACAGTAAATCCGATGAAACTTTCTTTGATCTCAAACCTTTTTGCAAATACTGCAGAGTAATATCAAACACTTTTTAGGGTAAAATCTATCTGAAAACTGCATTATGGTGAACTGAAATATGCTGAATTCAATGTCATTCAGCCCAGTTCATACTAGTGTCACACTTTTATTTTTAACAACATAAAAAACATCATAAACTTAAAGATAGCCTACCATATGATGCATTCTGAAGCAAACATACCTTGAGAATGCTGTAGCTACACTGATGCTGGATTATATCTTGGTTAGTTCTTGTGCTGAGTGGTTTTGCTGATAAAACAGATATAACATTATGATAATTAGGCTATGTATCTTCTATGGCTGCTCCAATGCTTGCTTTCCCGCTTCCCATAGCAGGAGAGTTTATCTCTGCAGGAGATGATGATGTAATTAGTTTTCTCCCTGCCAGACACAATTATCAATTGCTGCACCATCCCCCAGCTGCTGTGTATGAGTGATCCAGCTCAGGTTGATTAGTGCTTGACTAGTCATGCTTAGTCATTCTTTACTTAGCAGCTTTGTATTTCCAAGCTCCCGTGTGTAATGTGTTTATCTTGGCAGACATGCTGATCCAGCTTTCCCAAGGTCCTGAATGTTATAATTGTTTTTTTCAGCAAAACCACTCAACTCAGGGATTAACCAACATATGTTCCTGTATCAGTGTAGCTATAGCATTCTCAAGGCATGTTTGCTTCCTAATGCATTAAATCAAATGGTAGGTTTCCTTTAAAAAGCATAAGCCAATTATTCATGTTTTGCACTATTTCTATTTGTTTGCCTAGTGTTATAGGATGCAATTTCTAATGAAAATATGCTTGATCTAAACACAAATATTTTGTCTTTCAGATTATTTTAGGGTCCCCAGTGTCAACTAGTAAAATTTATTACCTACCCAAAGGTCCAATTGATAGAATAATAAGATCTTGTGTCCTTGTTTGAATGAAGCAAAAGTTGTGCATGTAAGGCTCCACTAGGGGATCTCCACTTCCCCACAAAAACGCATCAATGAACAGTGTCCAACAACATAGACCAAAGTTTATATCAGGCAGACATCGAGGGCTATAAAAATATGACTGAACAAAGACAGGTCAGCAATAAGATTGTGAAGCCAGTGCACATGCAAAAAAAGAAAAAGATAAGGGAAATAGGAAATATGGAGAAACAACAGTTGCTAAACACTTTTCTGAACATCGACATCAACTATCAGACCTAAGGTGGATGATAATTGAAGAGGTTATGGGCTGCGATAGTGAACAGGTATTGCTGCGGTTGTAACAAAGAGAAGTATATTGGATTAGTCGACTGTAATCCTTGAGTCTTAAAGGCTTAAATGATGATTCAAGATATGGTTACACTCACTGTGAAATAACATTTTGCAAGCTACATAGTTTATATATGATAATTAGAGATGAGCGAGCACTAAAATGCTCGGGTACTCGTTATTCGAGACGAACTTTTCCCGATGCTCGAGTGCTCGTCTCGAATAACGAGCCCCATTGAAGTCAATGGGAGACTCAAGCATTTTTCAAGGGGACCAAGGCTCTGCACAGGGAAGCTTGGCCAAACACCTGGGAACCTCAGAAAAGGATGGAAACACCACGGAAATGGACAGGAAACAGCAGGGGCAGCATGCATGGATGCCTCTGAGGCTGCTTAAATGCACCATTATGCCAAAATTATGGGCAACAGCATGGCCATGACAGAGTGACAGAATGAAGCAAGATAGCATCTAAAACATCCAATAATTGACCCTGACACTATAGGGGACGGCATGCAGAGGCAGCGGCAGCAGCGGCAGGCTAGAGAGTGGCATGGCGACATACCCTAAATGGACTCAGGCTTCAAACCAATGGGTGGCAGAGAGGAACCAAAGGAGGTGAGCAAGAAGCGCTCAAATAATATCGGTACATGATATTTCAGGCAAGCCATGAAAACAACCCAAAATTCTGCCTGACACAGCTCGTTTGATAAGGGGACCATGTATGGAGGCAGTGAACTAGTAGTAGATTAAAGGTGCTGCAGTTAAAACTATGTTAGTTGGATCTTGGCATGGAGCTGGCGCTCCGCTGCCAGGCGAGCTTTCGCCAATCCAAGCCCCTGTCTCTAGGCTACTCCCCAAACAGCACTTCTAAGAACCTTTTGTATAAGATCAAGTGTAGTAGCGTTCTTATAAGTTTGGGATATGGCGGGTGAGGGGAATGTAAACAGATGCGCAAGAAGCGCTGAAATAATATCGGTAAATGATAAAAGTTTGCCAGTATATTTTGTGGATTACACAGCAGGGTGGCGACAAAGTTAACAAGTTTGATGTGGAATGCCCTGTAATAGCTCTTGGGCGGTGTGCCTTTTATCGCCTAGGCTCAGCAGTTTGAGCACCGCCTGCTGTCGCTTAGCGACGGCACTGCTGCTGTGCCTAGAGCTACCGACTGATGGCGCCATGGCCACGGATGGTAATTCGGAGGAGGAGGAGGTGGAGGAGGGGTGGGAGGAGGAGGAGGTATACTAGGCCTTTGAGACCTGGACCGAGGTAGGCCCCGCAATCCTCTGCGTCGGCAGTATATGACCAGCCCCAGGGTCAGACTCGGTCCCAGCCTGCACCAAGTTAAGTGTAGTAGCGTTCTTATAAGTTTGGGATATGGCGGGTGAGGGGAATGTAAACAGATGCGCAAGAAGCGCATGATGCGCATGGAGCTGGCGCTCCGCTGCCAGGCGAGCTTTCGCCAATCCAAGCCCCTGTCTCTAGGCTACTCCCCAAACAGCACTTCTAAGAGACCTTTTGTATAAGATCAAGTGTAGTAGCGTTCTTATAAGTTTAGGATATGGCGGGTGAGGGGAATGTAAACAGATGCGCAAGAAGCGCTGAAATAATATTGGTAAATGATAAAAGTTTGCCAGTATATTTTGTGGATAACACAGCAGGGTGGCGACAAAGTTAACAACTTTGATGTGGAATCCATGAAAACAACCCAAATTTCTGCCTGACACACCTCGTTTGATAAGGGGACGATGTATGGAGGCAGCTATATGGACGACTTGTGGAGACAACGTGTGGAGGCTGCTATGGAGACAATTTAATTTGGATAGTGCCTGTATGTGGCAGTCCAAAAAAGTTTTCAAACCAGAGGAGCAGGTAGGTGGCCCTCCAGAAAAATGAAATAGATTGAGTGCCTGTATGTGGCAGTCCAAAAAAGTTTTCAAACCAGAGGAGCAGGTAGGTGGCCCTCCAGAAAAATGAAATAGATTGAGTGCCTGTATGTGGCAGTCCAAAAAAGTTTTCAAACCAGAGGAGCAGGTAGGTGGCCCTCCAGAAAAATGAAATAGATTGAGTGCCTGTATGTGGCACTCCCAAAAATTGTTTAAAACAGAGGACCGGGTCGGTGGCCCTCCAGAAAAATTAAATGCATAAAGTACTATAGCTAGAGCCAGTGGGCCCTGTCAAAAAATAGCCAGTTTCCTCTACTTTAGTGTACAAAGAGGAGGAGAAGGAGGAAAATGAGGAGGAGGAGGAGTGGATAAATTATTCAGGTTGAGCTTCCTTCACCTGGTGGAGATTGGAAATTATGAGAAATCCAGGCTTTATTCATCTTAATAAGCGTCAGCCTGTCAGCGCTGTCAGTCGACAGGCGTGTACGCTTATCGGTGATGATGCCACCAGCTGCACTGAAAACCCGCTCGGACAAGACGCTAGCGGCAGGGCAGGCAAGAACCTCCAAGGCGTACAGCGCCAGTTCGTGCCACATGTCCAGCTTTGAAACCCAGTAGTTGTAGGGAGCTGTGTGATCATTTAGGACGATGGTATGGTCAGCTACGTACTCCCTCACCATCTTTCTGTAAAGATCAGCCCTACTCTGCCGAGACTGGGGACAGGTGACAGTGTCTTGCTGGGGTGACATAAAGCTGACAAAAGCCTTGTAAAGCGTACCCTTGCCAGTGCTGGACAAGCTGCCTGCTCGCCTATTCTCCCTCGCTACTTGTCCCGCAGAACTACGCACTCTGCCGCTAGCGCTGTCAGAAGGGAAATAGTGTTTCAGCTTGTGCACCAGGGCCTGCTGGTATTCATGCATTCTCACACTCCTTTCCTCTCCAGGGATGAGAGTGGAAAGATTTTGCTTGTACCGTGGGTCCAGGAGAGTGAAAACCCAGTAATCGGTGCTGGAATAAATTCTTTGAACGCGAGGGTCACGGGATAGGCAGCCTAGCATGAAATCTGCCATATACGCCAGAGTACCAACGCGTAAGAATTCACTCCCCTCACTGACCTGACTGTCCATTTCCTCCTCCTCCAACTCCTCCAACTCCTCTTCTTCTGCCCATACACGCTGAACAGTGAAGGACTCAACAATGGTCCCCTCTTGTGTCTCGCCAACATTCTCCTCCTCTTCCTTCTCATCCTCCTCCACCTCCACCTCCTCCGATATGCGCTGAGAAACAGACCTAAGGGTGCTTTGGCTATCAACAAGGGAATCTTCTTCCCCCGTCTCTTTTGATGAGCGCAAAGCTTCCGACTTCATGCTGATCAGAGAGTTTTTCAACAGGCCAAGCAGCGGGATGGTGAGGCTGATGATGGCGGCATCGCCACTGACCATCTGTGTTGACTCCTCGAAGTTACTCTGCACCTGACAGATATCAGACATCCACGTCCACTCCTCATTGTAGCCTTGAGGAAGCTGACTGACCTGACTACCAGTTCTGGTGGAAGTTGACATCTGGCAGTCTACAATCGCTCTGCGCTGCTGGTAAACTCTGGATAACATGGTTAATGTTGAATTCCACCTCGTGGGCACGTCGCACAACAGTCGGTGAGCGGGCAGTTGGAGGCGGCGCTGCGCTGCCCTGAGAGTGGCAGCATCTGTGCTGGACTTCCTGAAATGCGCACAGATGCGGCGCACCTTCGTGAGCAAATCAGAGAGATTGGGGTATGTCTTGAGGAAACGCTGAACTATCAGATTTAACACATGGGCCAGGCATGGCACATGTGTCAGTCTGCCGAGTTGCAGAGCCGCCACCAGGTTACGGCCGTTGTCACACACAACCTTGCCTGGCTTCAGGTTCAGCGGTGCCAGCCACAGATCAGTCTGCGCCGTGATGCCCTGTAATAGCTCTTGGGCGGTGTGCCTTTTATCGCCTAGGCTCAGCAGTTTCAGCACCGCCTGCTGTCGCTTAGCGACGGCACTGCTGCTGTGCCTAGAGCTACCGACTGATGGCGGCATGCCCACGGATGGTAGTTCGGAGGAGGAGGTGGAGGAGGGGTGGGAGGAGGAGGAGGCATAGTAGGCCTGAAAGACCTGGACCGAGGTAGGCCCCGCAATCCTCGGCGTCGGCAGTATATGACCAGCCGCAGGGTCAGACTCGGTCCCAGCCTCCACCAAGTTAACCCAATGTGCCGTCAGCGATATATAGTGGCCCTGCCCGGCAGCACTCGTCCACGTGTCCGTGGTCAGGTGGACCTTGTCAGAAACGGCGTTGGTCAGGGCACGGATCATGTTGTCTGACACGTGCTGGTGCAGGGCTGGGACGGGACATCGGGAAAAGTAGTGGCGGCTGGGGACCGAATACCGAGGGGCGGCCGCCGCCATGAGGTTGCGAAAGGCCTCGGTCTCTACTAGCCTATAGGGCAGCATCTCCAGGCTAAGCAATCTGGAGATGTGGACATTAAGGGCTTGGGCGTGTGGGTGGGTTGCACTATATTTCCGTTTCCGCTCCAGCGTCTGGGGTATGGAGAGCTGAATGCTGGTGGATGCTGTGGAGGATCGTAGAGGCGACGATGGGGTTTTTGTGCCAGGGTCCTGGGCAGGGGGCTGACTATCAGCTGAAACAGGGGAAGGAGCAGTGGTGTGCACGGCCGGAGGTGAACGGGCTTGGTGCCACTGAGTGGGGTGTTTAGCATTCATATGCCTGCGCATACTGGTGGTAGTTAAGCTAGTAGTGGTGGAACCCCTGCTGATCCTGGTTTGGCAAAGGTTGCACACCACAGTCCGTCGGTCATCCGGTGTTTCCTTAAAGAACCTCCAGACTTCTGAAAATCTAGCCCTCGCCGCGGGAGCCCTCGCCACGGGAGCTTCACTACGTGACACATTTGGCGCTGATGCACCTGCTCTGGCCTGCCTCTCCGTCTGGCCCCACCACTGCCTCTTCCAACCTGTTCTGGTCGAGGACTCTCCTCCGTCTCAGAAGCACTGTGTTCACCCGGCCTCTCAACCCAGCTTGGGTCTGTCACCTCATCATCCTCCGATCCCTCAGTCTGCTCCCCCCTCAGACTTCCTGCCCTGACAACAACTTCACCACTGTCTGACAACCGTGTCTCCTCATTGTCGGACACCTCTTTACACACTTCTTCCACTACGTCAAGAAGGTCATCATCACCCACAGACTGCGACTGGTGGAAAACATGGGCATCGGAAAATTGCTCAGCAGCAACCGGACAAGTGGTTTGTGACTGTGGGAAGGGTCCAGAAAATAGTTCCTCAGAGTATGCCAGTTCAAATGCCAAATTTTCCTGGGAGGGGGCAGACTGGGGGGAGGAGGCTGAGGTGCAGGAGCTGGAGGAGTGCCGATTTCGGTGACATGGGTGGACTGCGTGGAAGACTGACTGGTGGACAAATTGCTTGAAGCATTGTCGGCAATCCACGACATCACCTGTTCGCACTGTTCTGGCCTCAACAGTGCTCTGCCACGAGTCCCAGTAACTTCAGACATGAACCTAGGGAGTGTAGCTCTGCGGCGTTCCCCTGCTCCCTCATCAGCAGGTGGTGTCTCACCCCGCCCAGGACCACGGCCTCTGACCCCTGCAGTAGTTGGACGCCCACGTCCCCGCCCTCGTCCTCTACCCCTAGCCCTCGGGTTAAACATTTTAAAAAATGAAAGTTATGGTCAATAAACATTTATTGCGAAGTACAGGGTAAATTATACAGGACTTAAAACTTGGACAGTCCAAAAATATCAACAATAGTATAGCATCATGGCAATTATACAATGACATAATGAAGTAACTTGCAGTTCTAATCTTTGTGCCTAATAAGTCATAACCTTACATAAATTGAGACAATTAAGCTGCATCAATTAGGTCAAAGTCAGAATAAAAACGCATCAAAACTAACTAAGAAAACACTACATATATACATCTTCATCTATACAATCATACATACAACAAAGGGAACCACGTACATCAAGTTTGGAATAAACAATAAGTGGAAGCAGAAATATGGAGGAAGTCTCCTAAAGAGAGTGAGCGGCTCAAACGCTCAGGGTACCACCCCAGAGGAGACCCATGCCGCAAGGGCAGGTGAGTCCCTAAAGGCCATCCAGGAGGACCATATGGAAAAGAACATTGTTACTCTGCCCTCATCTATCGCCTTGAGCTCTTCCATCCTTTGGATGTAAGTCAGAGCAGCCACCCAGTCACTTCTCGATGGAGTTGTAGTCAACCTCCAATGCCTTGGAATAATCTGGCGTGTCGCGACCAGAAAGTGCCTCAGTAATCCCTTTTTAATTTTTGAAATAGGACCAGGTAAGGCAGAAAGGAGAGCTTGCTCCGGGGCTAAGTCCAGGTTAGACTTAGTTAAGGCATTGTACAGATTATTGACATCGCGCCAAAGCGGAGTAACTAGAGGACAACTCCACCATATGTGCAACATTGTGCCCGTTTCAGTTTCACATCGCCAGCATTGGTCTGAGACCTGTGGATAGATTTGCTTTAGCCTAGCCGGGGTTCTGTACCAGCGGGAAAGAATTTTAAAGTTAAGTTCCTGCAATTTACATGATGAGGAGAGGACATGTGTCAGCGTATATACTGTATCCCACTGTTCCAACGTCAGTTCTTTACCCATATCTGCTTCCCAAGCTCTAGCATAATATGGTCTTGTGTCACCAGTCTCCTTTGCCAAGAAGATGCCATATAGGAGCGAAATGGTATGAGTGAGTGTGGTTTTGGTGAGACAGAGTTCTTCAAAGGTTGTGAGAGTAGATGTTAGTGTAGCAGTTGGTGCTAGTGAGGAAACAAAATTTCTCAGTTGGAGATATTTGAGCCAATGACCCGGACGGGTTCCTGCACTAATGTCGGCCAATGGACGGATCCCATCCTCGGATACCACATCCCTGATTCTGGGTAGGGCATCCTGGCCCAAACCCAAAAAGGAATTAGCCTGAAGCCCCGGTTCAAACTGGGGGTTTCCCAAGAGGGGAGTCATAGGACCAGGGACAGAAACTATTCCCCTCTTAAGCGCAAACTTCCTCCAGATTCGCACCAATCTTTTTAACATGAAAGAAAGTGGGAGAGACTGAAGTGCGACAGAGCCAGAAGAGCCAGAAGAAGCCCAGGGCATGAGGAGAAGAAAGAACTAGTTCTGACCTAATCCAAATTTTTCCTTCTTTGTGGTGGAAAAGGTCTAGTATACATGCCCCTATGGCTGCTCTATGATAAGTGACAAAGTCCGGTAGTCCCGCCCCGCCCGAACATTTAGGTCTTGTTAAGAGACTCCTCCGTATGCGAGGGGGGGAGTCCCGCCATATGAATTGACGCGATAACTTGTGGAGAGTCACAAAAAAGGAGCCTGGGATGTCCATGGGTACCGTCTGAAACAGGTATAGCAACCGCGGAAGAATATCCATTTTTAGGACATTCATTCTTCCAAACCATGACAGTGCTAAACCCTTCCACTTATTTAAGTCAGTAATGATGGATTTCAGTAGTGGTTCGTAGTTGTGGGCATATAGGCTACATAGATCTGAAGAAATTTGCACCCCCAGATATTTAATGGATGTGCTAGCCAATTTGAAGGGAAAATTCAAGGTCAAGTGTTCTATTTCCGCCTGCCGGAGGGAAATATTTAACAATTCTGATTTCTGCAAATTGACTTTAAAGTTACTCAGTTTACTGAATGTGTCGAATTCCTTCAGTATTGAGGGGAGGGAGACTTGAGGATTGGTCACATACAACAGTAAGTCGTCAGCAAAAAGAGACATCTTGTGATGTATATGCCCAACCTGAAGTCCCTTGATATTAGGATTGTTCCTCAATGCTATGGCCAGGGACTCCATTACCAAAATGTACAGGAAGGGGGATAAGGGACACCCCTGTCTAGTCCCATTTGAGATTGCGAATGGCAGGGACAATGACCCATTCACTTTTACTCTTGCCGAAGACCTATGATATAGTGCCAGAATTTTCTCCCTCATCCGGGGGCCTAGACCAATGGAATTTAGAGTAGATTCTAAAAACCCCCAATGAACCCGGTCAAACGCTTTTTCAGCGTCTATGGAAAGCAAGCACATAGATGTGCCAGAGGATTTTGCCCTTTCAATTAAGGAGATTGTTTTGATGGTATTGTCCCTGGCCTCCCTCCCCGGAACAAAACCAACCTGTTCCTGATGTATCAGGGAGGGAATAAATGGTTGGAGTCGTATGGCCAACAGCTTGGAGAATATTTTAGTGTC
Source organism: Engystomops pustulosus (assembly GCF_040894005.1). NCBI lineage: Eukaryota > Metazoa > Chordata > Amphibia > Anura > Leptodactylidae > Engystomops > Engystomops pustulosus. The sequence goes on from NC_092421.1 coordinate 45,173,520, forward strand.
CACATTCAGTAAGGAAATTGGTCTAAAATTACCGCAGTGCGTATGGTCTCTCCCTGGCTTAGGAATGACAGTGATGTACGCCTGCAACGCCTGGTCTGGAAAAGGGCACTCTTCTGATACAGAATTAAATGCCTTAGTTAGAAAGGGAAGCAGCTCGGCTTTGCAGGATTTGTAAAACCTGGCTGTGAAACCATCAGGGCCCGGACTCTTACCCGTCTTAAGATTTTTAATGATTAGTGCCACCTCCTCTTCTGAGAAGTTATTTTCCAAGCTCTCCGCTTCCGTGAGCGGAATTTTTGGTAGTGGGTTTGTTTCCAGGTACTCTTCAATAGGTATTATACCTGAAGAGGAAGTCTCAGACCCAGAGTCTTTTATGTTATACAGGGTGGAGTAAAATTTGGAAAATTCATCTAGAATCTGATATTCCTTGTGGACCAATCCCTTAGTTGGCGAGTTTATGGAGAAAATGTGTGTGGCCGGGTTGCGGGGGTGTATTGCTTTCGCTAACCAGGCTCCACACTTGTCCCCGTATTCGAAAAAGCCCTTGTGCATGCGTTCCCTAGCGCACCTGTATTTCTGGTCCAGAATGGAAAGAATTTCCTGCCGCAACAAAGATATTTCCACCTTCAAAGTCTCTGAAGGAGTAGATTTATTAGTACATTCCCTATCCGCCAGGGCACGCAGCGTTGTTCTAAGTTTATAAGCCCTCTCCTGTTTTAATCTGGACCCATGAGACATAAAAATGGCTCGTATTTTATGTTTAGCCGCCTCCCATAGAAGTATGGGGGGAGTAGTGCCCGGGGTGGTTTCCTCCATTGCGCTCCGAATAGCTGACTTAACCTCCTCCCCACATAAGGGATCATCTAGTAGGTGATCATTGAGGCGCCATGAACCCCTTCGCACTGGACACGGTGACCCCTCCAGAGAACCAAAGACAGGGGCATGATCAGACCATAAAAAAGTGTCTATTGAGCATCTGGGGAGCATATCAAGTAACCTGTGAGAGAGGAATATATGGTCAAGTCTATGGTAAGTGTTGTGGGCTAGGGAGTGATAGCTATATTCTCTAGCAGAGGGATGTAATGTGCGCCACATGTCTACCAGGTGCAAGGCACGAAGCTCTGTTTTTAGTCTGCGTCGTTTGGCAAAGGAGACAGATGACTTACCCGCAGTCGTGTCCAGGTCTGCATCCATCACCATATTGAAGTCTCCACCCAGAATTATGTCTGAACCGTCTGCGAAGTCCGCCAGTAAGCGTAGCAATGTCACGCCAAAGGACGCCTGGTCAGAATTGGGGAAATATGCATTAGCGATGGTGAAAATGAAGCCTTGTACCTTGATTTTTAAAAAACATATATCTGCCCGTAGGGTCAAATTTGGAGTCAATCAGTGTAAACTGCAGGGACTTGTGGAACGCCACTGATACCCCCCCAGCTTTCCGTTCAGGATTCGGGCAATGATACCATTTAGAGTACCAATTCGTTGGGCAGGTAGGCACCGCGCTCGCCACAAAATGTGTTTCCTGAAAGAGAGCAATTAGAATTTTCTGTTTATTAAGGCGATACAAAATTTGGCCTCTCTTTGCCTGCGCATTGAGTCCCTTCACATTAAAGGAGCAGAAGGATAACCTCAGGTTACTCATAATGATATCGTTCAACACAAAAGGAAACAGAAAAGGAGCTGGAGGAATCAAGAGAGGAGGATAAGGAGGAAAATATGGACCGATAGACAACACTCACTCAACAAGCACTCCGAGACAAAACACAAAAACGGGGTTTGGACAAAGTACAAGACGATACAAAATACAGATAAACAATTAACTAAGTCGGGGTACAATATAATTACGCGTATATAACCAAGTATACACGCAAACCCCTGGGAGAGATGTCTAGCTAAGAAGGAAAGACAAAATCTGTATACCCCCTATGATAGCTGTTTCTGACGTAACAAAATGTATAAAATGTGAACATATCCAGCACATATATGCATTTGGACCCATAAAGGAACTGATTTAAACAAACTAATCAACCCTCCTCTGACTACAATGTGGTGAGCAGGAAATCGTAGAAGTAACATCACATGACAGAGCAGGAGAGCCATCACTATAAGAAAAACACAGCAAACAGTTACTGGATAACGTGAGGTCGAGGAGCTCTCCTCTGCTGCGGGGCCGGGAGTGGAGGGGCTGCGCGACCTCTCTGTCCCCTTCGTCCTCCTTGACGTGGGGGTCTTGCTGGAAGCGGAGCTGGGGGTGCATCACCCCTTAGGCCTTCCGGAATTGGAAGCCTCGGCCATTCCGTGATGGCAGGAGCAGGAAACCCTAGAGCAGCAGATAGACCCGGAACGTCTACTGGATGTTGCAAAGTGTATCTCCTTTCTGCATGTCGGATATGTAGACGGAATGGGAACCCCCATGAGTATGGAATGTTTCTTCTTCTCAATTCCTCCAGGAAAGGCTTGAGGGCTTTACGTTTAAGTAAGGTGAGGCGGGATAGGTCTGGTAGCAGCTGTAGGCGCGTACCTTGAAAAACAACCTCTACAGCTTCTCTGGCTTTGGCCATTATAGCGTCCTTGATCTGATATTTGTGGACCCTGCAGATGACATCCCTCGGTGGATCTTGGGCTGCGGGCTTAGCTTGCAGGGAACGGTGCGCTCTATCTAATTCCAGACGTGTTGCCGCCGGGACTTCCAGAAGGGAGTTGAAAATTTGCTGTAGAGTATTATGCAAGTTAGAGTTGTCCACTGTTTCAGGTAAACCCCGCACTCTAATATTATTACGGCGCCCTCTGTTCTCTGTGTCATCTAGCTGATCTGCCAGAAATTGGAGCTGGAAAGAATGGGTAGCTAACATAGTCTCGTGGGCATCTACACGATTGATAAGGGTAGAAGTACTGTCTTCCACAATGGAGACTCTGGCAGCCACTCTTTGAACATCTTCTCGCACCACCCCTAATTCTGCAGCGTATGACTGCTCCAGCCTGGCCATGTAACTTTCCATGTCCTCCCTAGTAGGGATAGATCGGAGATGTGTGCGGAGGGCTCGTAATTCTGCTAAGGCCCCCAATTCTTGTGTCAGCATAGCTGGAGGGTAGTCTTGTGTTAGGATTATTTGCGGCTGCTCTGATGGAAGGGACGAGCTGTCCGAGTATGGAGACATCGCCAGGCTAGCTCCCCCGGTGTCCTGTGGCCCACTGAGTGGGACAGAGGGAGATGGGATTAGAGCTGTTGGAGACCCGCTGGTTGGTGTTGAGGGCCAATCCCCTTCCTGCGAGGACCATAAGGCTGGGGAGCGTATGTTCCCATGTGGATCTGCCCACTGCATGGATGTGTGTGGTCCTGTTGTGGCATTGGAGGCCCCACTTTCAAGCCTCCTCATTGTGCCTGCAGTGCTCCCCCTATAAACTTGTGCCTTGTATGCACAGGGGACAGATGAGTGAGAGTCCCCCAAGTCCTGTACAGCTCCTGAGGAATGCTCCCCATACCCATCACAAGGGAGGAAGCTCTGCCCCGGGGCCCCCATGTCCTGGGCTGATGGTGCCGCTGTCTGGGCTCCGGACTCGGCATCAGAGGCAGCACTCACCTCTGTCACCAGTTGGCACGGATCTGCTCTGCGCTGTGTTGTGGCGCTGACGCCTGGTTTCTCCGGCAGGCTCGCCGACAGTGGGGTCGCAGGATCTGTCATCGGAGGATTGTCCCCTTCCTCCGACTCTTACTTCTTCTTTGCTGGCCACCCTGGAGTCGTCTGCGCTGTCTCGCGGCGCCCCGCTACCCGGAGACGGAGCGCCAGGAATGAGGTGGGTCGCCATCTTGGAGACTTTCCCCGGTGAGGGATCCTTCGCGCCTGTCAGCGCATGGTGTCGGGACTGGTCTGAGAGTCCGGCTCTCTCCTTCCCCTTACCGGCCGGTGTCTGCTGTTCCTCCATAACGCCCCCTCGGGATGTCGGCGAGCGTGAGGTCCCGGCCGGTGAGGACCTGACCGCCATTTCAGGACCTCGTGGTGCAGCCGCTGGAGTTGCCACAGGGGTGAGAAACTTCCCGATCCCCTTCGTACTTGTCCTCTTTAGGGGTGTGCTGGGGACCTTGGGGTCCACACGTTTCTTGGGTCCCATATTAAACAGATTTGGGTGCGTCTAGTCTCCGCCATAGCCAGGCCCCGCCCCCAAAAATGAAAGTTATAACTTTAATTTTTTTTTAACTTTTTTTTGTGTTTTTTTGTGTTTTTTAGTTTTTTTTTGTGTTTTTTAGTTTTTAAAACCAAACAATGCTATCCTATTGCTATGGCTATTTTCTAGCCAAGTATGAAAGCACACTGCTATGCCGGATGAGATGACGCTGAGTTATGAAAAAATAAACGTAAAATAAAAAGGAAATGGCAGACTGTGCCTAATTGAAATCCAACCCCTAATAAATTTTCCCACTTCGGTCTTTGCGATGGATATGTGCGTCACTAAGCGCTAAACACAGCGGTCGCAAGTCTCACTCCAAATTCCTGACAATTGGCTAGTATATGCACTGCAGCAAGGACAGCCACCAGCAGATCAACCAGAAATAAAATATATATAACGCTATTGTAGGCGTAAGTAAGCCGTTTGGATTCTCCTTTGGCTATTTTCTAGCCAAGTATAAAAGCACATTGATGAGATGACGCTGAGTTATGAAAAAATAAACGTAAAATAAAAAGAAACTGCCAGACTGTGCCTAATTGAAATCCAACCCCTAATAAATTTTCCCACTTCGGTCTTTGCGATGGATATGTGCGTCACTAAGCGCTAAACACAGCGGTCGCAAGTCTCACTCCAAATTCCTGACAATTGGCTAGTATATGCACTGCAGCAAGGACAGCCACCAGCAGATCAACCAGAAATAAAATATATATAACGCTATTGTAGGCGTAAGTAAGCCGTTTGGATTCTCCTTTGGCTATTTTCTAGCCAAGTATGAAAGCACACTGATGAGATGACGCTAAGTTATGAAAAAATAAACGTAAAATAAAAAGAAACTGCCAGACTGTGCCTAATTGAAATCCAACCCCTAATAAATTTTCCCACTTCGGTCTTTGCGATGGATATGTGCGTCACTAAGCGCTAAACACAGCGGTCGCAAGTCTCACTCCAAATTCCTGACAATTGGCTAGTATATGCACTGCAGCAAGGACAGCCACCAGCAGATCAACCAGAAATAAAATATATATAACGCTATTGTAGGCGTAAGTAAGCCGTTTGGATTCTCCTTTGGCTATTTTCTAGCCAAGTATGAAAGCACACTGATGAGATGACGCTAAGTTATGAAAAAATAAACGTAAAATAAAAAGTAAATGGCAGACTGTGCCTAATTGAAATCAAACCCCTAATAAATTTTCCCACTTTGGTGTTTGAGGTGGATATGTGTGTCACTAAGAGCTAAACACAACGGTAGCAAGTCCCCCTGCAAATTCCTCACAATATGGTACTAGCTGCCCTACTAGTGCCAGCAAGCCCAGCCACAAGCAAACAAAAAAAAAAGTATAACGTTATTGTAGCCCTAAGAAGGGCTGTTGGGTTCTTGTTGAATCACTCCTGCCTAACACTATTCTAATAGAACACCCTAACGCTTTCCCTGACCAGCAGCAGCTCTCTCCCTAGCGGCATCCAGACACAGAATGATCCGAGCAGCGCGGGCAGCGGCTAGTCTATCCCAGGGTCACCTGATCTGGCCAGCCAACCACAGCTATCGACGTGTAAGGGTACCACGTCATGCTGGGTGGAGTGCAGAGTCTCCTGGCTTGTGATTGGCTCTGTTTCTGGCCGCCAAAAAGCAAAACGGCAGGAGCTGCCATTTTCTCGAGCGGGCGAAGTATTCGTCCGAGCAACGAGCAGTTTCGAGTACGCTAATGCTCGAACGAGCATCAAGCTCGGACGAGTATGTTCGCTCATCTCTAATGATAATGAAACTACTGCGAATATTGAGAAGACTAATGTATACCTATGAATATTGAAGTAAAGTGAACATTTTCTATAAAGAGTTTCTTATGGTCTATGTTGTTGGACACACATTGATGCATGAGATCACAATGAATAAAGTGTTGGATAAATGTGTTTGTAGTATTGGCAGTTAAACAAAAATAGAGGCCAAGTGACCTAAACAGCTGTATACCAATTTATATTGCTATGCTTTTAAATCAATCATGAACTCCCATTGACAAGAATTGGAATTAATACATTGCAGCCAGGAGTCCTTCAATGTATTCAATTCAATGAGAGAAACCAATCTGTCTACCTGACATTTATTGTAAGGTGACAAAGCCCTCATACTAGCAGGGTATAGCGTGTTTTGGTCCATTGAGCTAGTAAGGGTGACTGTCCTTGTGCTCCATGTGCTGCTTTATATTATTATTATTAATTTTATAAATACAAATAGTGGTCAGGGCGCTTCTTCATCTGTGAAGTGGAGACATTTTATCAACTTTGTGCAGGATAATTTTATGGTACAGCTTGTAGAAGTTCCCACAAGAGGTGACGCATTGTTGGACCTTGTGATTTCTAACAATGCGGAAATTGTCCAAAATGTCAGTGTCCTGGAAACCCTTGGGAACAGCGATCATAATATAATTATTTTCCTCTTAAACTGTAAAAAGCAAAAACATGTGGGAAAATCGAAAATATTGAATTTAAAGAAGGCTAATTTCCAGAGACTCAAGGCTACACTACAGGATATAAACTGGGATCAGATACTGCCATATGATGATACTAATGTTAAATGGGAGACATTCAAATCTACCCTGGGTCATTATACTTCTAAATTTATTCTAACAGGTAACATGTAGATTACACCCCGTGTGGCTTACAGCTACAGTTAAAAAAGCAATTAATGATAAAAAGAGGGCTTTTAAAAAATATAAATCTGATGGGTCTCCTGAGGCATTCAATAAATATAAAACACTTACCAAAAACTATAAGAAGGAAATAAAATCAGCCAAAATACAAAATGAAAGACAGGGTGCCAAAGATAGCAAAACAAATCCTAAGACGTATATCAATGCTAAAAAAAATGGGTCAGAGCTGGTTGGACCCATAATTCTAAAAATAGGGAATTGTTGACTGGAGACCAAGAGAAGGCGGAGATACTAAATGGGTTTTTTAACTCCATTTATACTATAAAAGAAAGAACTTCTGACGTGGGAGGTGCCAGTGTGGGTCATACATCCTGTAATATACTAGAATGGCTGAATGTAGACATGATCCAATCTAGGCTAAATAAAATCAATGAGTACAAGGCTCCTAGACAAGAACTCAGTTCTGTTATTGCTGTACTGCTCTCTTAAATCTTCAGGGATTCTGTCACGGATGCACCCATGATCCTTGATGCGGATCGTGGGCACATCCGTTCCCCCAGGAGTGACGCTGCGCTCCCCGGCCCGGACTTGCCTCTCCAGTGCTCCTGCTTTCCGACTCGGCCGCATCTTCACTCCTGCTGCCGAGGGTGCGCGCCGTCCCTCCCAGCCTTAAAGGGCTAGCGCCCTCCTCATTGGCGCTGGCTAATCCGGCCCAGCCTTTATAATCTGGCACCTCCCTTCCTTCCTCGCCAGATCTTCAGCATTCTAATGGAACTTCCAAGGTTTCCACACCTTGCTTCCCACAGCGGTTCCCGTTGAAGTGATTGCCCATCAGCGTTTCCAGATGCTCCTGTCCTCCAGCGTTTCCAGACACCTCCATGCTTCCCTGTGTTCCTACAGTATTTCCAGACGCCTCTGTGTTTCCCTGTGTTCCTTCAGTATTTCCAGACGCCTCCGTGTTTCCCTCTGTTTCTCCAGCATTTCCAGAAGCCTTATGTTTCCTGTCTCCATTGTTCTCAGAAGCTCCTGGTGGCTCCCATGTTCCAGCATTCCCAGATGCCTCCAAGCCACTAACTCTTCTCCAAGGACCTCTCCATTCCTGCCTGCCTGGGTCCTGTGCCAGCTACTGCCTGCTTGCCTGCCGTGAGTTCCAGCACATCCTAACAAGATGCTTTCCTGCTGTCATCCCAGGCTTGGACTGTGTCCTACATCCCTGCCATCCCTGGCTGCCACCGCGGCCAAGTCGCACCCATGGAATGACCTGGTGGCACCCTGCCGCAGCAAGACCATCTTGCTTTGCGGCGGGCTCTCGCAAAGCGGGTTAGACCGCCGCAAAGCGGGTTAGACAAGCTGCGGCGTGGTACCACCAGGTCATTCCTCAGGCGTGACTTGTCTGCAATGGCGGCCAAGGTTGAGGTACAAGAACGGCAATCAATCTTGTGGTCAAAGTCCAGGACACAGGATCTGGGCAGGTGGCAGAGATGCAACGTCAGAGTTCAATCCGGAGTCAGCAACAGGAGGTCCAAGCAGAGGGGTACGGGTACACAGCACACAGGACAGCAGCACGGAGGATCATTGGTACACGGGAACATGGAGGAGCTCAGGTAACACAGGAACACGGAGGGACACAGGAACACGGAGGGACACAGGAACGCAGGAGATACAGGAACACAGGAGACACAGGAACGCAGGCTAATCACAGTAAAGCTTTTTCTCAGGCTGTGAAGCACAAAGATCCGGCAAGAGATACAGGTAGAGGCAGGCTTAAGTAGTTTTAGTGAAAATGGCCAGCGCCAATTAGTGGCACGCTGGCCCTTTAAATTTGCTGAAGGTGACGCGCGCGCGCCCTAGGAGGCGGGGACGCGCGCGCTGTGCTGCCAGAGTCGGCGTGGGAGCGGGATGGGGTAAGTAAGAAGCCGGGGGACCGGGGCAGCCGTGAAGCGCAGCACGGGTGCCCCTGCGACCCGGGAGGGAGGTCACGGAGGCACCCGTGACAAATGTCTAGTGGTTTGGCAGATTTTATTTGCAATTGGATTGAAAACTGGTTGAAAGATGGTCACCAGTTATAAGTGATGTACCCCAGGATTTTGTGCTTGGCCCACTAGTATTTTATTTATTTATTAATAATATTGAGGTAGGAATTAACAGCACTTTGTCTATTTTTGTAGTTAACACCAAGCTGTGTAGTGAAATACAGTCTATAGAGGATTTTCATAAGCTGCAGGGGGACTTGGACAAACCCAGTGGGGCAGATTTACTTACCCGGTCCGTTCGCGATCCAGCGGCGCGTTCTCTGCATTGCATTCAGGTCCGGCCGGGATTCATCAAAGCAATTCCTCCGCCGTCCACCAGGTGGCGCTGCTGCGCTGAAGTCCGCTGGAATGCCTCGAAATACACCGGCCTATCCAGGATGAAGGTGAGTGAAATTTTCGCGACACAATTTTTTTTTTAAATGCGGCGGTTTTTCCGAATACGTCGGGTTTTCGTTCGGCCACGCCCCCCAATTTCCGTCGCGTGCATACCAGCGCCGATGCGCCAAATTCCGATCGCGTGCGCCAAAAACCCGGGGCAATTCAGGTACAATCGGCGCAAATCGGAAATATTCGGGTAACACGTCGGGAAAACGCGAATCGGGCCCTTAGTAAATGACCCCCAGTGTTTGGTCATCCACTTGGCGATTGAGGTTCAATGTGGATAAATGTAAAGTTATGCACCTGGGGGCTAATAATCCAAAGGCAAAATATGTCCTTGGGGAGTAAATCTTGGAGAGTGCCTTGTTGAGAAGGAACTGGGTATACTAGTAGATCAGAAATTAATTATGTTGTCCAGTTCTGAGCACCGATGCCCTGGAGCTGGATAGGGTTCAACGAAGAGCCACCAAAACGATAAGGGGTATGGAGGGTCTTGGTTATGAGAAAAGATTAAAACAACCAGATTTATTTATTCTTGAAAAGAGATGAATACGAAGAGAACATGATTTATTTATATAAATATATGAATGGTCCATACAAAAAATATGGTGTAAAATTCTTTCAGATTAAATCAAATCAAAAGGCAAAGTGGGCACTATCTCCACCTGGAGAAAACAAGGTTTAATCACCAGAAGCAACAGGGCCCCATAATCTGTGGGATAACCTATTGTGAAACCACCAGTGAAGCAGACACTTTTCACCTATCCTGTAAATGGTTATTGTGAGAGAATCTTCCTGTCTAAACTGGTCTTAAAGAATTCCTTGATACAATAAAGAATTAAGAAATATAAATCACACAATATAGATTTCACCAATATGGCAAGAAGTTACAACTGCATCAAGCCCAATAACAAAATTTATGTTCAATCATTGTAATAGATTTCAAAAGAAGGAGTAGAATGTAAATAGTACAACAATCAAAGACCAAACAACAAACAAAAAAGAAAAAACAATACATATAGGACAATCTCATTTTGGCATAGGGATTATTCTGTATCACATGTAAGGTTTCAACTTGTTTAGGAAAAGAAGGCATATACAGAGTTCAAGAGGCATATCAGTAGTTCCCAGGGGATTATGACACAATGGAGCACATTTACTTACAGGGTCACCGGAGTTTACTGAAAGTGCATTGTCAGTCTATGATGCTGCATGCTGCAATTCACTAAGATTGTGGGCCTGAAATCATGCATTTGTCGCTTCCCTGCTCAGGTCCGACAGAGTTCACCATCTTTTTTGTGGTGCACCTTTAACATAGGGCGTGCAACACAATTTAAAAGTTAATTAAAGTGCTCGGTCCGATTCAGTCGGCCCGTCCGACAGCACGCCCCCTAATTTGTGTCACATAGAAGCCAGCACAGTTGCGCCACAAAAGGGTTGCGGGGGCACAATCCCAGCGCACACACTTCTTAACTACCTTTGCAAGCTGTTTTAGCCCCGAAAAAGGTGCACAGTGCGACCCTTAGTAAATGAGCCCCATTGTATAGAGTTTACATAAAAGAGAGACTGCTGGGTCTGTCACATGGCAATGAAACGTGACTGAAACAGAACTAGCATGGAAACAGATTCTCTTGACCATGTTACACTATCAATGGTTGAGTCAACCAGGTTGGGAGCAACTCTGGTCACAGGAGAGGAATTGAAGGAAATATCGCATAGACAAACACATAGTCGTAATCCCAGCTGTTTAATCCTATAGACGCCGTGGTCTATGGTGCATCGGGGTGGAGTAGGTGCCGATCATTACCATAGCAACGCTGAGGTCCGATAAGGACCCCAGGGCTGCCTATAGTAGCTGCCTGCTAGGATCATGCACTGTGCACGATCTAACAGTGCAGCTGTCAGCCTATGCAAAATGCATAGCCTGACTATGTAATATGATGCAATACATTAGTATTGCAGTATATTACAATGAACAAGTGATCAAATGATCACTTGTTCATGTCCCACCCTAGTACTAAATAAAACAGTAAAGAAAAAGTTTAAAAATAAAAGTGATCACAAAACAAAAAACAGATATGGTTACTCTTTCACCAATGGATGTATAATATCTTAGCAGCACTATGGTAAAAAGTTAAAACGAAAATTTTTATTAATGTTTTTCTAAAAAACTTATGGAAGCATTGCTCACACCAAGGACAACCGACAGACAAAACACGCCCCAACAACACACCCTAGTGTACATATATATCAATTTCTTCGGCGCACAACAAATATAGGTATACAGTTAGATTTTGACCTGTATAATAGTCAATGCAATTAGTCATATACCTACCCTTAGAGTCTCTGGTTTATCAGACCCACAAGGGGTCTTGCTTACCCATAGGTGTACGGTTCTATCAATTCTGGTATTTGAGCTGGGAGGGAGCCTCCACTTTATTCTCCCGGAGATGGTTGGGGAGGATGTGATTCCCTAAATAGGCTCACCCTAGTTCCCCAAAAAGCTCCCACCCTAACAAGGGCAGTCCCAAAGCACTTTCCCTTGTCTAAAATAAACATCACACCTCCCTGACACGTTTCCACCAAAGTTTCATCAGAGGGAGAACTTCTGCAAACATATAGCCCTGAAAAATGACACATACAATTGTCTTAATACCAAAAACAGCGACACCACATTCCATTCACGGAATTAAAGAGTCCAATCAGGCTTACCAAATTCAGGAAGTCTATCTCCAGGTACAGTCTTTCCTAAGTGGGGAAGGAGTGCCTTCACCCACTTCTGTGCACTGGGATTGCCCTTGTAAGGGTGGGAGCTTTTTGGGGAACTAGGGTGAGCCTATTTTAGGGAATCGCATCCTCCCCAACCATCTCCAGGAGAATAAAGTGGAGGCTCCCTCCCAGCCCAAATACCAGAATTGATAGAACCGTACACCTATGGGTAAGCAAGACCCCTTGTGGGTCTGATAAACCAGTGACCCGAAGGGTAGGTATATGACTAATTGCATTGACTATTATACAGGTCAAAATCTAACTGTATACCTATATTTGTTGTGAGCTGAAGAAATTGATATATATGTACACTAGGGTGTGTTGTTGGGGCGTGTTTTGTCTGTCGGTTGTCCTTTGTGTGAGCAACGTTTCTATAAGACATTATAGACATTAATAAAAATTTTCATTTTAACTGTTTACCATAGTGCTGCTAAGATAACAATAAAAGTGAAATTAAAAAAAGTCCCGTCCCATGCAGTAATCAAATAAAACATAAAAAAAGTGAAAATCACCAAAAAAAACACAACATATTGGGTAACAACCCGTCTAATAAAATAAAATTGTCACTAAACACGTACAGTGAACGCCGTGAAAAAACCTCACAAAAATTATGAAATATTCACATTTTGACTGCATAAAAAGCGCATAAAAAGTTATCAAAAAGTTAAACTTACCCCAACATGATACCAAGAAAAAGTACAGCTTGTCCCGCAAAAACTAAGCTCTAAACCAGCTCGGTAAACAAAAAAGTATAATTGTTCTGCCCATTGTTACGTGGCGATGCAAAAACAAGCAAATTTCTCACAAAATTATTTCTATATTCTGCAAAACAAGTTTACCATAAAAAAGCCATATAAATGGGGTATCGCTGTAATCGTGATGACCTATAGAATAAAGATAACACATTATTTTTATGGTACGGTGAACGTCCGAGGAAAAAAATGCTAAAAAACCATAAAGAAGAATGAATGATTTTTTTAACCACCACCAATAAAGAGTTAATAAAATCTAATTATTAGCTACTGAACCCCCTGTAAATGATGTACCTGAAAAGTGGATCTCATCCACAAAAAAAATAATCCCCCATGTGTCCAAATTGCAAAAAAACATTTTATAGCATGTAAAATGTGACAATGCAGATCTGCTCTGAATGGCGCCTACTTCCCTTCTATCCCCGGCCTGTGCAACAGTCACCACCACATATGGGGCAGCTTCGTACTCGGGAGAAATTGGGTATCAAACTTTGTGGAGTTTTTCGTCATTTAATTCTTTGTAATGGTTTAACGTTTGGCCAAAATTACTATATTGTCTAAAAAATATTACAGCTTGTACACATTGAGGGGTGTAGTTTCTAAAATTGCATGATTTATGGGGTTTTACTGTTATTTAGGCCTCTCAAAGTCACTTAGACCTGGGCATGTGCCACTAAATAAGGGTTTTGGTGATTTTCATAAAAATTAGAAAAATTGCACTAACAATTCTGAACCACCTAACAACCTAAAGAAGAGAGAGGATGCATAAAACCCTATGCTGACATAAAGCAGGCATTCCGGAAATGTTAGTTATAAAGTTACTTGGGTGCTACGACTATCTGCCTGAAAAGCAGAAAATTTGGAACTTTGAAAATGAATAATTTTCAGAAATTTTTGTCAAATTTCAATTTTTTTCATGACTAAACACAAAAGATATCATAAAAATGTTTCTATTAATTTGAAATATACTGTGTGATGGGAAAACATTCTCAAAATCCCCTGGATATGTTAAAGCATCACAAAGTTATAACCTCGTACAATGACACAGGGCAAATTTTAAAAATCAGGCCTGGTCCTAAAGGTCTAAAATGGCCTGGACACAAAGGGGTTAACATTAAAATTGTGCCACAAGACATGCACTTAGATGCACTGGGAATAAGAAGGTGAACTCCAACAGACCTGAGCGGGGAAGCGACAGATGCAGGAAATCGAGCACACAATCTTTTTGAATGGCGCTGGAGTGCATGATCATCAGACACTTCGTATTTCTGGAACTCCTGTGGCCAGGTAAGCAAATGTCCCCCATTATGCTCTAAATTACGCACTGATGTCAACAGGGTTATGTGTGACCTCGCCCTCAATATTTTTGATGTGGGGGCTATGTGTCATTCCAGACTACGGGTGCAAGAGACGGGAGAGCTGGCTTTAAACTGCATGCACTGAGAAAGGGATTTTTGGTTTATTAAGGCACGGGTCTTGTCTCTAACTGTTATCAGATCTGCTAAGTCTTCAGTGGACTGATTTCATCAGCTCAAGATGGTGCAACCGCTGTAAGAAGGAGGTTAGTTTATCTGAGTTCTCCCTCTTCAGTCGAACGCCATGTTCCATGAACCTACTGCAAAGTTTACATTTGAGAGCCTCCCACTTAATTGGAAAAACTTCTGGGCTGAGGTCAGGGGAGAGTAGGTAGAATTCTGTGCTTATTGTCTTGTGTGTGTATAGGGCATCCTTAAGTAGATAATCGTTAAGGCGCAAAGACCACAGATTCTTACCAATAGAAGGGGTAGTGACATACAAATAATTCCTGTCTTTACGGTGTAGGATCCGCCAAACGTCTACTAACTGAAGACTATGTAGATCCTTTCTGAGGGAGCACAGCTGTCACAATGGGATATGACTTTTCTCTGAGGAGGTGTCAAGTTGGGCATCTAATGGGAAATTGAATTCCCCATTAGACTAAAGGAGGACAAGGGCCTGGGGAGAGGCACGCCTACGGGTAGCTATAAACACACACACAGACCTGCTATGTGTGAAAGGTCGATCTGACCATGCAGAAGGCCCCCCCCCCCTAGTGCTGCCGTATATGACTAGTGAGAATGATTAAACAATGTGTAACCAGCAATTAATCGTTCCAGCAAGAAGAAGAGGGAAGAGAAAAATAATTGCATATCATGAAACTGTGCAACTTTAATGCCTTATCACAGAAAAGGATATGCGAAGTAGATCAGACCATAAGAGCAAGAGATATTCACTCAGCCTGAGCATCTTGTTGTCCATGACGTCTCCTCTGCCCACCCGGGATGTTCCCCACTCTTCGCCGAGGAGGGCGATAGGGTCGAGGCACTATCCCATGATCAGAAGGTATAGGTAGAGAAGGCCAATTTACCCTTTAGCCTTGTGCATAATTGCTTCTTTTAACTGATTCCTGTGGACATATAACATCTTCCTTAACTGTTAGACGAGGCTGAAGTGCACCGTGAGCCCGATCTAATTCCACTGGTGTGTCACCACTGGAAGTTGGATGTCGGCACTACACTGGACCATGCGGGTCGGGTTTCCAGATGTTTACATTTGTCGACATTTAGTTCCCATATGCTGACCTGGAATCCGCTGGCTATTAGCAAAAATATACGGCTATGGCCCAGGTTGGAGCAGGAGCTAGTGTCTCCTGTCTTCTCCATAGCCAGACTATGCCCCTTTCCCGATAACAAAAGTTAGCTCTTTATTATAGAAATTCTGGAGAACCTGTTAACATGGCCTTTATGTTTCCTACAATGGATGTTACTTAAACATGACCATTTTACTTCTTCCATTACATATTACATATTACTATCTCTATTTTACTATAGAAATAGTGCAGAGATACAAAAAAGTACATTTGTAGTGGATATCATTATAGCCTATAATTCTTGCAACAATTGACAATCTAAGATTGTTTTCCTGCTTCTGGCAACATCATGTAAGAAGATAACCCGATTGATTGAAATGCACATAAAGAGCACAATGGTTTTATTCTATAAAATCAACCATTAAAAACTCACGGTCTACAATGCAAACATCACTATGAATAAGTTTACATTCTGATGTGGCTTTAATCCAATGGAAACACATCTATTCTATTCTATTCAGCATTGTATTTAACATAAAAATTTCTGAGATATCTTCCATGATATATATTTGGCCTTTTTATGACTGAGAGCAATCTTGCTTTAAGAGTTCCGTATATTCAACTTAAAATCTTATAAAATAAAGATAACTTAAAAGGAATTTCTCATATACATTCTGGTATCAAATGCCTGTTCTTTTTCTTGCTGTTTTAACTCTATTCCATTGTACAGCAGTATGAATCTGCCTCTGATGTCACACTTTCTATACTTTAGTCTACGAAAATCTGTGATTTTGTCACCACTATCCAATGGAGCAGCTCACAAAGATCCCATCACAGCCTTTATCTAGTCAATTCATACATTATTTATTATGTAAATGGTGTTTGTGGCCCTATACACATGACTGACAGCCTGTATAATGATGTGAGGTATAATGGTGTAATGGCTCCTCCATGTGCTTTCTGGTGCAGGCAGCCCCCTGCAGCCTGTGTGAGTATCTCATACACACAGGGGCTGCCAGAACCAGGAAGCACATGGAGGAGCTATTACACCATTATACCTCACATCATTATACAGGCTGTCAGTCATGTGTATAGGAGTATCTCATATATACACTCAGGCTGCAGGGGCCACCAGCACCAGGAAGCACGTGGAGGAGCCATTACACCATTACATCTCACATCATTATACAGGCAGTCAGTCATGTGTATAGGAGCATCTCAGGACCAGGAAGCACATGGAGGAGCCATTACACCATTATACATCACATCATTATACAGGCTGTGCTTCCCGCTCATGAATAAACTGGACAGCTAAATATAATGATTCATTGGACATCTCTCAGGTCATTTGCATACAGCTTTAGTATCTGATTACTTAAGCTAACAGGCATGTAGAGGGACAATGACCGAATAGGGACACTGCTTTCAAACTGGAGTTTGTGAAAATATATTTAGTTTTGGGGGTTTATTTGCCTGAGGGGTTATCTTTAAATTGTGCAACACAAGTCCTACTATCTCCACTGCTATTTATGAAATAGATAGATTCCTGTCATGGATCACAGTTTAGCCTCCCTTACTGTATACTTATGAAATCTCAGCTTTATTAGGAGAATAAAGATACAATATATTGAAGTAATTTGACTGTAAGTGAACAGACACAGGTGGGAAGTTAGGACAGGCATGGACAATGCAACTTTAAATGAAGCTGTCAGGCACATCTAGTCCTCCAAACCAAAGGTCCTAACTAATTTTCTTTAGTGAGGTGATTATATATATGTGTGTGTGTGTGTGTGTGTCAGCACAACTAAATTTGCTTGGTAATCTTGTGAATTGAGCCAGAGAGGTGTTCCAGAGCTGATCTGAGTCAGGCTGCAACACCTCCTACCTACTCTGTCCTCTTGTAAACATGCCTGCTGGTACGTTACAGCACAGAAAAGTATGTGTAATGATATGTATAAGGTGTGTTTCCAAACTACAGAGAACGAAAAATTGCCTGATTGAAGTTAGCTCAGTGACACCGAGCTGACTCAGTTCACAGGATTACCATGTAGAAAGGTAGAGTGTAGAGGGGTTCTTATTATAATTTGCAGGAGCAGCTGACATATCAATGTCATAATGTAGAGCAATTCAATAAAGAAAAAAGGGATAGGACCTTTAGTTTGGCTGTTAGATGTGCCTGACAGGTTCCCTTTAATGATAAATCAGAAAGCAAAAAAGGGGGAACTAAATGAAGGTTCAGAAACAATTAAATATAAGAATGCAAAAAGTTTATTGGTTACAATGTTATTAGATTAAAAACATATATGAAACAATAAAAGGAACACTGGTTACAGGAGACAGAAGATCATATAGACCAGGTATCATGGAATACAGAAAATACATACTGCAGAGTAAAGGACATATGGAAAAACATAGTCAGTGCAAAGCGTTATAGCAATAAGTATACCTGAACAAATAGCAGTAGTAAAATGGAATCAGCATATGCATCATCAGATGACTAAAGTAGTCATTAGTACTTAGCGATTAGCATAGCTGAAAAATACCAAAACTGTATCCATAATTACCTGGTCACTGAATTTGGGGGCAAATTCAGTGACCAGGTAATTATGGATACAGTTTTGGTATTTTTCAGCTATGCTAATCGCTAAGTACTAATGACTACTTTAGTCATCTGATGATGCATATGCTGATTCCATTTTACTACTGCTATTTGTTCAGGTATACTTATTGCTATAACGCTTTGCACTGACTATGTTTTTCCATATGTCCTTTACTCTGCAGTATGTATTTTCTGTATTCCATGATACCTGGTCTATATGATCTTCTGTCTCCTGTAACCAGTGTTCCTTTTATTGTTTCATATATGTTTTTAATCTAATAACATTGTAACCAATAAACTTTTTGCATTCTTATATTTAATTGTTTCTGAACCTTCATTTAGTTCCCCCTTTTTTGCTTTCTGATTTGTAATTGTTACACACGGGGATTAAGCTAAACTCTCCTGGCACATCATTGATAGACATTTATACAGGTGCTTGGTCACCTTTTTATATGTTTCTAAACCTTGACCCTTCTCTCTAGCCATATACATTTTGATAATTATCCCTTTAATGATAGACTAATATCCTGTCCGTATCTAATAGTGCATCCTACCCTAGACAGTAGGTTCGCAGTTCCCTTTTTTCCCCTTGAATTGGTGTTGTTTTATTTGGCCCCTGGGCAGAAGTGGTTAATATTAACCCCTTAACGCTCTGCGCCGTAGCTCTACGGCGCAGAGGTATAAGGGAAGTATGAAGAGGGCTCACGGGCTGAGTCCTCTTCATACAGAGGTGGGGGTTTTTGCATTTTGCACAAAACCCCCACCGCTAATAACCGCGGTCGGTGCTTGCACCGATCGCGGCTATTAACCCTCTCAACGCCGCCGGCAAAGTCGCCACGCGCCACCATCTTTTTTTCGATCGCCAAACCCCGAACGTCATCGGGGGGCGGCGATCGGTTACCATGGTAGCCTCGGGTCTTCTTTTGACACGAGGCTACATGGCTTATGCAGGTTCGTTACAATGAGCCAGTGGCTCATTGTAATGTATGACCTGCAAAAATGCCATATATTGCAATACTGTAGTATTGCAGTATATGGTAGGAGCGATCTGACCATCTAGGGTTAATGTACCCTAGATGGTCTAAAAAATAGTGAAAAAAAAAGAAAAAAAAAGGTTTAAAAAATAAAAAAAAATTAATAAAATATTAAAAGTTCAAATCACCCCCCTTTCCCTAGAACGGATATAAAACATAATAAACAGTAAAAATCACAAACATATTAGGTATCGCCGCATCCCAAAATGCCCGATCTATCAAAATATAAAAACGGTTACGGGCGGCGGTGACCTCCGAGGCAAGAAATGGCACCCAAATGTCCGAAATGCGACTTTTACAACTTTTTACATAACATAAAAAATGAAATAAAAAATTATCAAAATGTCGCACAGACCTCAAAATGGTAGCAATGAAAACGTCGCCTCATTTCGCAAAAAAATGACCCCTCACACATCTCCGTGCGCCAAAGTATGAAAAAGTTATTAGCGTCAGAAGATGGCAAAAAATTTTTTTTCTTTTTTGTACACATTCGTTTAATTTTTGAAAATGTATTAAAACACAATAAAACCTATATAAATTTGTAATCACCGCGATCACACCGAACTAAAGAATAAAGTAGGCATGTTATTTGGAGCGAAGAGTGAAAGTCGTAAAAACTGAGCCCACAAGAACGTGACGTTTTTTTTTCAATTTTTCCACATTTGGAATTTTTTTTCAGCTTCGCAGTACATGGCATGTTAAAATAAATAACATCACGGGAAAGTAAAATTTGTTACGCACAAAATAAGCCCCCGCACAGGTCTGTACACGTAAAAATGAAAAAGTTATGGATTTTTGAAGTTGGAGAGCGAGAAATGAGCCGAAAAACCCTGCATCCTTAAGGGGTTAATAGAAGGGGTTGTTGCAGGCAGCTAGGGTTTAACTGACATCCTCTTTCAAACTCCTGCTTCCTCCTGTGGACATTCACCCATTTCCCAGAAAACACCTACTACACATAAAGGTCCACAGCTTTACTCACCCCCACTTACATCCCCCAACCCTCGATTCACTGATGCACTACACGTAGAGAGTATTTACATGCTATGTACTATATGCCTCTACTAGTTGATTTCTGCAAACAGGGCTCCCTTTGTCACCCCCTGCAGACCAATTGAGAGGTTGCTTAGGGGTTGCCATGCCAGACAAAGGCCTGAACAAGACCCCGTGACTGCCAAGCATGTAAGCCCTTATTTGCCAAAGGGAAGCACAGAAGCTTGCAACCTCAGCTGACAAAGGAAACCTAGTAAGATAAATCTGTCAGCTAAAAATAAGTGTTTTTGTGTCATGTTACACAATCACCAGTAAAAATATAAAAACAAAATGAATCATTACAGAAAATACAACATTATATAAAAGCATTTGATAAGAATTTTAGTAATTTTAAAAACATGCAACATTACTCAGCACAGAAATTGTTTATATACTAGTCCAGAGCAGCATGTGTAATCCTGCTGGTTCCTATTAGCAACATGATGTATTAAATAAGGTTACCAGGGTTTTTAATGCAGTTACTACTGACGCCCCATTCGCTCCCCAATCGTGGCTAGCAGCCACGATTAGTGTAATACCGAAGATTGCGGCACTATACTCTAAACCCTCGGCACAGGTTCGGATTAATGGAACCATGTCCTCCCCCTTTCACATCCATAACGGGACGCGGCAGGGCTGCCCACTGTCCCCCTTGCTGTACACCATTGTCATGGAACATCTGGCCGTGGTGATAAGAAACAACCCTAACATACGTGGTGTGAGCATGGGAGACACGCATTGTAAAATAGCATTGTATGCCGATGATCTTTTGATATATATCTCCCAGTCTCGGATCACGTTACCATCTCTACTCCAGGAGTTTGAACAGTATAGTCTTGTGAGTAACTTTAAGATTAACGATACGAAATCGGAAGCCCTCAATATTTCTCTACCACAGACAGAGGTTCAACAGACAATGGAACACTTTCCGTTTCGATGGCGTACAGACTCTATTAAATACTTGGGTCTACATATCCCAGCGGATTTAAACTTACTCTACTCCCTTAACTATACCCCGTTACTTGAGCGCACGCTGTCTGATCTTTCCATATATGATAAAAAACGTCTCTCCTGGTTTGGGTGGAAAATTTTAACACGTCCCAAATCATCTGGGGGGGTGGGCCTACCCGATTTACAGGTTTATCACTGGTAATGCGTTTCGTGTACTGGACTTACAACTCTACCGCTAAACAGTGGGTACTCCTGGAACAACATGCTGCTCCTGTACCCCTGAAAACTGTGCCCTGGATACAGGGAGACTTGGCACAATCGCTAGCAGGATACACGCCTTATGCCAGAGCCGCGATGGTGCTCTGGAGGAGGTTGCTTCGCAGGGGTCTCCTCTCTGGGCCCTCTGGGCCCCTAACTCCACTACTGAAAAACCCAATGTTCCCTCCAGGCATTGGTAGGGAATCGTTCTTGGTATGGCGCCTGTCCGATGACCCACGCATACGCACTG
The DNA here is from genome assembly GCF_040894005.1 of Engystomops pustulosus. Classification (NCBI taxonomy): domain Eukaryota; kingdom Metazoa; phylum Chordata; class Amphibia; order Anura; family Leptodactylidae; genus Engystomops; species Engystomops pustulosus. The sequence continues at coordinate 45,194,993 of NC_092421.1, forward strand.
TCCTTACTGACGGATCTCTACCTTCCTTTGTTGATTTGAGTGCCCGGTTCCCTGACACTCCGCTATCTTGGCTGGAATACTCTCAGCTACAATCCTTTTACAATCCAGGGCAACTTTTGGAGCCGACCTAACAGCGTTTGAAGGAATGCTCAATTCTCCCACCCCACCTGTGCACGTTATTTCTCAAATTTATTCTATCTTGAAAGATGAACAACACCCGGAGGATCCTGCATATCTGGGGAGATCGGAGCAGGAACTGGGTGTAGAGTTTGGGCCACAGGAAAAAACGAAAATGTTTGTCTTTACCCATAAATTATCTTCTGCATGCTCTGCGCAAGAGAAAAATTATAAAATTATAACAAGGTGGTACCGGGTGCCAACAGCCCTACATACATTCTACCCTGCAGTACCTGACATGTGTTGGCGTTGTCAAAACTCTAGAGGAACAATGTTACACATCTGGTGGGAGTGTACTGCTCTCAAACCTTTCTGGGACAGAGTGTTCGCTACATATGAAAAGGTTACAGGCCGCTCAGTGGAGATCTCAGCTCAGATAGGCCTCCTGTCCATCCTCCCAGGCACAATAGGGTCACAGAAGAAGGGCCTATTGAGATTTTTTCTCATGGCCACTCGTGCAGTCATTCCCCACCATTGGAGATCCCTCAATCCTCCCCCCTTTCTTGAGTGGATCCAGGAATTCTCTAATATCTGTTGCATGGAGGAACTTTCGGCAGAGGTCAACCAAACCATGGAAAAATTCACTAGGATCTGGCAACCGTGGTTTCTGTTTAAGGGCACACCAGATTACTTGGCACTGTTTGTCTGAGCCTTCGGGAGTAGTAGCCGTTTTTGTGTCTTAAGACCATCATGTTGTCTTTCCTACCCTTTGCCCTTCCCTAGTCTTTCCCTGTCCCCCCCCCCCTTTTTTCTCTTCTCTTTCTCCTCTTTACTTCTACCCCCCTTTCTTTTACTTTTCTCCTCGCAGCTCTTTGCTGCTTTTCGGTGCAACCGCTTCATGAGGACTGGATAGCTGGTCCGGCATTATGTGTCTTGAACGCACTTAATATGTAACATCTAAGACTCTATATTTGGTTACATTATCATCCTTATTCATTATATTGTTTCAGATTGTTTGTTTATAGAGTTGGTCTTTATGTATGGGTTTGGCATGTTGCCACCACGCTGCAGTGAGCCTGCTGCATGCAGGGGTCTCCCATTCACGTTTTTGGGTCATGCGTGTCCCACTGCTGTTGTGATGTATACTGTCATTGTTATCAAAAATGTTCACCACCACTTCTTGAACTGTATGCATACACTCTTCAACTAAATAAACCGTATTGAATATAAATAAGGTTAATAGCATTGTGGAAATTTTGTTGGTGGATTATGAAATTAAACAACACTTTCTGATTTGGGAAAACATGTTCAAAATCTACAAGTTTCGGATCTTTTCACTTGGTTAGCTTGCATTTCATGTTTACATTCTACTATAGATGAAGAATATAAGATTTAAAAAATGATTTACAAAAGGTTGAGTTTTTAATGTTTTGAGTAACTTGGTACCAAAAACTAAAAATAACTGTCTCACTCTGATTCACTAGGGAATTTGGAATCATAGGGGTGTTGTAACTTGAAGGACCTGCTTCTTACACCTCAGTATGTCTCCTATATACTGTACCAGGAAACTGACCTGCTCTTAACATCGTGTATAATGTCATGTAATAGTAGCAGTCGACAAAGTATTAACCTGTAGGGTGATTTGGATGACACACAAAGCCCTTGGCATAAACCTTTATCATTAGAGTAAAACTCTACACTAATTGATATGGAAATCATTTAATGATAGACTCACAAGACTGCAGAAAACAAGTATCTTAAATTAGCAGGAAAAGGAAAAAAACAATCAACAATATTAAAATCAAAGCTAGCATTCTATTTTTTTCTTTTTTTTAGAGATTAAAGAAAAATGACAATTAAACCATTATAGTTTTTGGAATGAGGAAATTAGTTTGCAGGGGTGATGTTTATATCATGGACAGTGTCAGATTAGCAATGAAATACATACAAATGCTGCGGCAGGCTGAAATATTTTTGTAAACTTTGTAACTAACTATTGTTAAATTGGGGACAGAGGCTTCAATTGTTCTGCACTTCTAAACTTCTCTGCAACTGTGCCATATTCCAATTTTGGGAGTTATTACTCCCTTTGAGAGACACTTTTTTGCCCATTAGGTTCCCCGGTTTATGGATGGTATCATTTATGTGTACAAGTTGTTTTATCCGCTTCACTTGTCAGAAAGCGTTGTTGTTTCCCTATGTACAGGCTATCCCCAGGTGTCTCTGTGTGTCCCCGGAGCCCGGCACCTCTTACCTCCCCTGGCTCCAGCGGCGATCTCTGCGGCTCGACACCAGCGTCAAGAGTCTCCTAAGGCGCGTGCGCCGGCTCACTGAAGTTTAAAGGGCCAGCGCGCCAATAATTGCCGCTGGCCTGATATAAATTCTGCCTCTTCCTGTGACCCTTGCCGGATCTTCAAACTTCCCTGAAGACAAAGCTCTCCTGTTATTCCTGCGTTCCTGTGAATCCTGCGTTCCAGTGAACCCCGCGTTCCTGTGAGTTCTGCGTTCCTGTGTGCCAGTCTGTTCCTGTCCTGCATTCCTGTGTGCCAGTCCGTTCCTGTGTTCCTGATCTGTGTGCTAGCTCCTGCGATTCCTGACAGGAGTCCTAGTTTGTCTTCCTGTGCTATTCTCCTGCCATCACCCCAGGTACAGACCGTGGCAGCCACCGTGGGCTAGTCGCACCTGTGGAACGACCGGGTGGTATCCCACCACAGCAAGCCCATCCCGCTTTGCAGCGGGCTCTGGTGAGCCAGGTGCCACTTAGTCGGTCGGCTAGTACCATCTCCCGCAGTGGTCCAGAGGGTCCACAGACTCCCAGTTCGGCCATGGACCCCACCAAGGAGTCACGTCACATACTGTCTGAACTTTCCGGTGTTGTCGCCCTGCAGTGGCAGCAGATTGCTGCCCAGGGAGAACTTTTAGGCCAAGTTGCTACTCTCCAACAAACCCCGGTGACTACTCCTGCGGCAGTTCCAGCGACTACCTCTGCGATTTCGCCTGTGATCCCGACTACTTCACCGGAACCAGCGCCTAGGCTGAGTCTGTCTATGCCTAACAAATACGATGGTGATCCCAAACAGTGCAGAGTATTCATCACCCTGTGCTCACTGCATATAGAGTTAATGTCATCTCAGTTGGTCAGAAAGCACTCCAAGGTGGCGTACATCATCAGCCTTCTCACCGGGAAGGCCCTGGCCTGGGCTACTCCTCTGTGGGACAGGAATGATCCAGTCACGGCCACCCTTAACAACTTCCTGGCAGAGTTCCGGCCCATGTTTGAGGAACCAGCACGTGCCGCCTCAGCAGAAACAGCACTACTGAACCTACGCCAAGGAGACTCATCTGTGGGTGAATATGCTATCCAGTTCCGCACCTTGGCGTCTGAACTCTGTTGGAACGAGGCGGCCTTATGTGCGACTTTTAAGAAAGGACTGTCCTCACGGGTAAAAGATGCTATGGCTGCTCGTGATCTGCCGGCTACTTTGAGTGGTCTTATCACCCTGGCCACTTGGATAGATGTGCGGTTCCCGGAATGAGCTGAAGAGTTGCGGCAAGAGCAACCTCTAGTCCGGCCTCTGTCTTGGCTGGCAGTATGCAGCTGAACCTATGCAGGTTGACAGAGCCCGACTCACGCTTGGGGAACGTTCCAGAAATATTCAAGAGAACCTCTGGCTGTACTGTGCCAGTCCCATGCATTTCAACGGGTCTTGTTCTGGGTTTTCCTTGGCTTCGACTTCATGCCCAGGTCCTCAATTGGAAGACTGGTGAGATCCTGCGTTGGGGCCCTGAATGCCAATCTAGATGCATGTTGGCACCACTTCTGGTCCTGACCTCCTCTGTGTCTTCTAAGTCTTTAGAAAGTCTGCCAGCTTGTTATCGGGACTTTGCAGATGTCTTTTCTAAAAAATAAGCGGGGACTTTGCCACCACTTTTTCCCTATGATTGCCCTGTGGATCTCCTTCCGCCACTCTTCCCAGAGGTTGTGTCCCATCCTCTCTCTGTATCCGAGACGGCTGCCATGTCCGACTACATCAAGGAGAATCTGCAGAGGGGTTTCATACGCAACCTCCAGCTGGTGCAGGTTTCTTTTTTGTCACCAAGATGGACGGCTCCTTGCATCCCTACATAGACTATCGGGGGCTGAACAAGATCACGGTTAAAAATCGCTACCCTCTGCCATTGATTACAGAACTCTTTGATCGCCTGCGCGGTTCCAGGGTGTTCTCTAAGTTGGATCTCCATGGTGCTTACAATCTCATCTGGATCCGCAAAGGTGACGAGTGGAAGAGGGCGGTTAATACCCAAGACGGGCACTTTGAATATTTAGTAATGCCCTTTGGACCGTGTAAGCTCCTGCTGTCTTTCAAGAGTTTGTGAACGACATTTTTCGGGACCTTCTCTATACGTGTATCGTGGTCTACCTAGATGACATCTTGGTGTATTCTCCAGACTTTGAGTCCCACCGGGCACACATACGTCAAGTTCTTGGTTGACTTTTTGCCAATCATCTCTTTGCCAAACTGGAGAAAGGCCTCTTTCACCAGAACAGCCTTCCATTCCTCGGTTACATAATTTCTGACCAAGCCCTTCAGATGGATCCTGCAAAACTGTCTGCTGTTCTTCAGTGGCAACGCCCAGAAGGCCTATACAGAGGTTCCTGAGGTTTGCAAATAATTATCGACAGTTTATTCCCCATTTCTCACTGTCGTGGCACTTACTAAGAAGGGTGCCAAGACTCCTGCCTGGTCTCCTACAGCTGAAGAGGCCTTCTCCAAGTTGAAGTCCGCTTTTGCCTCGGCTTCAGTCCTCTCTAGGCCTGATATGAACAAACCCTTTCATCTTGAGGTGGATGCATCCTTTGTAGGAGCTGGAGCGGTGCTCTCCCAGAGAGGTCCCAAGGGCCGAACTTCCACATGTGGCTTCTTTTCCAAGACCTTTTCTCCAGCTGAAAGAAATTATTCGATTGGCCATGAAGCTTGGGCTAGAAGAATGGCGGTATCTTCTGGAAGGTGCTCTCCATACCATTAGTATTAGTACACTGACCACAAAAACTTGTTATACCTTCAGACAGCCCAGCGCCTGAATCCCGGGCAAGCCCGGTGGTTATTGTTCTTTTCCCGTTTCGACCTACTAATCCATTTTCATCCGGCTGACAAGGCTGATGCCCTGTCCTGAGCTTTCGGATGTTGTTGGAGAAGAACCGGCTCCTCGGGACATCATTTCTCCGGACCAGCTTGTTGTTGCAGCTCCTGTGGATCTTCGGCAGCTACCTCCCAGCAAGACATATGTTAGACCTGCTCTCCGGAGGAGGATTTTATCTTGGGGACATTCTTCTCGTGTGGCTGGGCACCCTAGGGTGCAACGCACTGTGGCCCTCATCTCCTGCTACTACTGGTGGCCAGACCTGGTCAAAGATGTTTGGTAGTTTGTGGGATCCTGCTCCTCTTGTGCCCACAACAAAGCTTCTCGTCTCAAACCGGCGGGACTGTTACTGCCGTTGCCGATACCCAGTCACCCATGGTCTCACGTGGCAATGAACTTTGTCACCGACCTGCCTGTATCCTCGGTCAGTACTGTCATCTGGGTAGTGACGGACCGGTTTTCAAAGATATCCCATTTTGTTCCCCTTCCAGGTCTTCCGTCTTTTCCACAGCTTGCCAGTCTATTTTTCAGACACATCTTCCAGCTGTATGGTCTTCTGATACACATCGTGTCTGATCGAGGAGTCCAGTTTGTATCAAAATTCGGGCATTCCTTATGTAACCAACTGCAAGTCAACCTTGACTTTTCTTCTGCCTACCACCGGCAATCTAGTGGTCAAGTGGAGAGGGTGAACCAGACTTTAGGCTGGTACCTCCGTCATTTTGTCTCAGCCCATCAGGACAACTGGGCTGACCTACGACCTTGGGCTCAGGGTCTACGGGCTTGGCTCCATTCTTTGTGGTCTATGGACGTATTCCTCACCCGCCTCTTCCGTTGTCTACTCCCTCTGATGTCCCTGTGGTAGAGGATTTGGTGCAGGACCTCAAGTCTATTTGGGACCAGACCCGCCAGTCTCTTCTACGAGCTACAGACCATTCCAAGATCCAGGCTGATAAGAAACGTCGAGCTCCCCCTGTCTTCTCTCCTGGTGACAAAGTATGGTTGTCCTCCAAATACATCCAGCTTAAGATACCCAGTTACAAACATGGTCCCCGGTCAATCAAGTGGCCTACAAGCTCCGCCTTCCTCCATCTATGCGCATCCCAAACTTCTTTCATGTCTCCCTCCTGAAGCCTGTCATCTTGAACCGCTTCTCCCAGCAATTTCCTCCTCCTACTCCTGAGGCGGATTCCCCAGATGTCTATGAAGTTAAGGAGGTTCTGGACATGAAGATCGTAAAGGGGTAAGTAGTTCTTTCTGGTAGACTGTAAGGGGTTCGGGCCTGAGGAGACATCCTGGGAGCCAGAGGAGAATATTTTGGATCGGACTCTCCTCCAGAGATTTCTTAGGACCAAGAAGATGAGGGAGTCTCCTAGGGCACACGCATGTCGGCTCGCTAAAATTTAAAGGGCCAGCACGCCAATAATTGGCGCTGGCCTGATATAAATTCCTGCCTCTTCCCGTGACCCTTGTCGGATCTTCAAACATCCCTGAAGAGAAATCTCTTCTGTGAGTCCTGTGTTCCTATGAGTCCTGTGTTCCTGTGTGCCAGTCCGTTCCTGTCCTGCATTTCTGTTTGCCAGTCCGTTCCTTTGTTCCTGATCCATTTGCCAGCTCCTGCGGTTCCTGACATGAGTCCTAGTGTGCCTTCCTGTGCTATTCTCCTGCCGTCACCCCGGGTACAGACTGTTGTACTGTATTACTACCTTGGAAGCCACCGCGGGCTAGTCGCACCTGTGGAACCACCTGGTGGCATCCCACCGCATCAAGCCCATCCCGCTTTATGGCGGGCTCTGGTGAAGACCGGGTGCCACTTAGACTCCGGTCTCTGGTCGGCTAGTACCATCTCCCGTGGTGGTCCAGAGGGTCCACAGACTCCCAGTCCTGACACCAGGTTACATACAAGATTCTGTAGGTTTGTTCTTAAGTTGAATTTGTTGGAACCGTATACTTTATATTGTAACCCCAAGCCAAATTTTTTTGGTCTCTGTGACAATTGGATTTTAAAAATGTTGGGTTGTCATCATAACCAGGATTAACAATAAAGCTTAATTGCAGACACCTTTGATAACTGTTAATTGTAGCCTAGGACTAAAGTATAGTAAATTGTCAACATCCAGAGGTCAGTTTGTAACTAGGGGTTGTCTGTAATTCAGGTGGTCTTAAGTAGGGGACCACCTGTATTTAGTCTTATGTGAATTGTCACTTGAATTAGCCACAATTGGTTGTTAGAGTGGAGTGGAATGATTCCTCTCTGTAGCTGGACATTGACTTCTTGCCCTTTCCCCAGGGCAGAGAGATCTCACCCACTGACTCCCTTATAAGTGGCCATCCCCTCCCCACCACGAGGAGACTCAGACATAGTTTATATGGCTGAGGTTAAGTCCTTAAGGGATAATCCCGTCACTCAGGCGACAGTCTTGGGGTGAAACTCTGGTCCCTATCTCTGTCGCTGGAGGGGTGGAGCCACTTGTTAGATGGACTTGGGGGCCTATTCCGATTACAGGGTAGGCGTTACTTTCACCAGGAGGATGATCTACTCCTGTTACATCACACAGTGGGTGGAGTGATCCGCTCTAGTGCCTATGACACGGCTAGGTTTTTTACACTTGTTGAGATGTGGCTATGCCAGCCATACCGGGAGGGGGATGTATACCAGGAGGGGGTGTCACAGCCTGGTTCTCCTCATTCGGCAGGTTGCTGATTGGATAGAGAGCCTAGAAGGGATTGTCTTCGAAGGGCAGGTATGATTTCAAGGCAAAAATTTAATATCTCCACACACCCGCTGTAGAGGACGTGGCTTAAGCTTTATATGTTCAGCGTTCACAGGGCTCTCATCAGCCTAGTGTGCTAACAACAAAAAATGAAGTGATATGAGTGAGTTAGCCCATATGTCTTAAAGATGTTTGCTCCTAATGATGAATAATCACATTCAGAAACACGTTGGGAAGTTTCTATTACAACAGAGTAGATATGTTAATTCAATTAAGTGCTAGCCCCAAGTTACAGGCCAGCTGACCAAGTGAACACATAGGCTATGTTCAGGCTGTATACCACCCAAGCCTCTTTTTTCATATTAAATTTTATTCAGTTTTTCAGAAAATACAAAAACAAAATTATCAGAAATAGAAATAGGTCAATAGGTATACACATTAAACTGAACTTTGCGTCTACATATGTACTTGCACATCACAAAGTATTTCCACTTAAATGTCAACATTATCATGAAAAAAAGAAAGCATGAACATCTGTATGTTCCTATGCAAGAGGAGATATAAACAAATAAGGAAGGGTTGAAGGGGGGAAAAGGGAAGGAGAACAGGAAAACAGCACCCCCCTACCCCCCCAGCTTCCCACTCACTGCTAGCCAATCAATCACCCAGCTATGCTGGAACTTCTATTCCTCTTCTATTGTCCATACCCTGTTGTACTTTTGTAGACTCTCTATATTTTGAGATATCAGGACATGGATGTTTTGATATTGATTTTTAACTACTTAGTTACACTTAGTGGTGTTTGTAAACACTTTATTATTGGAAGTGAATAAAAGTTAAAATATAGAATAAAATATTTTTGGTTTAACACCATAACAACATGTGAGGTAACTATATGTCACATGTCATTGTTTGATTGTGCTGTCGCACATCGACAGTGGGTGCTACTGGGGATTAGGGTTCCCACCCCTAGTGTATAGAAGATAAATTAATCCAAGCACTCCTCTTTGATTCAATACCAGAAAGTGATATTTATTTACATGAAGTGATCAGTCGGTGACGATTCGGTCTGACACAGGCCTTTGTCAAACACTACAAGACATAAATACAATGTACATATAAACATATGGGTCTCTGGACCCCAGAGATGCCTGAAGGCAGTGGCTGAAAGATGGCGTCTGTGACGTCATCTTTCAGGCATAGTACCAGCCTGACACTGGCTGACACTGTTAATACTCTGCAATACATAAGTGTTGCAGAATATTATCATGAACAAGCAAGCAGATGATTGCTTGTTCATGTCCCATGGTAAAAAAAAGTGCAAAAGTTAAAAAAAAATTATTCAATAAAAAAATAAAGTAATAAATCACTAAAATGCCCAAAAGCCCCAAGCCCCCCAAAAGTCTAAATCATAAAACAAACCCCACATATATAGTATCACCGCGACCGTGACAACCCATAGAATAACAGTAGATAATTATTGAACCCTCACAATAAACGCTATAAAAAAAGCTGTTATAAAACCTCCAAAAATTATGATTTATACCTATTCAATACAACAAAAAATGCTATAAAAAGTGATCAAAAAAATATATGTACTCCGACATGATACTGGTGCAAAGTACAACATGTCCCGCAAAAACAAGCCATCAACCAGCTCCGTAGCCACAAAAGTAACAATGTTATGCCACTTGTAAGACCGCAATACAAAAATGATAGATTTTTCCCCACATTAGGGTTTTATTTGACAAATTTAGTAAAACGTAAGAAAAAATATTCATGCATGGTATCCCCGTAATCATATCGACCCATTGAATAAAGATAACATGATTATTAGGCTATACGGTGAACAACAAAAAAAAAAGTAAAAAATCCAGTACAGAATTGATGCTTTGGTACTCCTGCCCTCAAAAAAAAGTTCCTCAATTTTCAACAATAGGGGATACCAACCCCAATGGTAACACTGGAAAAAGCATCTAATCCGGCAAAAAAAAAAATGCCGTCACATGGCCGCAATAACTGAAAAGCGAAAATTTTATAGCCTACAAAAGGGGCCAATGAGGAAACTAAAATCCTGGCAGCTGCAGGGCGCTCCTCCCCTTCTGCGCCTCACCGTGCGCCCATAAAACAAGTCACGGCCACATGTGGGGGGTCTCTGTACTCAGGAGAAATTATAGAACAAATTGTATGGTGGGTTTTCTCTTTTTATCTTTTGGAAATGTGTAAGTTTTAGGGCTAAATGAACATATAAGGGCACAATTTGACCATTCTAAATTTCACCTCCATTTAATTACTATGAAGATCTCAAGGGGTTAACAATCTTTGTAAAAGCTGTTTCTGATAGCTTGAGGGGTGTAGATTTGAAAATGGGTGGCTTATATCCCTATATAACCCACCCATTTTCAAATCTGCACCCCTCAAGCTATCAGATCAAATCAGATATCAGATCAAAGCCCCTCAAGCTATCAGATCAAATCTGCACCCCTCAAGCTATCAGGTTTTGATGCTAAATATGTAAAATTTCATTCAAAACGGGATTTATCCCCAAAATAATCAATTCTGAAAATCCGGAAAAGCGATATTCAATTTGTAAGCCGCGTGACATCAAAATAAATTATTCAGGCATTTCAAAAATTATGAAAATGTAAAGTAGACATATGGGAAATGTTATTCAGCATCTTATTTAGGTGGTAAATCAATCTGCTTGAAAACGCAATTATTTCGAATTTCGTAAATGGCAAATTTTTCAAAAAATATATAATTTTTTCTTTTTTTTTTTGTAAACTTATCAGCCAAAATTTACCACTAAAATGAAGTACAACATGTGAGGAAAAAACTATCTCAGAATCGTTTAGATAAGTAACAGTGTTCAAAAGTCATAACCATATAAAGCGACGCAAGTCAGAATCCAAAAAATCGGGCTGAGCCTTAAGCTACAAAATAGCTGCGTCCTTTAGGGGTTAATGGTTCATAGAAGTCTCCTTTTGTTGTTGTTTCTCACAGGGCCAGGTTACAGCCCCACCATCTTGATTCCAGAGGGGCCTCCACCAGGCTGTCGGTCAAACATTAGTATGCTTCATGTGCGCAGCGCGCCGTTGACGCTCCCCGATAGTGCACATCCCTCCCTGAGAGTGGGACAGTCGGCTGCCACTGTGTGCACAGCGCTGTCGCTGTCCTGCGGGTCCCTACAGTCAGCTATGAGCCGATTGTCTCTGACTGGAGCAATGCTCAGCAGCGCTGCTGCAGGGCATCGCTCCACATCAGAGACACTTGGCTCACAGCATAAACACAAGGACAGACATCTCACAGGGGTCTGAAGTGTATGGCATTGATGTCACTGAAAGGGGTGGGGCCTCCCTGAAAAAGCAGGAAGTAAAGGAGCTGCAATGTGTGACTACACGTGTAGAACAGAAAACTCACCGGAGCAGTGTTATTCATGTGATGGAGGTGAGGGCCTGACAGGAAAGAATAATATAATGATTGATTAGTATTAGGGGAGCTGAATTGGAACAATATTTGCATGTTTCTTGGGATTCCATGGCTGGTGAGGGCCGTGGTGTATGGGGCTGTGTGTCTGGGGGTGGATGAGGTGTATGTTACATAGGACCGTATTTCTGGTGCGGGGCTGAGGTTAATGTTACATGGGACTGTGTGTCTGGTGCAGGCTGAGGTGTATGTCCCATGCGACTGTGTGTCTGGGGGGGCTGTGGTGTATGTTACATGGGACTGTGTTGCTGAAGTGTATGTTACATGGAACTGTGTGAGTGGTGTGGGCTGAGGAGTATGTTACATGGGACTGCGTGTCTTGTGTGGGCTGAGGTGTATGTTACACGGGACTGCGTTTCTGGTATGGCTGAGGTGTATTTTACATGGGACTGCATTTATGGTGCGGGCTGCAGTGCATGTTATATGAGGCTGTGTGTCTGGTGCGGGCTGTGGTGCATGTTACAGGTGGCTGTGTGTCTTGTAGGGGTTTTGGTATATATTACCTGGGACTGTTTGTTTGGTGCGGGCTTAGGAATATGTTACATGGAACTGTGTGTCTGGTGCAGGCTGAGGTGCATGTTACATAAGACTGAGTGTCTTGAGGGGACTGAAGTGTATAAAGATGTATTACTGGGAGGGTTGGCGGCTGTATGTAGAATTACTACTGGGGGGTGGCGACTGTATGCAGAAGTATTAATGTGGAGTTGGCGGCGGCTGCATATAGATGTATTACTGGGGGTTAGAGGCTGTATGCAGATGTATTCTTGGGGTGAGGCGGCTGTATATAGATGCAGGCCTTGGGGGGGGGGGTTCGCGGCTGTATGTAGATGTATTACTGGGGGTTGGCGGATGTATGTAGATGTATTGCTGGGTCTAAGGCGGCTGTATGTAGATGTATTACTGGGGGGGGGGGGTTGGCATCTGTATGTAAATGTATAACTGGGGGGTTTGCAGCTGTATGTAGATGTATAACTGGGGGGGTTGGCCGCTGTATGTAGATGTATTACTGAGAGGTTGGCGGCTGTATGCAGATGCATTACTGGGTTGTTGGTGGCTGTATATAGACTAAGAGTAGTTTTTCTCAGAAGGGTCGATCTTACTACTGTACATCTGATGAAAGTTGGTTTTACCACACAGTCCCAGACACGTTATCCTGCCTCACTTTAAAAAAATGTAATCAGGCGATACAATCCACATGCTTTACAGATCTCATACAAGAATGGATTATTCCATCTGTTCCCTCACAGCATTTTATAGCAAAATCAGACAAATACAGAGCTGAGCCACCTAGAACCTATGAATTAAACATTTTACATATTTTAAGAGAAAAGGCATGTTACATTAGGGCTCATCTACTAAGGGTCACGGATCGCATTTTCATTGAACTTTACGTCTTTTCCGGGGATTTCATGGCTTGGACAGGTATTTAACAAGTGTCTGCGCTGGGATCGTGTTGCATGCGATTGGATTTAGGCGCAGCTGAGCTGACTTCCATGCGGCACAAATTGAGGGGCGTGCCATCGGACGATCTGACTGATTGAGACTGAGCGCGGGATTTAACTTTCAAATTGTGTCACATCCAATGTACTTACATGCACCAGGAAGAAGCAGGTGAACTCAGTCGGACCTGAGCGGGAAGCGGCACATGCAGAATATCAGGCACATGAACTTAGTGAATCGCGGCAGAGTGCATTATCGCCGGACAATGCACTTTCTGTGAACTCCCTCGGACGGGTACGTAAATGTGCTCCATTATATTCAACACACAAATATTATCTGTTCAGGTCTTCTATTAGGGGGGAAATACTGGGACCCCAGTCACAGGTCAAGCTAGAAAAGGTGTGCCAGCCTCTATACAGTATCCAGTATATGAGCATTGCTTATGTTTTCATGTGAAATATTACCATTGAATATGATGCAATATACTGTAATAATTGTTTTTCTTTCAAATAAAGTGAAACTACATCGGTATAAAAAATTGTATTGAAAAAATAAAAAGGGGGTGGGGGAGTGCTAGCTTTGGCAATTAGAAAACAAGAAACATGAACGATTTCTCAGTATAAATCGAAAGTATAGAAATTATAGAATAAAAAAGCTAAAGCATATTATGAAAAGGTGTGTCCAAATATTTGACTGGTAATATATCTATCTATCTATCTACAAAAAGAAAGTCCAAGCAGCACAAACCTTCAGAGAAAAAGAAAATTGGGTGCAGGCAACCCAGGACCGGGCCTCAGGTCCTCCAGTAATAGTATAAAGAAAGCGGGCAGCACTCCGTTGTAGATAAAAGTAAAAAAGTGTCTTTATTCCATAGTGAGCAACTGTGACAGCGACGTTTCGGCTCTGCAAGAGCCTTTCTCAAGCCATTCAAACAGTGAAATGGTGGCCATATTTAAATACAACAGGTGATCACATGACAAATTGGGATACTCCCACCATTTTTGTATAACTGTGATATAATGCTTATTACATAGTCAAATTACATATCGTGAACATTAAACATAGTGCACAATGTAAAATACATGTATATGTATGTGATAGACGTTAAAATTGTGTTATATATAACAAACAGCTTTATTAGTGACACAGATTAGTCCAGCCATTGGTCTTGTCTGTGTAAAGGTGCTCAAGTGCTTCTGTGTTGACAGCAATGCTTCCCAGCTGTTTCCACGTGTCGACCTTCCCTGATCAGCAACAATGTTCTCCGATACATATAAAAAAAATTTTTTTGAAAAAAAATTTTTTTGAAAAAATTTTTTTGAAAAAAGAAAAAAAATTTTTTTTTAAAAAAAGGAAGAAAAAAAAAAAAAAAAAAAAAAAAAATTTTTTTGAAAAAAGGAAGAAAAAAGGAAGAAAAATGCTCCATGGAACGCAAGCTGAGCGCCAAAATGTGCGCATAAAAAATATGTCGCACGGTGGGACACACACTATGCGCCTGGTTCTGCGCATGTGTATTATGCCCCAGCAAGAGCGTCTGGTGCTATGGAAACCAAAAAATGAAAAATTATCAGATACAACATAGATAATTCTGGAATGCAATATTCATGCAATTTACATAAAGGAAAAGTCCACGATGTGTCAGCCATAAATCAGGACCAATTGGCTGTGATAACTGCTGTGATAATTGGCTTTTTGGTTTCCATAGCACCAGACGCTCTTGCTGGGGCATAATACACATGCGCAGAACCAGGCGCATAGTGTGTGTCCCACCGTGCGACATATTTTTTATGCGCACATTTTGGCGCTCAGCTTGCGTTCCATGGAGCATTTTTCTTCCTTTTTTCTTCCTTTTTTCAAAAAAAATTTTTTTTTTTTTTTCTTCCTTTTTTTTAAAAAAAATTTTTTTTCTTTTTTCAAAAAAATTTTTTCAAAAAAATTTTTTTTCAAAAAAATTTTTTTTATATGTATCGGAGAACATTGTTGCTGATCAGGGAAGGTCGACACGTGGAAACAGCTGGGAAGCATTGCTGTCAACACAGAAGCACTTGAGCACCTTTACACAGACAAGACCAATGGCTGGACTAATCTGTGTCACTAATAAAGCTGTTTGTTATATATAACACAATTTTAACGTCTATCACATACATATACATGTATTTTACATTGTGCACTATGTTTAATGTTCACGATATGTAATTTGACTATGTAATAAGCATTATATCACAGTTATACAAAAATGGTGGGAGTATCCCAATTTGTCATGTGATCACCTGTTGTATTTAAATATGGCCACCATTTCACTGTTTGAATGGCTTGAGAAAGGCTCTTGCAGAGCCGAAACGTCGCTGTCACAGTTGCTCACTATGGAATAAAGACACTTTTTTACTTTTATCTACAACGGAGTGCTGCCCGCTTTCTTTATACTATCTATCTATCTACTCAAAGGAAAGTCCAAGCAGCACACTTTGTACAACGTATGGGGGTCGCTATGGGCGCTAACGTGGCGCCCACAAACGCAAATATCGTAATAAGGGTTCTGGAGGACGTCATCTATCCCTCCGCACTTTTCAAGTTTTGTTTAATGTGGTGGAGGTATATAGATGACGTCCTCCTCCTGTGGACTGGAACCAAACAACAACTTGCAACTTTACATGATTTTCTTCATAAGATTGATGACACAATCAAATTTACTGTGGTTACCTCAGAAACTGAATTACAGTTTTTAGATGTTACAGTGACCACTGGCGGCAACAAATTTAAAACTGATATTTTTTCGAAACCAACAGATGGAAACACACTTGTCCGGTACGAAAGCAGTCATCCACGCACAACCATTAATTCGTTACATTATAGTCAACTATTAAGGGTAAAAAGGATCACCAGTGAACCACAAAAACTCCAGAATAATTTACAGGTGATGGCCGATAAGTTTAGGAAACATGGCTACCCTAGACGCATTATTGACATGAATTTGCAGAAAGCAAACGCCAGGGATAGAGTTGAGTTGTTATCCACGCATAATGTACAACAGCGACATGATAGAATACCTTTTGTAACCATGTTTAATTCGCAGAGTCACAATATTGCTAAAATAATCCGCAATTCCACCACTCATGTCCTACAGAAATTCACAAAAAATCAGAGATCGACTAGTAAGGGCAGATATTGGTCCATGCAGAATTAGTAAACAACCAGGCATATTAGGTCAACTGAAAAAAGGATGTTTCCCGTGCTGCAAATGTATTAACCCCTAGGCGCACCTGGACGTTATAGTACGTCCCCGGGGCTAGATGCTTAGCGCACGGGGACGTTCTATAACGTCCTGCTTCTGGCACCGGCTCACGAACGGAGCCGGTACCAGAAGCAGCGGCTGTCAGCTGTCTAGTACAGCTGACAGCCTGCGCTAACACCCGCGATCGGAGCCGGCTCCGATCGCGGGTGTTAACCCCTTACACGCCGCGGTCAAACATGACCGCGGCGTGTAACGGTGTTAGCGCTGTGGATCGGATCCCCCGTGCCGCTTACCGGGGGATCCGATCCTCTTCCGGGCAGCTCCGAGGACTGGCATGTGCCCCGGAGCTGCCCGGTCTCCATGGCAGCCAGACCCCTTCCGGGTCTGGCTGTAAACTGTCTGAGCATGCGCAAGCTTGCTCAGACAGTTTACACTGCTCTACAATAAAATAGTATTGTAGAGCAGTGTATTGAACTTAAACCAGTGATCAGAGCATCACTGGTTTAAGTTCAAGTATGTATAAGTAAAAATATGCAAAAACAGTTAACACTACACATTATAATAAATAAAAAATTAATACATAAAAATATAAGCCCCTAAAATGTCACTTTCCCATAAAAAAACTTAATAAAGTATAAAAAACATAAAAACACAAAAAAACCCCGCATATTTGGTATTGCCGCGTCCGTAACAATCTGCATAATAAAACAGAATCGTTACTGGACCCGCACGGTAAACGCCGGAGGAAAAAAACGCAAAAAACATTCCGAAAAAAGATAATTTTTAATTAATACCCTATAAAAAATGCTCTAAAAAGTGATTTAAAAAATGTTATGCACTCCAAAATAAGCCCACTAAAAAGAACAACTGTTCTCGCAAAAAATAAGCCCCTAACAAGATTTATCTGCCAAAAAATAAAAAAGTTATGCATATAAAAAGATGGTGATGCTAAAATGAATAAGATTTTCTCCAAATTAGTTTTTATTCAGTACAATTGAATAAAATACACAAAACCCCCACATATTTGGTATCCCTGCGTCCGTAACAATCTGTATAATAAAACAGAATCGTTATTAGATCCGCAAAGTGAACCCCGTAAAAAACAACCTAAAAAAAACTCTCTCTGCTAAAGATGATTTTTTATTAATGCCCTTTAAAAATGCTCTAAAAAAGTGATTTTAAAAAGTTACGCAATCTAAAATAAGACCACTAAAAAGAGCTATCATTCTTGCAAAAAATAAGCCCTTAAACAGATTTTTGAGGTGAAAAATAAAAAAGTTATGCATATGAAAGACGGTGATGCTAAAATTAACAACAATTTTGCCAAATTACTTTTTATACAGTAAAAATGGGAAAAAATAAAAAAATATATATAAATGAAGTATTTTCATAAACGTGGCGACCCAAAGAATAAAAATAATATACTATTTTCATGGCATGGTTAACGGCCAAAAAAAAAAACACATAAAAATTTTCCTAAAAATTGATGATTTTCATTTCCTCCACCAACAAAGAGTTAATTAAATCTCACCAATTAGCTATAGATGCCCCAAAATTATGTATTAGAAAAGTGCATCTCATGTGGCAAAAGAAATAAGCCCCTATAGGTGCACAATAAAAAAAAGAAAAAAATTATAGCCTGTACAATGTGACATAGCAAATCTGATTTGAATGGCGCCTCCTTCCCTTCTATGCCCGGCCGTGCGCCCATACAGCAGGTCACCACCACATATAGAGTATCGGTGTACTCGGGAGAAATTGCGTATCAAACTTTGTGGAGCCTTTTTTCATTTTATCCATTAGAAATGTAAAATTTTCCACCCAAAATGAGTGTATTGTGAAAAAATATTACAATTTGCAGACTCCACCTCCATTTTGTTTTAACCCCTATAAAACACGTAAAGGGTTAACAAACTTCTTAAAAGTGGTTTTTCATACGTTGAGGGGTGTAGTTTCCACAATGGGGTAATTTACGAGTCTCGCTATTATTTAGGCCTCTCAGTGTCAATTAGAAGTTGAGCAGGTCCATCTAAATACAGGTTTTGGCGATTTTACAAAAAATGTGAAAAATGGCACCCAAATTCTGAGCCTCATAACATTCTAGTAAAATATGTGGAATCTTAAAAAACCATGCCAACATAAAGCAGACATTTGGGAAATGTAAGTTATGAATTTATTTGGGTGCTATGACTTTCTGAATCAAAAGTAGAGAATTTAGAACGTTGAAAATAAAGAATTTTTCAAAATTTTTGCCAAATTTTGTTTTTTTTCATAACTAAACGCAAAAGATTTCATCCAAATTTTTAAACTAATTTGAAGTACAATGTGTCACGAGAAAACAATCTCAAAATCCCCTGGATATCTCACAGCGTTCCCACGCTATAACCACTTATAGTGACACAGGCCAGATTTGAAAAATGGGGCTGCGTCCTTTAGGCCAAAAGATGCTGTGTCCCGTAGGGGTTAATTGTTCTTCCTTTGAACACAACAACAAACAGTATGATATCACACACTACTTAACATGCGACAGTTCTTTTGTAATTTACATACTGAGCTGTCCGTGTGGTTTATTATATGTGGGTGAAACCACGTTGAAATTCAATACACGTCTGAATCAACATAGGTGCACCATACATTACAACCGTAAAGATCTTCCAGTACCTAAACATTTTTCAGAGGCTGAACACCATATTGACCATATACCCCCCTTTAGGCGAGGTGGTGATAGAGTAGGAGCATTAAAAAAGCGCAAGCTACAATGGATACACACTCTGGACACATTGAGACCCAAGGGCTTCAATGTGGATTTTAAACTTTTGACATTATAGATCTGTTGGTCCAATTGTGATCTCCCCGTGTTGCCAGTAATAGTTTAGCAATGAGTAACTTTTTGTGATAACATATGACTGATATTATATGTCTTTTGTTTCTTTTTTCAGAATATACGAGCCTATCACAGATGTCTCCCGTGGATGCTTCCTCCCACAGGCAAAGTACTTTTATTCTTACGCATTTTTCCAGGAAAGTCTTTTTAATGTGGGTTGTTCTGTACAAATGTCGATTGTCATGGCCATTTTTTGCTTCTTCCTCTTTTAATAACACTGTATATAATTTTTATAGAACTATAATCATCTACAGTTTATGTCATAACATTACATTTATGGAGACTCTAGCTGGGGACCATTTTTTCATTTATATACGAGTGTACATATAGGGAGGGTACCAACTATGTTGTTGGCCCCGTTCATTACTAGGGGTATATTCGGCAATGTCGCCCCTAACAGTTATGAGTTTCCCTGGGAAGGGTTAACTCACATCTGGCCGTGCTCAATATGGCTGTTATTACAGCTAACTGGCCCATCTTTAGGCTAACTCTCCGTGGAATCCTGTTCCATACAATGGACAATTGTATTTGACATTCCTATTGTTTGCCGCTTCAGTTTCTTAGGTTTGCTTACCAGTGTCTGCTGTTGGTTTCAACAAACAAATAGCGGCTACTTTGTTTCTTTCCATGTTGCCATGGCATCTGACGTGCTTGCTGGTATACACCGCGCATGCACACAGCAAAGCTTTGAGCATGCGTTCCAGCATAGCTTTTCCTTTGTCTGTACAAATTTAACCTATCGGGGGTGACGGCCGTCATGGGGGAACACCTGGGAACACTTTTTCACAGATGAGGTCAGTGTTGGAAATCCAAACAATGTCATTAACAATAGGGATTGCTTCATATGTTACATTTCAACACTAAGTATATGTATATAAATGTATTACTAATATGCACTATGTCTACTGTTTACTTAATGGATTTTACAATATGTATTGTATATCCTCAGCTATCTATTTATCTATCTGTCTATCATATATCCATCATTAATTGGATTTAAAAAAAATGTAAATGGTGTAAATTTCAAACTAAATACTTGTATTTGTGGACAAAACAGAAAAATCTCAACACATGAAAGAGCGAGAGTATTACCATGAAACCAGGGTGCAATCTGTCCACTATCTTTTTCTAAACCGGCACGTTGTGTGATTTGTTCTTTCTTGAACCAACGAACAATGACATCCTTAGATGTTGGACGAGGTGGTCTTTCCCATATTTTCCTACAGAAGAAAGAATGTGGTTAGTACTGCCATTCCTTTAATAATTGCATTTGAATTTATTTAAATTCTCTTATATTAAAAATCTTTTTCTGTTTATAAGCTTTAGGGTTTTCGAGTATGCTTATAATCATATTATAAAGATTATGATTGTACAGAGTCTAAACACAGTCACTTTAAAACAGGGTGAGCCCTCTCCATACATGGCTAGTGTCGGCTGTATTATATAGCAGTTACCAGTACCAAATACTTGCCATGCTTGCAACTTGGGTGTCACCCATTCAAGTTCTTTGGTCAAACCTGCATGGGCTCTTCCGACTACGTGCACTAGTGACCCCATCCCCTTGCATCTCGTACAGTCTCTGTCCCTAGTGGTCACTTTTCATCTCACTTCATCTTCAACCTCTCTCTCTCTTAAGGTGTCTATCCATCTTCATTCAAGCATGCTGTTGTCACTGGTTACCAAGATGCTTAATAAGATGGTCAGAGACCTCTTTGAGGCTCCCATGGCTGTCATTTTTTTCCGCATTCTCATTGGAGAAAATACTAAAATGCTCCATAAATTTTGATACGCAATTCCTTCCGAATATAACAATACCCCACATGTGTTGGCAAACTTCTGCACCACCGGGTTTTTTGCAGAGCAGATTTACCAGATTTAGCAAGTATAAGCCTAGTTTTTCAGCACAAAAAATATGCTGAAAACCCAAACTCAAGTTAAAAAATATATCAAAACTTACCCCGCTGCTGGCTATATACTGGGGCAGGAGGCTGGCTATATACTGGGGGATATGGGCTGGCAGGCTATATAATGGGGGGCAGGTGCTGGCTATATACTATGGGGCAGGGTCCGGCAGGCTATATAATGGGGAGGCTGTGACCAATGCATTTCCCACCCTCGGCTTATACTCGAGTCAATAGGTTTTCCCAGGTTTTGTGGTAAAATTAGGGGCCTCGGCTTATACTTGGGTCAGCTTATACTGGAGTATATATGGTAGCTGGAATACCTTTCTGTTACCATGATACATTTCAAGAGCTCCTGAGAGCTGAACTGTGAAAACCCCCATATTGGACCCTATTTTGGAAACTACACCCTTCACAGATATTATCAAGGGTTTAAAGTGAGTATTTGGACCCACAGGTGTTCAGAAATTTGGGCTGAAACCTGAAAAAATGAATATTTTTTCTTTCCTCAAAAATTCACTTTTTCCCCATTTTTATGTTATCCACAAAGGGGCAAAAGGAAAAATTGCTTCACAGAAAGTGTGCATCAATTTCTCCTGAACACGGAAATACCCCACATGTGGATATAAACTTCTGTAGGGACACACAGCAGGACTTTGAAGGGAAGAATGGTGATATGCACCAGGACAGATTGGTATTAGGAGATGGTAACCACAGTGAAGAAATTATAACTGAAATGCAGGTGAATGATAGATTCTGAAGCACTCTTTCATGCAGAGGCCAGGTTTTTCAGGACAGGTGTCACGTTGAAAAGTTGTGTCCTTCCTTTTTCCCATTTTGTAACAGACTCTGCATCTTTTTTGAGTCCTTCCTCGTCCTCCCATTTGGGGTACCTTGCCGGGGAAATGTTGATCTGGTACAATGCGGGGGACATCATAAGTACTGGGTCCTTCTTGATGACCAAATAAGAGGGCTTTGATCACCAAGAAATGATACAGCATGACCTGCAGATTGGTATAGCACATAGGAATTATACAGTGCCATGTGCATGGCCAGCTTTTGTACCATATTTTTGTTTTTCTTGTGGCAGTGTATGGCTTCAGCACCTGATCTGAAAGATCTACCCCACCCATGTACTTATTATAAACTAGGATGCAGCCTGGCTTAGGGGCAGTGGTGGTGGTACCTGGTATATGAGTGGGGTGCTGGTATCTTTATGAATTGTAGTCAAAATAAATACATCCCTCTTGATCTTATATTTGACCAACAGCATGTTCTCATGGCAGAGAGCCTTCATGTCTCCCTTTCTTAGTGGTTGACTTATCAGGGTCCTAGGGAGGCCTCTCTGGTTTCTGTGTACATGGGTACAGTGCTACAGTACCCATGGAAATGAGGGACTTGAAGAGTGGAATGCCGGTATAAAAGTTATCCACATAGATGTGGTAACCCTTATCCAGCAGTGGGTGCTCCAGATCCTAGACAAGCTTCCAAGTAACTCCTAGGACAGGGGCATTCTGTGGGGCTAATTTGTGTATATTTTGCCTCATAAACCCAAAATCTGTGTGTGTACCCTGTTGTACTCTCGCACAGCTTTACATTTTAATTCCATACCTTGCCCTCTTGCTTGGCAGGTACTGGCGTATTCTTAGTCTTCCTTTAAAATGTACAAGTGACTCGTCTACACAAATAAATTTTTCAGGGGTGTAGGCTTCAACAAACTTGCTGCTAAAGTGATCAATAACTGGCCTAATTTTGTAAAGACAGTCAAATGGCGGGTCGCTTTGAGGAGGGCACTGCAAATTGTCGCTGTATTCTAAAAATGTTAGAATGGCCTCAAAGCATGAGCGATCAAATCATTTTATTAATGTACAAAGACAGACACAAAGACAGACAGCCGCTCCCCACTCATCCTGCCATACCTCTACCTGTATGCCAGCTCTATAGGAGTTACTTCGCATCTCGTGCTTGTGGGTATTGTCCCAACCTCAGCATTGTTTGCACATTGTTTTTATCACTAGCACTTTATTTTGTAAACACTGGTCACTTTCTTCCTTATGGGTTGGATTTGGATTGTAGCATTTGACATGACTTATTGTTTACTATTTGACTATATCTTACTTAGTCTGTCGTGGGGCACAAGCAACTTTTTAAATCTATAGGCTTGTTACTGAAGGTTACATTGTTTGTTCTGATCCTGATTATGTACTTTCCAATTACCGATAGTGTGCTCTATTGAGGTTGGCATTTAGACATTACATAGTGGGGCAGATTTACTTACACGGCCCATTCGCGATCCAGCTGAGCGTTCTCTGCGCTGGATTCGGGTCCGGCCGGGATTTATGATGGTAGTTCCTCCGCCCTCCACCAGGTGGCGCTGCTGCGCTGAAGTCCACTGGAATGCCTCGAAATACACTATCCTGGATGAAGGTGAGTAAAATTTTCGCGACACAATTTTTTTTTAAATGCGGCGGTTTTTCCGAATCCGTTGGGTTTTCGTTCAGCCACGCCCCCTGATTTCCGTTGTGTGCATGCCGACAACATGCACAATCCGATCGCGTGCGCCAAAATCCCAGGGCAATTCAGGTACAATCGGCGCAAATCGGAAATATTCGGGTAACACGTCGGGAAAACGCGAATCGGGCCCTTAGTAAATGACCCCCAGTGTCTGGATAGAGGTGATAGGTGGCTGACCCATACCAGGGTCGCCATTAATGAATTATTCTTGTATAATATATTTTTTAGATGTATTTAGATGGTTGTCTGCTTTTGTGTCTGTCTTTGTACATTAATAAAACAATTTGATTGCTACATATGTTCATTCTCGTGATTGTTGGCCCAATAATTGTGCATTGCTTTGGTTTTGTGTTATATTGGAATTCTTTACACAAGGCTTTTCTTTGTGATATTTGGCTGTGCTAACCGATTTTCTAAGTATCTCAAAGCGTGAGCGAGTCATTACTGTGCGGTATATAGGAGTACTGTAAAAAATATCAGAACTCCAATATTGCCTTATCTCAGGTTTTTTGACAATACCCATGTGTAGCGCAAGTCCCCAAAACTTCATCATTTCTATAGCATCTACAGGGATCCACCTAGAAAATGATGATGTTGGGTTTTGTGCCAAAAACTGTTGGGCATACAAATTTGTTTGTACCACCATCAATTTCACAAGATCCTCAGAGAAAAAGATTTTGAAAAAATCAATTTCCGTGAGGCCTTCTGTCTCAAAATTAATTCCTGAGCTAACCACACATTCAGGAATTTGAGGCTCATAATTATCAGGGGGTGGGATCCTTTCAGGGTCACTCGGGGGCTGGGGGGCACCCTCTGGAGGGCCCCTTATCACCAGATGAGGAGGAAGAGGAGGTGGATGAGAAATAGAGGAACAAGGCATCCTCTCCTTCAGAGTCAGTGACGGAAGCAAGGAAGGCATATGCCTCCTCTGCTGAAAATGATCTTTGGGATGAATGGGCCATATTATATTGGGAGGGGTAGTGTATATGTTGTGCTTAAACCTTTCCCTTACCAGCTTCTCCATAGCTGGTAAGTCTTTGCTGCATATTGCAGCAAAGGCTTACCAGTAACACCCGCGATCGGTGCTAGCACGGGGACGGCGGTCTGTCGCCATGGTAGCCTCAGGTGTTCCGAATACCTGAGGCTACTTCGTTTTAACCCATGCATTACAATGTACTAATTGCACTTTGTAATGAAAGGGGAGTAAAATCCACATATACTGCATACTGTAGTATGGCAGTATATGATAGGATGAATCAGACTACCTAGGGTTAGAGTACCCTAGGGAGTCTGAAAAATAGTAAAAGTAAAAATAAAAAAAAGTTTAAAAAAAAAAAATTTAATTTTCCCTAGAACTGATATAAATATAAATAAACAGTAAAAATCATAAGCACATTAGGTATCGCCGCATCAGAAAATGTCCGATCTATCAAAATATAATAACATTTCTTCAGTGCGTTTAACCCCGTAATGGAAAATAGCGTCCAAAGTCGAAAATGGCATTTTTTTGCCATTTTGAAAAATATTAAAAAATGTATAAAAAGTGATCAAAAGGTCGCACAGTCCCAAAAATTATAGCAATGAAAACGCCATCAAAATTCACAAAAAAATTACACTACCCACAGCACCGTACACCAAATTATGAAAAAGTTATTGGCGCCAGAAGATGGCAAAATCAAAAAAAAAATTGCACAAGAGGTTTTAATTTTTTTAAATGTATGAAAACATTATAAAACCTATACAAATTGGTATTCACGTGATCGTACCGACCCAAAGAATAAAGTAGACATGTCATTTGGGACGCAGATTGAAATCTGTAAAATCCAAGCCAACAAGAAAACGTCGGAAATGTGGTTTTTCACCATTTTCACTGCATTTGGAATTTTTTCCCGTTTCCTAGTACACGCCATGGAATATTAAATACCGTCAATATGAAGTGCAATTTGTTACGCAGAAAATAAGCCATCACATAGCTCTTTATGTGGAAAAATAAAAAAGTTATAGATTTTTGAAGTTGGTGAGTGAAAAATGGAAGTGAAAAAAATAAAAAAGGCCAAGTCGTTAAGGGGTTAAACACGTGTATAAACTTTATTCAAGGGAGTGTGTATGTTGTGGTTCCCATACACGTGTTGAATCAATTACACTATAGTTTTTATTTTATACCAAAAAAAACACAAAAAATTTGAACTGTGTACTTTTAAAACTGTAGTAGAAAAAGTTACTACAGAAAAAAAGCACACACAGTGAGCTGTCGCAGCACGTACAAAAAATTGCAGTATAAAAAGATACTGCAGTAAAAAAAGTGACTTTTATTCTACTATACCAAAAAAGATACAACAACAAAAAAATGAGCAGATACTGATCAGCAAAATGTCACTGATCAGCTTTCAGTTGTCGGAGAACAAAAAAAGAGCACAGACACTGACCAGTGAAGTTTACCACTGATCATTGGCTGGCAGTTCGCAGAACACACACAGGGAGGTGCGAATGCAACAAAAATGACTAAAAGAAAAAAAACGCTCCTGTACCAAAAAATGAACAGAAATATCATTAACTATGCAGTGGTTACAGGATTGACACACAGAGGTGCTAGTGGTCAATAAAAAGAGCAAAAAAAAAAAGCGACCAAAAAAGAAGAGCACAGAGGCTTAAAGTCACTGCATGGACACAGGGAGGGGAGGGAAGGGCCTGGAACAGGGATTGGGACAGGGATCAAGATGCTACGACTGCTGTATGCAAAAAAAAAAACACAAACAGCAGCTCAGCAATAGCTATGGAACACAACAGGTGCCACCAAAGATGCAAACTGCAGCAATTTCTTGCCAGACAAGGAGCACAGACGGGTATCAAACACTGATCTGCACTCAGAACTAGAATGCAACGTGCAGATCAGTGTGCAGTGGTTTGAACCTCTTCCACAGATCTGATTGGTTGGTCAGGACAGACCAACCAATAAGATCAATTAGGGAGGTGGCATGATGCCACCTTGTCATCAGGAAAGCGGAGGGGGTTGAGGAGGTGTTGGAGGAGGATGGGGGGCGTCATGATGAGCACATGGAAAGATGGCTGGCAGACATCTTGCTGTCAGCCATCTTGACTGATCACTATGTTTTACATTGATCCGATTGCTTACTGACCGATCAGATCGATATCGGTCCAATTCTGGTGATTGGGTGCTGTTCAGCACAGCTCCGATCACCATTTACACTGTGGCACACTTTGCAGGGACTAAGCGCTCAGTGCGCTGTCCCTGCAGTACATTATCGCTAATGTGTAGCGAGATCGGGGCAGGGAGGGAGGGGGCAGCAGAGGAGGCTATCAGTCATCAATGATGACGTGTGTCATAATTTCTGCCCCCTACAGCGCAGCCCGGCAGGTCAGCATTGCTGGTAAGTGGACCCCAGCAGTCAGAGCCATGAACTGATCTGTTGGACAGACAGATCGGATCGATTAGGAAGTTGGCAGAGCACCACCTCCGGCATCGGACACAAGGAGGTGATCGGTGCTTACTAGGACACCTATTTGATTCTCCGACGCTGCTATAGCGTCTTTTAACCATTGCATTGATGCAATCGGCTCGTCTGAGAAGAGATGGTCTGCTGCCAGGGACAGCAGCCATCTCCTCTTGATCATTGTGTCTGTAGACACAATGATCATTTCAATGCATAACGTAATAGTGCTGCATATTGCGGGAAGTCACCTCCCAACATGCAATACTATTACGTCCAATGTTGGAAAGGCAGGGTCGGTATGGCCCGCTGGGGGCCGGGTAATCCCCCGGTGGGCCCTGACTCCTGTCACTATGGCAGGGGCCTCCGATCAGATGAAACGGAGAGCCCTGCCCGGCCTTATCGAGTACTATCACTGACTGCAGCCAAAACACTGAGAGCATTGTTGCAGCGTACATTCCAGTGCACGCCACACTCAGGCCCTAGATGACCGGCTGTGCAGTGACGTCAGCGCGGCCACGTCGTGACGTCATCTCACGGCCGCTCATCTCTCACCGCAGCACCAGCGACTGGAGACGCAGGATCAGGTGCAGTGATTTTTTTTTGCCTTAATAAATTATGGAGGGGAGGGAGGCCCTTAATTAAATATGGAGGGGAGGGGGGCCCTTAATGAAATATGAAGGGTAGGGTGGGGGCCCTTATAAAATATTGAGGAGAGGGGGACCCTTAATAAATTATGGAGGGGGAGAAGGCCCTTAATAAAATATGGAGGGGAGGGGGACCCTTAATTAAATATGGAGGGGAGGGGGGGACCCTTAATAAAATATGGAGGGGTAGGGGCCTTAATAAAATATGGAGGGGAGGGGGGCCTCAATAAAATATGGAGGGGTGGGGGGAAGCCTTAATAAAATATGGAGGGGAGGGGGGAGACCTTACTAAAATATGGAGGGGAGGGGGTGCCTTAATAAATTATGGAGGGGAGTGGGGCTTATGTTGGCCTTTGTAAGTGCACATGGAAGTGAAGAGTGAAGCGATTCTAAGAGCGGTGGCTGTCATCTGCGTGTCCTACTAAAACACAGCATTGTTGAAGACCAAACCATGCTCCCTATGCATATTTAAGCATGGCACAATTTTCTACAACACCCTACAGGCTCTCTGCAGCCAGGAAATACCTGTTTTTTTAAGGTGATTCGTCATGATTAGATTCAGGTCAAATCAAATTTTTTTTAAAAATTCGGCGAATCGGGACCTCTCCTTTGCATTGTATATTCAATCTGGTCGCTCTTGCCAGATAAAAATATTTCTAGAATCCGAAGATTTTTTACAGTTGAAACCTCTTAAACACTAACTGTTGCTCTGATTCACTCTCGTCTCTACTGGAACTCCATACTAATCGATCTTCCACTAACAAAACTCTCTCTTCAACAATCGTCTTTCAGACCGAACGCTACACAGATGCCTCCAGTCTGTTCCAGTTACTGCACTGGTTGCCTGTCTCCTTTCGAATACAGTTTAAGTTAATAACCCTCATCCACAAAGCTCTTCATAATGCTGCACACCCCCCCTTCCTCTCCTCGCTCATCTCAGTTTATCGTCCAACCCGTGCTTTTCGATCTGCTAATGATCTTAGATTGTTGTCTCCCTTAATACGAACTTCCCACGCACGTCTCCAGGACTTCCCCAGAGCTGCACCAATTCTCTGGAATGCCCTACCCCGATCTATCAGACTAATACTCAACCCCTGATGCTTCAAACATTCTCTTAAAACTCATTAATTTAGGCAGGCCCATCACACTCGCTAACTGCATGCAACCTTAAATCTTTAATTAACCAACTCTGGGTACTGCCTCTGTCTGTTATCCGAAAAATGTTTCTCTGCAGTCCAACTGTTTTATCTCTTTTGTCATTTCCTCATCCTCATAGGCTGTAAACTCTTGCGAGCAGGGCCCTCACTCCTATTGTTTCACATGACTGTTATTACTCTGTAATGTCTTTTTATTTGTATATTCCCCAGAATCTTTAAAGCCCTATGGAATTTGATGGTGCTATATAAATAAAAATTATTATTATTAGATAAATTATTGAGCATCTTATCCAAAAAAATAACAGCAATTAGGTCTCTTTGCACACCATAAGATGACCAAAATTACAAAAGATACTGGATACATTTCATACTGCATTGTTTTAAATAAACAATGCATTAAAGTATGACTTTGCCTATTATCTTGATTTTCTTATGGGCAGCAGTTTATTTTCTATCCTCCTCATTTTAGCTGGCCTCTGTACTTGCTGTGTCTCCTTGCTGTCCTGATTATTTGTGATTCATTAGAGTTGTTTAGAGATATGGTTTCACAGAGGGGAGGGGCTGCTACTCCCTGCTCACTCGGATAAAGAAGAATGCAACAATTAAAATTCCCTCCAAACTTGTCTGAGATTCTTCAGAACTTTCTCTGTCTCTCTCTGCTCCTTAAGCTGTGTCATATATGCCTCTGTGGCCCCCTCCCTTTCCTTCTTTCCCGCAATCTTCTGCACATTAGTGCAGCTACTAACTCATAGTGCTGACACAGTAAAAACTATACACATCATTTAACCATTTCACTTTTGGTTTGTACTACTTTTTACATGCAGCATTTTCCACCATGTGATGAAAGCTGCCAGGCTAGTCAAAATATACATCCTGTGCTTTTTTCAGTGGATTTACTTGTAAGAATCTCACTGGATTTACTTCTTAATTACTTAATGATAAGGCAGCTTCAGGGCAGACACAGGCAAAAATTTAGTCTTCGCCCACTAAAATGCCACTGAAAAAGTTTGGTTCAGAACAGAAACTTCTATAACTCTGTAAAGAAGAGGTCAAACAGAACAAAATGGGCATCATTCTGTTTGTTATTAAAAGAGAAATCATGTATGATAATTTGGTCTAAATAATTTTATAAATGCTTTGAGAAGTTATGCTTTAATATGGTTAACAGAAAAAAAATCTTAAGCAAAAACTCATGTTTTTAGTAAGTAAGACGTCCATAATGTTTTAACAATTCACTAAAAACATACTTTAAGTTGTAAAAGTGAACTTACTGAACTGGCACTTGAAGTTTTACAGGTAATGCAATGCTGTTCTCTTGATGTGATTCTTGCCCATTGCTGATGTTGGTGTTTTGGAACAAGTTACTCAGTCCGGCTACCTTTCCTTTCTGAATGGCTCGCAAAGACTGACGGTGATATTCAGCCCTTGCCCTGCGAGCTTTGTGTTTCATTTCTTCGTCAGCTGCCTTTGATTTGCGCACTTAAAACATTGAAAGATAAACAAATAGAAGTTTTCTCTTAAGATCCAGGATAATATGAACCAGACTACAAGGAAATTATCATATAATAAACAATAAAAATGACCAGAGGTGACAAAATCCAGAATCGCGATGAAGGGTTCAATTTATTAGTTTACCTTCTCTAGTAATATAAACCCTGCCCAAAATTTGATGTATTCTCATAACCTTGTGCTCAGTGGGGTTGCAACCTGGGCATAGCACATAGTCGGGTGAAGAAGCCATCAGTCATAGATATGGTCAAACAGATGAACGCATTTTTTCATTAAAAGCACGGTGTCATGTGCAAGTGGTGAAAAAACCTATGGTAAGCTTATGACATGCACATAGCCTTACTCAGGGATCCAAGCACTGTGACTGCGGTAGTGTTCGTATATTTGTTATCCATTGCCTGTTTTAACTATGCTAATCAACTATTTTAATTATGCTTATGAGCCTGAAGGGCTCTCGATTCACAGGCTGTTAAAATTAGCAGAACATGTCTGACCCAACCCCTTGTTCTCTACCACCCCCCTTTGCATGCGTAAAGAAAGAAGCAGCAGGAAGTGCAGGGGGAGACCTTCTCTATTCTATGTAAAAGCTACTGTAAAGCTACAGAACTAAAAACTCACTAGAGCACATCAGGCCCAATAGTATTATTATAAAAGTGAATTTTAAAAGGAAGGAGGTCATGGGTAACAAATCAAGAACACTACCACAGTCACATTGCCTGGAACTATGAGTGAGTGTCCCAGGTTTATCATGCTTGATTTTGATGGTATTTTTTCATTAAAAAAAAAAAACATGATTTCGGTACCTATCTTTATATGGTGTTTTGGATTGTACATATTTGTATACTCATATAGACACTTTATTCTCCATCCTTTATTATTTGAAACAATTACTCCATATAGGCTTATTTCATACTTGCATTAGGAATTCCATATTCTTACTCTTATATTGGAGCAAAAAAGATTTTAAAGGGGTATTCTGGTAATATGAACAGCTGATACAAAAACCTATAGTGCTATAAATAAATACAACAGAACTCAATGGGGGACATTTACTTACCTGGTCCAAGGAGTTCACAGAAAGTGCATTTTCCAATGATAATGCACTGTTCCCTGATTCACTTAGATCGTGTGCCCAATATCCTGCATGTGAACAGTTCCCAGGAAAGATGTGCCATAATAACCCAAAGGTAAATTGAAGATATAAACTTTATTGATTACAAAAAGACCAATATAAAATCACACAATATAAAATCACTTAAAAAAGTGTACTATGACACTCATGCGGTGAGTACAATAAAATCACCAACACTCAACCTCTGATTGCACAAGTCAAGGCAGTATGAGCTCAACAATGGGTATGACATATCAAACCTGAATAACAGTATGTAAACATACATATCAAGATACATATGAAAATACAATGCAGTATAGATCAAAGAACAAGGTAACCAGGACAAGATGGACCCTATGAAAGTACAAACATCTCAGTCAAAAAACAGTCATGGCTACTCAACAAGAGCTCAAACCAGAGCAAACCAGGGTACAGGCATTACCACCCCATGCGTTCCGTCACTCAAGGTGACTTCATCAGGAGAATGAAGCCCAGAGTTCACATGGCATCCTTTTATGTGTATAGCGAGGGGTCCCCCCACCTACCAGAACCGCGTTCCTCACCTGTGCATCATTGCGGTCAGGTCGGCAATCATGTCAAGGCGGCACGTGTGGATGATCAAGGCTAAAAGTGCGCGTGAGGTTGTTGTGACGCATGCGCGTCAATTCTGTCGCACGGAGTATTTACTGTGCATGCGCCCAATTTTAGTCGCACGAAGGAACCTGCTGGATAGTGGGTTTGCGCATTAAGTACAAGAGTGAATTATAAGCGCCACAAAGTAAGATGATCAGTAAGACGTTATTAGTCAGGAATTCAAGCTGTGAGATGCACTGAGATAGTGCCTCACCTGTTAGAGGGAAGTGCAAGAATAAATGGGATCATGTAATATCAAGGAGAATATGTATAAAGTATCCGTGAGTTAACGGCGCCATACATAGGTTCCAAAGTGCCAAATCGTGGAGACATAGAAAACATATTACATATAATAAGATAAATAGTTAAATCGTATCGATAAAGAAGGTGTGATGAATAGATAGATAGATATATAAAACGTATTTTATTAGATCCCACAGAGTGCATAATAGATGTACGTGGAACTATGAAGATGGTACCATCTAAAGGAAAAAGGCGTTATAACCAAAGATTCATGTTCGGCGACCACAAGAGCATAACCCACCAGGGTATTAGAGAAAGATGTTGAACCATAAATATGAGGCACAGCTTATAACATCCACAAAGGCACCAAGAAATGCGGTACAGCCTAAGACGACCCCCAATATAATGTTAAAAGTAGGATTGTGAGGGGGGACCCTCACACATAAGCACAGATGCCAAAAAATTAAGATATAGAAATATCTGGTCGGAAAATAGGTATCAAAAGCAAGTGCTAAGTATTAATATCACATACAATTAATGAATATATAAATTCATTTGGTATATCAGAGACAATTTCGTCTAACAAAGTGTCAGTCAGTCCCCATTACAAATGGAAACGGGCTGGCGACCGGACAGCGATAAGACACAATTAAACATAGAGGAGAAGCCCACGTCCTAGATGTGTTAAGACATCGCAGGTAGGTATCAGAGTTTCGAAGAAGGTTTTTTGATTGTTGTTAGTTGTTTTCAACATGCTCTTGGAGAGGTCAAATCCGAGGATAGTGAATGAAGAAATGTTAAAGTGACCTAGTGAAAGGAAAAACAATTGTGCTTACCATACTGCAATAAGTAAAATAGATGTGTTTGAGAGATGTGAACCCCCACATAGCGTTACGTGATTAAGGGTATATCTAAATACCTGACTATAAGGGGATGAATGATCCCTGGGCATGTCAGAGCAAAAAAGAAAGAGTGAAAATGTGTAATCAACCGAGCAAAGGTGAGAGGGGAAAAAAGGGGAAAGGAAAGAAAGAGACGGGGAAGAAAGGAAGGGGGGAGGGGAAATAAAGGAGAAGTAAAAGAAAGACTTACAAGATAAACATAAATACCGTGATTGGTGATATTTACCAGGCTTTTAATGACGAAACGATCAGAGTGCAAGTGATCCTCATTTTTGCTTGTAAAAGCCTGTAAATAAAAGATCCTCGTTAATGCCATTGGGTGCCAAAGTACCAAACTTGTAAATCCACCAAGCTTCCTTGCGTAGAAGCTCGAGTGTGATGTTGCCACCTCGTATCGATGGGCGGATCATGTCGAGAGCAACAACTCTGAGGCCGCGTGTCCTACCTGCATGATGTAGGCGAAAATGCATAGCAACGGTGGATAGGGTCTTGCCCTGTGAGAAACTGGATTCAGCATGAGTGATGGTGGACAGGTGTTGCTGGATCCTCCTCCTGAGCTCCTGAGTCATTTGGCCCACATAAATCTTCTTACAGGGGCAGATTAATGCATAGATTACATTTCTTGATTTACAGTTAATGTAGGAATGTAGAGAGATTGTATCATGGCCAAGGATGGTCAGATGGTTCTTGGAGACCTGCATAAGGGGACAGATAGAACATTCACCACATGGGAATGAGCCCTTTAGCCTCAACCCAGTTCCGATTGGAGTGGTGGGTCGTTTGAAATGGCTGCAAGTTAATCTGTCCTTTAGGTTTTGTGCCCTCCTCGCTATTAGCCTTGGGTTGTTGGTCACAACCTGTTTTAATTTTGGTTCTGCCAACAGGATGTTCCAATGTTTTCGCAAGATGTTATAAAGATCCGACCATTGATTATTGAACGTTGTCACTATACCTGGATTGTGTTCCCTTCGGCGGCCTCGAGGTAAGAATAAATCTTCCCGGTTGGATTTCAATGCCCAGGTAAAGGCTCGAGAAAGAGGTTTCCTAGGGTAGCCCCTCTGTCTCGCGGCCTGATTTGTGCGCACGCGCACTTTTAGCCTTGATCATCCACATGTGCCGCCTTGACATGATTGCCGACCTGACCGCAATGATGCACAGGTGAGGAACGCGGTTCTGGTAGGTGGGGGGACCCCTCGCTATACACATAAAAGGATGCCATGTGAACTCTGGGCTTCATTCTCCTGATGAAGTCACCTTGAGTGACGGAGCGCGTGGGGTGGTAATGCCTGTACCCTGGTTTGCTCTGGTTTGAGCTCTTGTTGAGTAGCCATGACTGTTTTTTGACTGAGAAGTTTGCACTTTCATAGGGTCCATCTTGTCCTGGTTACCTTGTTCTTTATACTGCATTGTCTTTTCATATGTATTAACTGTTTACATACTGTTATTCAGGTTTGATATGTCATACCCATTGTTGAGCTCATACTGCCTTGACTTGTGCAATCAGAGGTTGAGTGTTGGTGATTTTATTGTACTCACGGCACTGAGTTTTGAGTGTCATAGTACACTTTTTTAAGTGATTTTATATTGTGTGTCTGGTCTTTTTGTAATCAATAAAGTTTATGTCTTCAATTTACCTTTGGGTTATTATGGCACATCTTTCCTGGGAACTGTTCATGAGTTGTTAACAGTGTCCATATACCCACTACTTTGACATTCATTGCTGTGCAGGATCCCTTATTTGCTCAGATACAATATCCTGCATGTGTCGCTTCCCTGCTCAGGTCCGACGGTGTTCACCATTTTCTTCCTGGTGTATGTAAGTGCTTGATCTCGCGACACAATTTGAAAGTTAAACCCCGCACTCAGTCTGAATCAGTCGGATCGTCTGACGGCATTGCCTCCGATTTCTGTTGCATGAAAGCCGGTGCAGCTGTGCCAAAATCTGATCGAGGGCGCCACAATCCCCTGTTAAATATCTGTGAAAAGCTGTGCGAAACCCTAAAACATCGGAAAGTCGGAAAACTGGAATTTCCAGTAATTTACCTTTTTCAAAAAGTTCTTTCAGCGACATAATACCAAAGGATGCTCAGGGCAACAGTCTAAAATATATATATATATATATATATATATATATATATATATATATATATATATATATATATATATATATATATATATATTTATACAGTATCAGTATAGCAAACATTGCTACATCTCATCTCTAACCCTCTGATTACAAGGGTCATAGGGGATGAATTACTTGTATGGCTGGTGGCCATCTTCATATAGAGAACACTAACTGTGTATTTTCCTGCAGAGTTAATTTAATCTTTCAGGTCTTGCCAAATACAATTTTGGAGGACCAATTAGCAAATGACTTCTCCAGAAATAAATCATTTGCTGTTTATTCTAAGCGTCAAAGTGAGCTTTGGTTTAGGAGCTTTCGGCTACAATGTATTGTCAGAGACAACTGCACACCCAGCATGGTGCTAATTAAAAGGTATTTTAAACGAGAACAATATAAAGCTTAGTTCTAATATGCGTTCAAGTGACCACTATCACTACAAGATTTGACAATTACTTCTAATTCATTTTATGTAATGAAAAAAAAAATGAAAAAAATTATAAAAAGTGTGGTTTAATTTTGTAAGATTCTGCACAGAAAATAAATAGTTAATCCACTCCTAGATTTTTATTTTTTTTTACAAACGGAAGCAAAATGTGCATCAAAAAGCAACAAAATGATCATTCTCACTTCTATTTTAGGGGGTTTATAAGGTGTCTCTTTTCCATAGTTAGAGTTCAAGACCTTAAACCATACAGTATAGTTAGAACAGTGTAATGTAGATGGCACAGATTTTGCACTGAGGATCAGTCGCTCTAAAGTAATGTCTATGGCTCTGACAGATATAATAATAATATAATAACAATTCATTTATTTATGTAGTGCACACAGATTCTGCAGAGCTACATAGAACTTGCCAAATGAGTGTGGGAGGAAACCCATGCAAATGTGGAGAGAACATACATGTTGACCTGGATGGGACTTGAACCCTGGACCCCAGCGCTGCAGGGCTGTAGTGCTAACCACTGAGCCACTGTGCTGCCCTCAAGAGACATCACACACTGTCTTGGACAACTGATTGGACAGTATGAGAGAAGATTAGCATAAAACACGCCTCCAGCCCCAGCCCGTCCTCTGCAGAGATTACAGATACTGGCACTAAAATCTCTGCCACCGTGGGGGCTATAAAGAAAAAATCAAAGTGCCTGGGCAAATATTTTTTAAAAGAAGATTAGCTTAATATTATATAGTGAAAAACATTTACTTCCATGAGTAGCTATATGAATGCTAAAAGTTGCTACTTACATTGTTCTTGCCACTCTTGCTCATCATTTTCATTACGTTGACTTTGTAGCTGCGCTCTCTTTAGATTCAAGTAGAGTTCTTTTGCACGTAGCTCTTCTCTCTGGCGAATTTGCTCCTCACCCCTTCTCCTCTCATCTTCCCATTTCTAATTGATGATAAAATCTATAAGAATTCTATATACTTTTATGTATTCAGAGTAACTAATTTGCTACATAATTTATCCCAGTAAAAGTTGTTGCCCATGAGCAAATTTGGTGCACACAAGGGATTTATGGGACTGAACCCAGAATCACTGAACCAAACTCAGCATGATTGTTCAGTTCAGTGATTCTAGGTTTATTCTTATAGATCTTGTAAGCACATTGAGAGGGCTTGGTTAAATTATTTCAAAGTGTGCTATGCAATTTTCAGTAAAGACAACATGTAGTATCATAAAAAGCTTAATTTGTATGTTACTCATTTAAATATCTTATTCATATAATGTTGATGATTACCGTATATACTCGTGTATAAGCCAAGTTTTTCAGCACAAAAAATGTGCTGAAAAACGTCCCATCGGCTTATACAAGAGTCACAACCAGTTAAAAAATAATTAAAAAATAATAAATTTATATACTCACCCTTCTGTGGCCCCGATCTGCAGCGCTGCTCCCCCGATGTCCTCTTTTGGCTCCCCCGATGTCCTCTTCCGCAGCGCTGCTCCCCCGACGTCCTCTTCTGCAGTGCTGCTCCCCCGATGTCCTCTTCTGGCTTCCCGGCGCCTTCTCTGCCCACTGTACATCGCGCTGGGCGCTGCCATTGCTGTCTCCCGGGCGCAATGTACAGAAGACGGGCACGGAACCCAGAAGAGGACCCGCGCGGACATCGGGGGAGCAGCGCTGGAGATCGGGGCCACCGGTGGGTGAGTATATCAGTTTATTATTTTTTTTAGTGCTGGGCTGGGCTGTATACTACTGGGGGCAGGCTGGGCTGTGCTGTATACTACTGGGGGCAGGCTGAGCTGTGCTGTATACTACTGGGGGCAGGCTGGGCAGTGCTGTATACTACTGGGGACAAGCTGGGCTGTGCTGTATACAACTGGGGGCAAGCTGGGCTGTGCTGTATACAACTGGGGGCAAGCTGGGCAGTGCTGTATACTACTGGGGCAAGCTGGGCAGTGCTGTATACAACTGGGGGCAAGCTGGGCTGTGCTGTATACAACTGGGGGCAAGCTGGGCAGTGCTGTATACTACTGGGGGTAAGCTGGGCAGTGGTGTATACTACTGGGGGCAAGCTGGGCAGTGGTGTATACTACTGGGGGCAAGCTGGGCAGTGCTGTATACTACTGGGGGCAAGCTGGGCAGTGCTGTATACTACTGGGGGCAAGCTGGGCAGTGCTGTATACTACTGGGGGCAAGCTGGGCAGTGCTGTATACTACTGGGGGCAGGCTGGGGTGGCTGTATACTACTGGGGGCAGGCTGGGATGGCTGTATACTACTGGGGCAGGCTGTATACTATAGGGGGCTGGCTGGCTATATACTGGGGGGGGTCTGTGACCAATCCATTTCCCACCCCCGGCTTATACTCGAGTCAATAGGTTTTCCCAGTTTTTGGTGGTAAAATTAAGGGTCTCGGCTTATACTCGGGTCGGCTTATACTCGAGTATATACGGTATATACTTTAGAATCCATCGGGCTATTGCACATAGTGATGAAGAGCTATCTTATTATTATATTATTAAAAGGCATCTACCACGGGCCGTGGTCTGGATGTGCTCTGAGACGGACGTGTGAGAAGGAGCTCCGTCTCTAGGCCTGCTAGCGACTACTATTCCAGCAACAAGTAGCTATCCCAGAAAACCGGAGTACCTTAATAAGTGTCCACGTACCATGATGACAAGGAAGAGGTTGGCGAAAACGGGTCCAAAGCGACTCACGGACTTCTACTCAACAAGACCCCAGGCGCAGGGCCTGTCACAAGATGGCGGCGAGCACCCGTCCTCACCTTCCTCCTCAGCCAGCGGCGGCAGCTCTCCGTCTCAACCTCCAGCTCCGGAACAGAGATCCCCGTCGGAGCGGGAAATAAATGAGAGGACAATATCACCTCCAGGTCAGGCAGAGCCAGCAACAGCCACAAGGCTGAATAAGGAGCGCGGCTCAAGCAAGATGGCGCCGACCGGACAGAGATACAGCTTCTCACCGAGCCAAAGCCCAGACAAGCAGAGACCTCGGCTATCGGATGCATTAACAGGTACCTCAAAAAAGCCCATGGAGTGGGAAGATGATACAGAGGACCCAATAAGAGATCTCCCTAGTACAGATCAGCCGGCGTCAGAGACATTTATTAAAAACATGATCCTGGCATTGAAAGGGTCGTTACAGAAAGACCTATCCCATGTCACATCAGCTTTAAATACTTCTATGGAGGAGCTAGGCGGGAGAGTGGATCAACTAGAAAATAAAATGTCTGAAGTAACCAGCTCCCACAATGAGCTCATTGATGCACACTATGGGCTGGAGGAGGAGGTGGATAGGCTGAAGATAAAGATAGCAGACATGGAAGACAGAGGGAGAAGACATAATGTAAAATTCAGGGGCATCCCTGAGTCCATATTACCAGCAAATCTGAGCGAGTACATTACTAATCTAATAAGCACAGTTCTCCCAAATGTCCCAAAGAAGGAATGTCTCCTAGATAGAGCCCACAGACTACCCAAGCCAAAATCAATTCCGGATAACCTCCCTAGAGATGCAATAGCAAGGCTTCACTATTTCCATGTAAAAGAGCTTCTAATGGCCGTTTCCCGCAAGTCACAAAATCTCCCGGAACCATATTCGG
The DNA here is from genome assembly GCF_040894005.1 of Engystomops pustulosus. Classification (NCBI taxonomy): domain Eukaryota; kingdom Metazoa; phylum Chordata; class Amphibia; order Anura; family Leptodactylidae; genus Engystomops; species Engystomops pustulosus. The sequence goes on from NC_092421.1 coordinate 45,234,262, forward strand.
GCATCAGACTATTTGTTGACTTATCTCAAGCTACACTTCAAGCTAGGAAAAAATTTGGCGCAACAACGGCAACACTGAGAGCAAACAACATACCCTATAAATGGGGTTTCCCACTGAAATTGCTGGTGAGAAAAGATGGGGTCTTCCATACCATCAAGAATCCGGAGGAAGGTCCTGCATTTCTGAAAGATTGGGGCCTTAAACAAGTGGAACCCTCAACATACCAGAAATCGGCAAGAATCTCCAATGACTGGGAAATCGCCTGAAAAAGATGATCACCCCAACTGAGACAGCATGGTCAGCAGGCTGAAAAGCTCCAGGTGAACTTTACCCCCCAATAAAGCAGGAATATTTTTCTCCTGCATTCCTGATGCTATTTGACTGTTTTATTTTTTTTTCTGTTTATAGATGTTTTAGTTTCAGGACCCTGTTAAGATGGTGGCAGCAGGATCATTGTGTCCCCTACACCGTCGCAAGGCTTTGTTGGCTACATATCTGTTGCAGAGGTTTAACTTTTAAATGTTGTAAAGAGGTTGTATTAGTTAAGGGTAAACTTCAAGCCAATACTCACAAAGAAAAACAAAAAAAGATAATAACTGGAATTCCAGGTTGCCAGGGTTGTATTAGCATAAAAACTCTAAGGTCATATGGCTTTAAAAATATTGAGTCTAAACACTAAGGGGTTAAATTCCCCATTTAAGAGAGCATCGGTTTGGAGGGATGCATTAAAAGACAAAGCAGACATAATATGCCTGCAAGAAACGCATTTCTCCCAAACACACAGCCCAAAGTTCACACATTATAAATTTCCTACGATTATCTCAGCCAAAGCACAAAAGAAAGTTGCAGGAGTTACTATAGCAATAAAGGAGGGGGTAGACATCAAAATTCAGACATCAATAATAGATAAAGGAGGTAGATACCTAATACTTGTTTGTACATTAAGATCCATACAATTTACATTAGTAAATGTATATAGCCCAAACACAGCACAAATACGCTTTCTCAACAAGCTGCTCAAAAAAGTAAGGAAAGTCCAGAAGGGAAACTTACTGTTATGCGGAGATCTCAACTTGATCCCTGACCCCAAACTAGACTCCACCAATAGGGAGAGAGTGGCTCCCCCATCACTTGGATATTGGCTTTTAAAGGAGGGATTATACGACTGCTTTAGGTGTCTCAATCCAAATTCGAAAGAATTCACGTTTTTTTCCCATAGGCACAAATCTTTTTCTAGAATTGATCTCTTTTTAGCAGACAGAAATACATTACCGTGGGTGATCAAGTCAAGTGTGGGAGTGACTACCTGGTCAGACCATGCCCCTATCTTTCTTGAAGTCTCTTTGACCCCAAAATTATTACCCAACAGGATATGGAGAAACTCACCCTTTCTTTTCCATCTACCCTCTTTCAAGGGGAAAATAGAGAGAGACATGAGAGAGTTTTTCAGAACAAATAAAGTAGACAACATCACAGACAGCGAATTGTGGGCAGCCCATAAGATTGCGGTAAGAGGCTCTTTAATGCAGATAAGTGCGCAACACAAAAAAACTAGAGAGAGAAAAATAGATGAATGCCTAAAACTCATAAAAACCCATGAGATCGCATTACAAAATCAATTTAATCCAAACACTTAAAATGCACTTATGGAAGCTAGACAAACTCTCAGGGCGGTTTTACTGTCCCAATATAATAAAAAACTTGCCACAAAAGCATCATACTACTCAAATTTTAATAAACCTAGCAAACTTATGGCCCGAGAGGTTAAACCACCAAAATCTAAATCATCTATTCCATATCTTATCAACCCGGAAAACCCTCAATCAAAAGAAACTCACCCGCATAAAATTTCCAACATATTCAAAGATTTCTATAAGAAGCTGTACAATTTAAAAGATGATGACCAAACCCCACAACCCACAACAGAAGGGATTAAAGCTTACTTAGAAAGAGTAAAACTTCCAAAGATTACAAAATTACAATTAGAAGCATTGAATTCCCCAATCACATTGCCGGAGCTAGAGAGAATAGTATCTTTCACACCAAAAGATAAAGCCCCGGGACCCGATGGGTTCAGCAATGAATACTACAAGGCTTTCTTCCCAATTCTGAGCCCATATATGGTAAAAGCTTTCAATGAAATCATGACAACAGGATCCATCCCCCCAGTCATGCTAGAAGCCACAATAGTCACCCTCCCTAAACCGGGAAAAGATCCCACATCGCCACCCAACTTTCATCCAATTTCACTACTAAATTGCGACACAAAAATATTTGCCAAATTATTAGCAAATAGAATCCTTAAAGTTCTCCCGTCTTTAATTCATGTAGACCAAGTAGGGTTCACGAAGGGGAGACAGGCTCCAGATGGGACGAGGAGGGTCATTGACCTGGTCTCATTCATGGAGTCCTCTCGGATGCCTTCTCTGCTCCTCACCTTGGACGCGGAGAAGGCATTCGATAGGATACATTGGCAATTTGCATTTTCTACATTGGATAAATTGGGTTTTAAAGGTCCTATCGCAGACGCCATTAAAGCATTATACTCATTCCCATCAGCAAGGGTTATGGCCAACGGCTTTATATCTGATCCATTTAAGATCACAAACGGTACCCGTCAGGGATGTCCCCTTTCCCCACTCATTTTTGTAATGATAATGGAACCATTGGCAGAGACAATTAGAAAGTCTCAAGGCATTGAGGGAATAGAATGCGGAACAAGGCAACATAAAATTGGCCTTTTCGCGGACGATGTTGTCCTAGCTCTGTCCAACCCTATAAAGTCCTTGCGTCACACTTTAGGGGCGCTAGAGGAGTTTGGAAAAATTTCCTATTATAAAGTAAACGCCAACAAATCCCTTATGCTAGGTTATAACATGGAACAAAATATGAAGACTGAAATATCAAAAGAGTTTCCTTTCAAATGGGAAAAAGAAAGTGTCCCTTACCTAGGCATTAAAATTTGCACCCCTCTTAAAAAGATGGTTGCAGTCAATCTCCTCCCACTTTACCAAAAGATACAAAACAGAAATCAATGCTATAAGCTCATTAGAACACTCATGGCTAGGGAAAATCACTCTCTATAAGATGTTGATACTACCAAAAATATTATATGTATTCAGAACTTTGGCTATTCCAATTCCTAACTATATGATAGCAAAATTTCAAAAACAAATGTCAAAATATATCTGGAAGGGCCACATACCTAGAGTAAACTCTAAAACACTACAAACTCCCAGGATAGAAGGGGGTATGGGAGTCCCAAACTTATACATGTACCAGAAAGCATTTATATTCCAACAAGGGAAAGAGTGGTGTAGTCCACAACATAACACCTCGTGGTCTCAAATAGAAACTCATTTAGCAGGTGGATCTTCCTTACAACATTTGCTTATAGCTCACACTGCATGGAGAAATATTCAGTTACCCTCTAAAGCTGTGCCAACAGTAAGAGCTACGGTAGATATATGGAAACAATATTTGGCCGCTTCACTAGCTAACTCACCAAGACTGAAGATGATTAACATTCCTCTAATGACTCTTAAAATACGTAACCCGAGGTTAGACATACAGCATTGGCTACAGAAAGGTATCCAGACAGTGAGTGAACTATGGGAAAAGAACTCAATAGCCCCATTTAGCAAACTAAGAAATAAATTCTCACTTAATAAATCTGACCCCGGGCTATACGCACAAATTAAACCATTGGTGAATGAATTGAAAGGCCCAAAAATGTCCATCCCGATGATTATGGCAAATTATCTAGAAGGCACCCCTTGTAAAACACTTAAAAAAACAAGGGTTATATATGATACATTTAGAACCGCTCAGGCTCCGGAGAGAATTTCCGCTCTAAACAAATGGGAGAGGGACCTAGGCATAGTCATCTCAGATATAGAGTGGTAAAAAGCAAACTATTGGTCTTCCAAGGCCTCTAAATCTGCCAGGCTAATGGAAGTACAACATAAACTAATCACTAGATGGTATATGGTTCCAAGCAAAATAGCTAAACTTTTTCCAGGCTCTAAAGAAGACTGTTGGAGAAACTGCGGGGGAGTAGGCACACTACATCACATGTTCTGGAACTGTAAAGTGATAAGTCCTTTTTGGAAAGATGTGTTTGAGCTTTGCTCAAAAATGGCAGAAAAACAAACATCTTCCCTAGACCTGCACTAGCCCTCCTAAACATTGGTATTTGTAAAATTCACAAGAGTTCACGCAAAGTGGTGGGCCATATACTATTATCAGCAAAGCTTCTCCTCGCCAGAAATTGGAGAAATCCTTCTCCCCCGAAAATTACCGACTTAATTGAATTAGTAGCGGAACACTGTTCTCTAGAAAAAATGTTGGCCCTAAGAAATAATTCTATAGGGGAATATAATAAAATGTGGATGCCTTGGCTAAAAACCTTTCCTAGGCTAGACCCGAGCATAATAGGTCTATCAGACTAAGGAATGATAGAGAGAATAGCATATAGTTGACCAATAAAGGCCATATTAGATAAACCATTGTTTCCTGGATAATGACACAAGTATATTGAAGACACAAATGAGTATAATAACAAGAATCTCCTCCCTCGGTAAGGAGGAGAAATACTAATCAGACCCTTTGTTATTTGTTAAGTTTGACTAGGTTTAGTTATTGAACCCCCGTTTAGGGGTTAGTTGGTAGAATTTTAATACTTTTACAGAGACAAGGGAACATAGTTCAAAAAAGAAGGTAAAAACAGCAAACCTAAGAAGTAAATATATAACCAGTCACTTCCATGACCCACTTGGGAGGTGTATGCAGAAGGAAAGAAATGTTAGAACAACTAGTGAGGATGTATATAATCTATGATATGTCATGTTAATAGTAAACAAGAAGTCATAGCTAATGCTTAGAATATTCCTTAATATAATATGGTTGTACCTTCGACTTTATGTATGAATGTAACCTTTATACTCTGTATATGCTAAACTATAAATAAAAATTTATATTATAAAAAAAAAAAAAAAAAGGCATCTACCACCAGGTGTTATTGGAGCCTGGAGCCCCTCAGGCTCATTAGCATACAGTCTTTCATACTGGTGATAGATGTTTTTTAATCACACAAGGAATAGGGCTTTAATGAATAAACTAAAGGCTTTACTGGACCCTTTCTTACACAACTATGTATTACCCATTTCACTTCATTCTGTTCCATAGCAAGCTGTTGCAGATAGGACATTTTGTCCTGTTGCAATTTATGTGAACAGTAGGGACTACAAAGGTATATAATTTGATTCACAAACTTGTGTCATGTTCTTTTCTAACCTCATAGATATTGCCTGTTACATAGATAGATATTTTGTTTTATGCTAAAGATCAGGTATGGACAGAATAAAGCAGGTATGGAATATAAACTTAACTGACTAGCGTATTTACATGTGTTTTATAATTGCTGGTATATCGTATATACTTGTGTATAATCCGAGTTTTTCAGCACAAAAAATCTGCTGAAAAACCTCACCTCGACTTATACACGAGTCAATGATAAAAAAAAAAAATTAATACTCACCCTCCGGTGACCCCGATGTTCCTCACTGCTCCCGGCGGCTCCCGATCCCCATCGCGGCTCCCGGCGGCTTCTTCTGTCTTCTATCTTCTCTAGCCGGCAGAGTCGCATCCATGCAATCTGCCAGCCATCGCACACTGTGATGCAGCGCTGTCGTCGCTGATGGCGTCATTTATTTTTTTTATCTGTATGCTACACGGGGGCAGGCTGTATTCTACATGGGGGCAGGCTGTATATTAAACGGGGGCAGGCTGTATGCTACACGGGGGAAGCTGTATACTGCACCCTCAACTTATACTCGAGTAAATAGGTTTTCCCAGTTTTCTGTGGTAAAATTAGGAGTCTCGGCTTATACTCGGGTCGGCTTATACTTGAGTATATACGGTAATTAAAAGTCTGGTAAATGAATCATTAAATCACATGAACAAATGCTTCTATGCTAAATAAAAACTTTTATGTGGCGGGTATTGAAGCGATAATCTATGTGGAGAATTGTTGTAGATAGATTATAAGCCATAATACCTGCATTCAGATTAACAAAAAGGTGCAAATTTGGAATATGCTGCAATATTATGATATCTTTTGAGTCTGATTTCTTAACTTGAATGTCGAGCTAGATGTTGTATAGCATTTTGTGTACCATAAGAGTGGTTCAAAATGTGAATCAAAAGTATTACATGCTCTACCCGCTGTATTGTATTACATTTTAATATTTTTTTTAAATAAAAATTTACAGTTAAAATAAAAACTTATGTGATTTATGATGCAAACAGTTAAAACATTGTTGAAACATTAAAAATGTCACCACACTGTAAAGGGAAAATGTCACCACATTTTCACAAATACAGCTAGTGACAGGTTTCCATAGCGCCCTATTAACACTCTTCTTTAAACTAAAAATTGTTTATCTCAGATCCCCATTAATAATCTTTATAACCTTGCCAGGCATACATCCAAATGTAGAGGGTGTCAAGGGGGTGTTGCCTCCCTGGGCTGAATTGAGCAGCTTCTTTTCAGCATGCAGCAATAATGTCATGTGATGAGGCGGACTTCTAAACTCTTCATGCCTCCATGATGTGATCTCATGTGATCAGAAATATGTAAGGGGTACAGTTTGCTAATGTTAGGAGGCTAAAGGTCCTGATATGATGTCACCCTGGTAACATGACATTATTGCTGCATGCTGAGAAGAAGCTGCTAAATTCAGCCTGAGAAGGCCAGCACCCTCTCGATTTGTCTGTATGCAAATCAATTTATAATGATGATTTATGGGAAGAGATAAACAAATTTTAGCTAAAAGAAGCATGTCAGTTAGTTAGTAGGGCTCTATGGGAACCAGCCACTAGCTGTATTTGTGAAAATGTGGTTACAGTTTCCTTTTAAAAAACAATTTTTTTTCAAGAACTTTACATATAGAAGAAATATATATTACTTAAATTACTGTAACAGGGTGGAGATTCTGTTGAATTATGAGTAACCATTTTAATTAAACAAAAAAAGGGAAGTTGCAGTGCAAAAATATTTTTCGAAAGAGATCTCAACTGAAAGAGATCAGTTGTCACCTACTGTCTAGAGTAGGATAGGTGAGTAGGTAGGAAAAGCTGGATGGATCTAGCTTTAGAGCTCACTGACCATGTCTGCCTTTTCCTTTTCCATCTTATTGTCCATTCTCCACCAGCAAAATTTCAGCTTTTTTTATTTAATGTATGAATTGCTGCTTTGTACAATTCCACATCTGTTATTTTAGGCTGCTGGGCAAAATTCAATCTCCATTCTTTTCTAAGTAACATAAATACTTAAAGACATTGGGCACTCTAGTTTTTTCTGCCTCTGGCAGTTTCACTGGGGAAGCAGTGTTTCTATACCTTTCTCTTCAGAGGTTCTTAATCCCATTGATATTTGTTAGCCCAGGGCTCTTTTTAAAGTCTTTCTTATATTGGCCTAATATTCATTCATCATTCAGCTAATGTATAATGATGTAATGGAGGCGATTTGTTCCCATTTGGTGAATAGTAATGGGAAAAATAAAGCAGTAGGAAACTTTTTTAGAATAGGCAAATCGTTAAAACTGTCATAAAATTGATTAAAGAAAATCATCATATTGTATTGCAATGTCAGACTGGGGTTCCCTTGAGGACTCATCCAGAATCCATACAAAACATGAGCTGTTTACTTTTAATTGCATCCTAAAATATAGTTGTTATCATTCTACATTCAAGACATAACATCAATAAGGTCCAGTGGGTTATCTGTGAATCAACTCCAAAGAATTCTATCATAGTATCATGATTGACTCTGCTGTACATTTTGTGACCTTTATTGTGCCAATGACTGGGCCACAAGATGTTTCAAAGTAATTTTGTAAGCCTGTCTAAGCTTTTTTATTTGGAAAAATATTGTTAATCTGACTTAACGCTCAGCGTCAGATATATCAATGGAAGCTCTACTTGCATTTTGGAAGTCACTCTGTCGCGAGACAGGATGACACCTCGTTAGGAGGTGTTGGCATCACATCACAGGACCAATCGATTCAGATTGGCCAATGAGAGTGATCTGTGATGCTGGGGGGCTGATCTTACTAGCATAATGTTCTCCAACATCACCATTTTCTGTCTGATGGTGTTGGAGAGGGTTGTGCTAGTGATCTGTCTTTTATTGTACCCTAAAACACATGGTTACGCCCCCCCCCCATTGTCTGTTTTCCCTAACCCCCACAATCGCACTTTTAAATGCATTCTGTTAGGAGTTGTAGGAGTAATGTGTTGGAGTATGAGTGGTGTGTAGGAGTAGCGTAGTGGAGTAGGCGTAGGGTAGTGGAGTAGAATTAATGTAGTGGAGCAGGCATTGTTCTGTGTTTTTCTGCGTTGTTCTGCGTAGGTTGTGTACTATACCCCCAAACATGTCCCAGAAGACATAAACTGACTTGGAGGTATATAATTTATGGCCTCTGATATGGAGTCAGCTAATGGGGACGGGTGTCCGTTTTATATGTCCACCTCGTCCTCACAAAGCAACTCTGAGGAACCCCTGTAAAGGCGATTTCGTAGTAGTGCTGAAGTGCCTAGGACTTCTGAAGTGCCTGGGACTTCTGACCCCACATGAGTGACCCCCAGTAACTATGCCACTCAGGTCCCTGATTTTACAACCAGTCTTGGGCTCAGACCAGTGGTATTAAAGTTCTTTTTTAGTGAAGACCTTATTGGTCTGATTGTATCCCAGACCATTCTGTACTCTGCACGATATATGGCCCAAAAGCCCAAAAAGGTGGACCCCTGTTAGTACAGCAGAAATAGAGAAGTATTGGGACTAGTAAATAAGCTCTCAAAAAGGGACTGTTGGAATAAATACATACTGTACCACACCCCGATGTTCTGCATGGCGATGAGTAGGATGCGCTTTGAAGCCATCCATAAGTTTATGCATTTTGCCAACAATTCACTGTGCCTACCTAGAGTTGACCCCCTATATGATAGATTATATAAGATTCGGGCCATACACTATCTAAATACCCGATTTATGTAAGTTTATACTCTAGAGAGGCATTTATTGATAAACGAGTCCCTGGTACATTTCAAAGGGAGAATTCAATTAAGAGGGCAAGTTATGGTGTATAAGCTTATAAGTTCAGGATATATGAAGGGAAGGACTCTAAAATATTGCCCCCTTCCTGGGAATTGCTGGAAAAGTAGTCTGGGATTTAATGCACCTACTACTGGACCAGGGCTACCACCTCTACCTGGACAATTTTTATACCAGCATTACCGTTACTGTTCAAGTGCAGAGGTTCCAGACAAACTGCGGCATGCGGCACTGTTAGAAGGAATCAGAGAGGTCTCCCGAACTGCAGTGTATAATGCCTAATGTATAATATACAATACATAATAAAATATACAATATATAATGCCTAATGTAAAATGTAAAGTTCCCCTCTAGCATGTACATCGATGTAACACGTAAGTGTGCAGGCCAGAGGGGAACTTTCCTGGAGTTTCAACACGTGGCAGTCAAGCAGTTGATTTTTAGAGACCAGGAGTGCTAGTACGTCTGGAAGCGAGGCCACAATAAGCATTGTACCAGGGCAGCACTTTCCAGGAGAAGTTCCTCAAATGGCCGGCAAGGGAAGGACACACAAGAGGTGCAGAGTGTGCTCCAAAAGGGGCATAAAAAAAAAACATATACCAGTGTGACATGTGCCCCAGGAAACCAGGGTTATGCATGAAAGCTTGTTTCAGGATTGACCACATGTCCCTGGATATATAATTGTACCCTGATGCACTCTCACACAGCTTATACATCATGCAGATCCTTCTCTGCTGAGCTCTGCCGTGGGCCTTGTCTGTAGATTATTGCCACATGCGTATTGCCGTACCCGGGAGAACCCGCATCATGATTTTTGGGGTGTTTGTCTCCCGTGGTAGGAGTTGAGAACAAGATGACATAATGGATCATTTGTACCATGGGTTTTGCAGCCAGATCTGCAGTGAACACAGCGACATAGTGTGGCAAACCTTTTTAAGACCATTCGGAAAAGCGAGTGTGCGAGCTTTGTGGCGAGTGTGCATTGATCCTAAGTGTGTGCAGTGTCCAAAGTGGGACTTAGCATTAAGGGAAGGAGTAATTTTTTTGGATCCAGCAACAAATAGCTAAGTGCATTTACATTTTTTTTTTCTGATATTCATTTGTGTAGGTTTAATTGCAACCAAGTAGATCTGGAGTAGAGATGAGCGAGCACTAAAATGCTCGGGTACTCGTTATTCAAGACAAACTTTTCCCGATGCTCGTCTCGAATAACGAGCCCCATTGAAGTCAATGGGAGACTCAAGCATTTTTCAAGGGGACCAAGGCTCTGCACAGGGAAGCTTGGCCAAACACCTGGAAACCTCAGAAAAGGATGGAAACACCACGGAAATGGACAGGAAACAGCAGGGGCAGCATGCATGGATGCCTCTGAGGCTGCTTAAACGCACCATTATGCCAAAATTATGGGCAACAGCATGGCCATGACAGAGTGACAGAATGAAGCTAGATAGCATCTAAAACATCCAATAATTGACCCTGACACTATAGGGGACGGCATGCAGAGGCAGCGGCAGCAGCGGCAGGCTAGAGAGTGGCATGGCGACATACCCTAAATGGACTCAGGCTTCAAACCAATGGGTGGCAGAGAGGAACCAAAGGAGGTGAGCAAGAAGCGCTCAAATAATATCGGTACATGATCAAAGTTTGCCAGTATATTTTGTGGATTACACAGCAGGGTGGCGACAAAGTTAACATGGAAGCCATGAAAACAATCCAAAATTCTGCCTGACACAGCTCGTTTGATAAGGGGACCATGTATGGAGGCAGTGAACTAGTAGTAGATTAAAGGTGCTGCAGTTAAAACTATGTTAGTTGGATCTTGGCATGGAGCTGGCGCTCCGCTGCCAGGCGAGCTTTCGCCAATCCAAGCCCCTGTCTCTAGGCTACTCCCCAAACAGCACTTCTAAGAACCTTTTGTATAAGATCAAGTGTAGTAGCGTTCTTATAAGTTTAGGATATGGCGGGTGAGGGGAATGTAAACAGATGCGCAAGAAGCGCTGAAATAATATTGGTAAATGATAAAAGTTTGCCAGTATATTTTGTGGATTACACAGCAGGGTGGCGACAAAGTTAGCAAGTTTGTTGTGGAAGCCATGAAAACAACCCAAAATTCTGACTGACACAGCTCGTTTGATAAGGGGACCATGTATGCTTACAGTTCATGCCAGTCGCTGCACTGGCTGCCAGTCTCCTTTCGAATACAGTTTAAAATAATAACTCTCATCCATAAAGCTCTGTATAATGCTGCACCCCCCTACCTCTCCTCTCTTATCTCAGTCTATCGCCCAACCCGTGCTCTTAGATCCGCCAGTGATCTTAGATTAACCTCTACCCGAGTGCGGACCTCCCACTCGCGTCTCCAAGACTTCTCTAGAGCTGCACCAATTCTATGGAATGCTCTGCCCCGGACTATCAGACTAATACCTAACCTCCAAAGTTTCAAACGTGCTCTTAAAACCCATTTCTTTAGGCAAGCCTATAACACTCATTAACTGCATGAAGTTTTAACTCTTCTACTAACCCGTCCTGTGTCGTCCTCCCATCTGTTATCCAGCAACCAACAGGCACCAGACTTCTCTGCAGTCCCAATCACCCTGGACCTGGTATATAAGATGACGGCTGAGTGGTTCAAGCGACAGCAATTCCATTTATTATATTTTGTTCTATTCCCTAAGAAGAATGGCTTGACCATTAAATATTCTTTTACCTCGTGTTACCCCATCATCTTCATAAACCGTAAGCTCTGGCGAGCAGGGACCTCACTCCTGTTGTTCCATACAAATGTTGTGCTCTGTTACATTACATTTGTATTTGTTTCCTATGATTTGTAAAGCGCTACGGAATATGATGGCGCTATATAAATAAAGATTATTATTATTATTATTATTATGGAGGCAGTGAACTAGTAGTAGATTAAAGGTGCTGCAGTTAAAACTATGTTAGTTGGATCTTGGGATGGAGCTGGCGCTCCGCTGCCAGGCGAGCTTTCGCCAATCCAAGCCCCTGTCTCTAGGCTACTCCCCAAACAGCACTTCTAAGAACCTTTTGTATAAGATCAAGTGTAGTAGCGTTCTTATAAGTTTGGGATATGGCGGGTGAGGGGAATGTAAACAAATGCGCAAGAAGTCTGAAATAATATCGGTAAATGATAAAAGTTTGCCAGTATATTTTGTGGATTACACAGCAGGGTGGCGACAAAGTTAACAAGTTTAAAGTGGAATGCCCTGTAATAGCTCTTGGGCGGTGTGCCTTTTATCGCCTAGGCTCAGCAGTTTGAGCACCGCCTGCTGTCGCTTAGCGACGGCACTGCTGCTGTGCCTAGAGCTACCGACTAATGGCACCATGCCCACGGATGGTAATTCGGAGGAGGAGGAGGTGGAGGAGGGGTGGGAGGAGGAGGAGGTATAGTAGGCCTTTGAGACCTGGACCGAGGTAGGCCCCGCAATCCTCGGCGTCGGCAGTATATGACCAGCCCCAGGGTCAGACTCGGTCCCAGCCTCCACCAAGTTAAGTGTAGTAGCGTTCTTATAAGTTTGGGATATAGCGGGTGAGGGGAATGTAAACAGATGCGCAAGAAGCGCTGAAATAATATCCGTAAATGGTAAAAGTTTGGCAGTATATTTTGTGGATTACACAGCAGTGTAATCAACAGATGCGCAAGAAGCGCTGAAATAATATCGGTTAATCATAAAAGTTTGCCAGTATATTTTGTGGATAACACAGCAGGGTGGCGACAAAGTTAACAACTTTGATGTGGAATCCATGAAAACAACCCCAATTTCTGCCTGACACACCTCGTTTGATAAGGGGACGATGTATGGAGGCAGCTATATGGACGACTTTTGGAGGTAGCAATGGAGACAACGTGTGGAGGCTGCTATGGAGACAATTTAATTTGGATAGTGCCTGTATGTGGCAGTCCAAAAAAGTTTTCAAACCAGAGGAGCAGGTAGGTGGCCCTCCAGAAAAATGAAATAGATTGAGTGCCTGTATGTGGCAGTCCAAAAAAGTTTTCAAACCAGAGGAGCAGGTAGGTGGCCCTCCAGAAAAATGAAATAGATTGAGTGCCTGTATGTGGCAGTCCAAAAAAGTTTTCAAACTAGAGGAGCAGGTAGGTGGCTCTCCAGAAAAATTGAATAGATTGAGTGCCTGTATGTGGCAGTCCAAAAAAGTTTTCAAACCAGAGGAGCAGGTAGGTGGCCCTCCAGAAAAATGAAATAGATTGAGTGCCTGTATGTGGCAGTCCAAAAAAGTTTTCAAACCAGAGGAGCAGGTAGGTGGCCCTCCAGAAAAATTGAATAGATTGAGTGCCTGTATGTGGCAGTCCCAAAAATTGTTTAAAACAGAGGACCGGGTAGGTGGCCCTCCAGAAAAATTAAATGCATAAAGTACTATAGCTAGAGCCAGTGGGCCCTGTCAAAAAATAGCCAGTTTCCTCTGCTTTAGTGTACAAAGAGGAGGAGAAGGAGGAAAATGAGGAGGAGGAGTGCATAAATTATTCAGGTTGAGCTTCCTTCACCTGGTGGAGATTGGAAATTATGAGAAATCCAGGCTTTATTTATCTTAATAAGCGTCAGCCTGTCAGCGCTGTTAGTCGACAGGCGTGTACGCTTATCGGTGATGATGCCACCAGCTGCACTGAAAACCCGCTCGGACAACACGCTAGCGGCAGGGCAGGCAAGAACCTCCAAGGCGTACAGCGCCAGTTCGTGCCACATGTCCAGCTTTGAAACCCAGTAGTTGTAGGGAGCTGTGTGATCATTTAGGACCATGGTATGGTCAGCTACGTACTCCCTCACCATCTTTCTGTAAAGATCAGCCCTACTGTGCCGAGACTGGGGACAGGTGACAGTGTCTTGCTGGGGTGACATAAAGCTGGCAAAAGCCTTGTAAAGCGTACCCTTGCCAGTGCTGGACAAGCTGCCTGCTCGCCTATGCTCCCTCGCTACTGGAAATACTGTTTCAGCTTGTGCACCAGGGCCTGCTGGTATTCATGCATTCTCACACTCCTTTCCTCTCCAGGGATGAGAGTGGAAAGATTTTGCTTGTGCCGTGGGTCCAGGAGAGTGAATACCCAGTAATCGGTGCTGGAATAAATTCTTTGAACGCGAGGGTCAGGGGATAGGCAGCCTAGCATGAAAGCTGCCATATGCGCCAGAGTCCCAACGCGCAAGAATTCACTCCCCTCACTGGCCTGACTGCCCATTTCCTCCTCCTCCAACTCCTCCAACTCCTCTTCTTCTGCTTATACACGCTGAACAGTGAAGGACTGAACAATGGTCCCCTCTTGTGTCTCGCCAACATTCTCCTCCACTTCCTCCTCATCCTCCTCCACCTCCTCCGATATGCGCTGAGAAACAGACCTAAGGGTGCTTTGGCTATCAACAAGGGAATCTTCTTCCCCCGTCGAGCGCAAAGCTTCCGACTTCATGCTGATCAGAGAGTTTTTCAACAGGCCAAGCAACGGGATGGTGAGGCTGATGATGGCGGCATCGCCACTGACCATCTGTGTTGACTCCTCGAAGTTACTCAGCACCTGACAGATATCAGACATCCACGTCCACTCCTCATTGTAGACTTGAGGAAGCTGACTGACCTGACTACCAGTTCTGGTGGAAGTTGACATCTGGCAGTCTACAATCGCTCTGCGCTGCTGGTAAACTCTGGATAACATGGTTAATGTTGAATTCCACCTCGTGGGCACGTCGCACAACAGTCGGTGAGCGGGCAGTTGGAGGCGGCGCTGCGCTGCCCTGAGAGTGGCAGCATCTGTGCTGGACTTCCTGAAATGCGCACAGATGCGGCGCACCTTCGTGAGCAAATCAGACAGATTGGGGTATGTCTTGAGGAAACGCTCAACTATCAGATTTAACACATGGGCCAGGCATGGCACATGTGTCAGTCTGCCGAGTTGCAGAGCCATGCCTGGCTTCAGGTTCAGCGGTGCCAGCCACAGATCAGTCTGCGCCGTGATGCCCTGTAATAGTTCTTGGGCGGTGTGCCTTTTATCGCCTAGGCTCAGCAGTTTGAGCACCGCCTGCTGTCGCTTAGCGACGGCACGGCTGCTGTGCCTAGAGCGAGCGACTGATGGCGCCATGCCCACGGATGGTAGTTCGGAGGAGGAGGTGGAGGAGGGGTGGGAGGAGGAGGAGGAGGCATAGTAGGCCTGAAAGACCTGGACTGAGGTAGGCCCCGCAATCCTCGGCGTCGGCAGTATATGACCAGCCGCAGGGTCAGACTCGGTCCCAGCCTCCACCAAGTTAACCCAATGTGCCGTCAGCGATATATAGTGGCCCTGCCCGGCAGCACTCGTCCACGTGTCCGTGGTCAGGTGGACCTTGTCAGAAACGGCGTTGGTCAGGGCACGGATGATGTTGTCTGACACGTGCTGGTGCAGGGCTGGGACGGCATATCGGGAAAAGTAGTGGCGGATGGGGACCGAATACCGAGGGGCGGCCGCCGCCATGAGGTTGCGAAAGGCCTCGGTCTCTACTTGCCTATAGGGCAGCATCTCCAGGCTAAGCAATCTGGAGATGTGGACATTAAGGGCTTGGGCGTGCGGGTGGGTTGCACTATATTTCCTTTTCCGCTTCAGCGTCTGGGCTATGGAGAGCTGAACGCTGGTGGATGCTGTGGAGGATCGTGGAGGCGACGATGGGGTTTTTGTGCCAGGGTCCTGGGCAGGGGGCTGACTATCAGCTGACACAGGGGAAGGAGCAGTGGTGTGCACGGCCGGAGGTGAACGGGCTTGGTGCCATTGAGTGGGGTGTTTAGCATTCATATGCCTGCACATACTGGTGGTAGTTAAGCTAGTAGTGGTGGAACCCCTGCTGATCCTGGTTTGGCAAAGGTTGCACACCACAGTCCGTCGGTCATCCGGTGTTTCCTTAAAGAACCTCCAGACTTCTGAAAATCTAGCCCTCGCCGCGGGAGCCCTCGCCACGGGAGCTTCACTACGTGACACATTTGGCGCTGATGCACCTGCTCTGGCCCTGCCTCTCCGTCTGGCCCCACCACTGCCTCTTCCAACCTGTTCTGGTCGAGGACTCTCCTCCGTCTCAGAAGCACTGTGTTCACCCGGCCTCTCAACCCAGCTTGGGTCTGTCACCTCATCATCCTCCGATCCCTCAGTCTGCTCCCCCCTCGGACTTCCTGCCCTGACAACAACTTCACCACTGTCTGACAACCGTGTCTCCTCATCGTCGGACACCTCTTTACACACTTCTTCCACTACGTCAAGAAGGTCATCATCACCCACAGACTGCGACTGGTGGAAAACCTGGGCATCGGAAAATTGCTCAGCAGCAACCGGACAAGTGGTTTGTGACTGTGGGAAGGGTCCAGAAAACAGTTCCTCAGAGTATGCCGGTTCAAATGGCAAATTTTGCTGGGAGGGGGCAGACTGGGGGGGAGGAGGCTGAGGTGCAGGAGCTGGAGGAGTGCCGATTTCGGTGACATGGGTGGACTGCGTGGAAGACTGACTGGTGGACAAATTGCTCGAAGCATTGTCGGCAATCCACGACATCACCTGTTCGCACTGATCTGGCCTCAACAGTGCTCTACCACGAGTCCCAGTAACTTCAGACATGAACCTAGGGAGTGTAGCTCTGCGGCGTTCCCCTGCTCCCTCATCAGCAGGTGGTGTCTCACCCCGCCCAGGACCACGGCCTCTGACCCCTGCAGTAGTTGGACGCCCACGTCCCCGCCCTCGTCCTCTACCCCTAGCCCTCGGGTTAAACATTTTGAAAATGAAAGTTATAACTTTAATTTTTTTTTTTTGTGTTTTTTAGTTTTTAAAACCAAACGATGCTATCCTATTGCTATGGCTATTTTCTAGCCAACTATGAAAGCACACTGCTATGCCAAATGAGATGACGCTGAGTTATGAAAAAATAAACGTAAAATAAAAAGTAAATGGCAGACTGTGCCTACCTCACAATATGGTAGTAGATGCACTACAGCAAGGCCAGCCACCAGCAGATCAACCAGAAATAAAATATATAACGCTATTGTAGGCCCAAGTAAGCCGTTTGGATTCTCCTATGGCTATTTTCTAGCCAAGTATGAAAGCACACTGCTATGCCAGATGAGATGACGCTGAGTTATGAAAAAATAAACGTAAAATAAAAAGAAACTGGCAGACTGTGCCTAATTGAAATCCAACCCCTAATAAATTGTACCACTTCGGTCTTTGCGATGGATATGTGCGTCACTAAGCGCTAAACACAACGGTCGCAAGTCTCACTGCAAATTCCTCACAATATGGTAGTAGATGCACTACAGCAAGGCCAGCCACCAGCAGATCAACCAGAAATAAAGTATATAACGCTATTGTAGGCCCAAGTAAGCCGTTTGGATTCTCCTATGGCTATTTTCTAGCCAAGTATGAAAGCACACTGCTATGCCAGATGAGATGACGCTGAGTTATGAAAAAATAAACGTAAAATAAAAAGTAAATGGCAGACTGTGCCTAATTGAAATCCAACCCCTAATAAATTGTCCCACTTTGGTCTTTGCGATGGATATGTGCGTCACTAAGCGCTAAACACAACGGTCGCAAGTCTCACTGCAAATTCCTCACAATATGGTAGTAGATGCACTACAGCAAGGCCAGCCACCAGCAGATCAACCAGAAATAAAATATATAACGCTATTGTAGGCCCAAGTAAGCCGTTTGGATTCTCCTATGGCTATTTTCTAGCCAAGTATGAAAGCACACTGCTATGCCAGATGAGATGACGCTGAGTTATGAAAAAATAAACGTAAAATAAAAAGAAACTGGCAGACTGTGCCTAATTGAAATCAAACCCCTAATAAATTGTCCCACTTCGGTCTTTGCGATGGATATGTGCGTCACTAAGCGCTAAACACAACGGTCGCAAGTCTCACTGCAAATTCCTCACAATATGGTAGTAGATGCACTACAGCAAGGCCAGCCACCAGCAGATCAACCAGAAATAAAATATATAACGCTATTGTAGGCCCAAGTAAGCCGTTTGGATTCTCCTATGGCTATTTTCTAGCCAAGTATGAAAGCACACTGCTATGCCAGATGAGATGACGCTGAGTTATGAAAAAATAAACGTAAAATAAAAAGAAACTGGCAGACTGTGCCTAATTGAAATCCAACCCCTAATAAATTGTCCCACTTCGGTCTTTGCGATGGATATGTGCGTCACTAAGCGCTAAACACAACGGTCGCAAGTCTCATTGCAAATTCCTCACAATATGGTAGTAGATGCACTACAGCAAGGCCAGCCACCAGCAGATCAACCAGAAATAAAATATATAACGCTATTGTAGGCCCAAGTAAGCCGTTTGGATTCTCCTATGGCTATTTTCTAGCCAAGTATGAAAGCACACTGCTATGCCAGATGAGATGACGCTGAGTTATGAAAACATAAACGTAAAATAAAAAGAAACTGGCAGACTGTGCCTAATTGAAATCAAACCCCTAATACATTGTCCCACTTTGGTGTTTGAGGTGGATATGTGTGTCACTTAGAGCTAAACACAACGGTAGCAAGTCGCCCTGCAAATTCCTCACATTATGGTACTAGCTGAAAATAAAAAAAAAATGTATAACATTATTGTAGCCCTAAGAAGGGCTGTTGGGTTCTTGTTGAATCACTCCTGCCTAACACTATTCTAATAGAACAGCCTAACGCTTTCCCTGACCAGCAGCAGCTCTCTCCCTAGCGGCATCCAGACACAGAATGATCCGTGCAGCGCAGGCAGGGGCTAGTCTATTCCAGGGTCACCTGATCTGGCCAGCCAACCACTGCTATCGACGTGTAAGGGTACCACGTCATGCTGGGTGGAGTGCAGAGTCTCCTGGCTTGTGATTGGCTCTGTTTCTGGCCGCCAAAAAGCAAAACGACGGGAGATGCCATTTTTTCGAGCAGGCGAAGTATTCGTCCGAGCAACGAGCAGTTTCGAGTACGCTAATGCTCGAACGAGCATCAAGCTCGGACGAGTATGTTCGCTCATCTCTAATCTGGAGGTATTTTACTTGCATAATCTGTATATTGTGTAGGGGATATAGTGATGGTTAAGTCTGAGGCATTCACCTTGCTTATCTAGACAGTATAGAAAATGTGCTGCCTAATTATGGGGTGTGGCTATCTAATTAGCAGCCTTTATATACTGCTGTGGTCAGTTTGTTTGGTGGTTTGCAGCTAGATCTTGTTGCAGTGAACACAGCGGCCTAGTGTGGCAAATAAAACTGCAGAAAAAGCAAGTGTGAATTGATCCTTAGTATGTGCAGTGTCCAAAGTGGGATTTAGGATTGAGGGACTTAAGTTTGAGGGACTTTAGCAGGTAACTGCTGTATTTTTGTGTTACTTTTCTGTGAATTCTTATTTTCTTCCGCATTTCTCTTGAATTCCCCTAATAGGGAATACAAAGGACTTCATAAGTGGCAATGCTACACAGTGTACATCCTGTATGCATTCCTTGAACAGTGTGAAAATGACTCATCTGGAAGCCCAGATTCTGGATCTAAATGAGCAGATTTCAAGGCTGTGGGCAATTGACAATATGGAGTGAAGTTTGCTGCTCCTGGAGCACAAACACTCTGGGGAAGATGGGTGTGGGGATGGAAGTATGGAGGTGCAGAGTGAGAGGGCAGCTAGTTGGGTAACATGTAGAAGGCGGGGTAGAGGGAAGAGTTGCAGGATGTCTAGTCCTGATCTGGTGCACCCCAATAAGGCTGTTGGATGAGGGGGATATCAGCTCTGGGGTAGCAATGCTGCAGAAAGACATGGCCTCTAGCAACCAGGGGACTGCCTGCTCCAGTAAGAAGTGTAATGAGAGCAGAGGCAAGGTCAGACAGGTGCTGGTAGTGGGAGATTCTATTATTAGGGGAACAGACAGGGCAATCTGTCACAAAGACTGTGCATACCAAACAGTGTGTTGTTTGCCGGGTGCTGGGGTTCAGCATGTTGCGGATTGGGTTGACAGATTACTGGGAGGGGCTGGTGAGGAACCAGTGTTCATGGTCCACATTGGAACTAATAGCAATGTAAGAGGAAGGTGGAAAGTCCTTAAAATGATTTCAGGGATTTAGGCCATTAGCTCATGACAAGGACCTCAAAGGTAGTTTTCTCCGAAACACTACCTGTACCACGTGCCACAGCAGAAAGGCAGCGGGACATCAGTGAGGTAAATAAGTGGCTCAAAAGTTGGTGTAGGTAGGAGGGCTTTGGGTTCATGGAGAACTGGGCTGACTTTTCTGTCGTCTACCGGCTCTACAGTAGGGATGGGCTGCACCTCAATGGGAATGGTGCAGCTGTTTTGGGGGAAAAATGGCTAGAAGGTTGGAGGAGTGTTTAAACTAGGGACCTTGGGGGGAGGGACATTTCACTTTTGCAGGTCAAAAAGACAGCATAGATAAGGAGCTGGAAAGACTCATAGTCCATGGGGGAAGAAGGGTGGCTGGAATAAGATTGGGGAATAAGAACAAAAGGAATAGGGATAGGGAAAACCATATAAAGTGCATGTACACAAATGCCAGAAGCCTCACAAACAAAATGGAGGAACTGGAACTCTTAATGTTGGAGCGCAAATATCATATAGTGGGTGTCAGTGAGACATAAGTTATGTCTATGACAGTAGCTATTACTGGGCTGTTACTATAGATGGTTATAGTCTTTTTTAGAAATGATTGTATAAATAAAAAATGGCGAGGGGTTTGTTTATATGTGAATTCCCTCAAGCCTGTCCTGCGAGATGACATTGGTGATGTAAATGAAAATGTTGAGTCCCTATTGGTGGAGATAAGGGTAGGGAAAAAGAATAATAAAATATTAGTAGGGGTTTGTTAGAAGGCTCCAAATATAATGGAGGCAGCAGAGGAAATGCTGATAAGTCAAATGGATGCGACTTCAATGCATGATGAAGTACTTATCATGGGGGACTTCAATTACCCAGATATCACCAGTGATCATAATATACCTTATATACTTGAGTATAAGCCTAGTTTTTCAGCACAAAAAATGTGCTGAAAAAACCCAAACTCGGCTTATACTCGAGTCAAAAAAATAAATAAATCAAAACTCGCCTTTCTGGTGGCGCCCATAGATCTTCTGTGCGATCCATCCGGTATTGTTGTGCTGCACGATGGGGAAGGGGGGGGGCTATATACACTGGGGCAGTGGCTGGCAGGCTATATACACTGGGGCAGGGGCTGGCAGGCTATATACACTGGGGCAGGGGCTGGCAGGCTATATACACTGGGGCAGGGGCTGGCAGGCTATATACACTGGGGCAGGGGCTGGCAGGCTATATACACTGGGGCAGGGGCTGGCAAGCTATATACACTGGGGCAGGGGCTGGCAAGCTATATACACTGGGGCAGGGGCTGGCTGGCTACATACTGGAGAGGCTGTGACCAATGCATTTCCCACCCTCAGCTTATACTCGAGTCAATGGGTTTTCCCAGTTTTTTGTGGTAAAATTAGGGGCCTCGGCTTATACTCGGGTCGGCTTATACTCGAGTATATACGGTAATATACTAATAGGGTTAGTGGGGGGGCAACCAACACTCTAAACTTCAGGAGGGCAAATTTTCAGCAACTAAGGGAAGACCTTATAGTCTCGTAAGGAAAGCAATAATCGAGAAAGATAAGTGCTAAAACACAAAGGTAGCTATGAGGCATTACAGGATTATAGAGAGAAAAATTTATCCTGTAAAAAGCAGATAAAGGCAGCAAACCTAGAGACTGAGAGAATATTGCCAGGGAGAGCAAAAAAATCCCAAATTATTTTTCAAGTATATAAATTATACGAAACTAAAAACGGAGAGTGTGGGCGTTCTTAGGAATAACATGAGGGGTCACGGTGGAAGGAGATGAGGAAAGGGCCAATTTACTCAATGTTGCCTTCTCGATTGTCTTTACCCAGGAAAATTCCCTGGGTAAAGACACAATGAGGTAGAAGACAAAATGGGGAATGATGTAAATTCTCTTTGGAATGTCAACAGTTTAACTCAGAAAGAGGTACGGCACCGCCTCACAACTAAGATAGTAAGATACTAAGATAGATAAATCACCGGGGCCAGACGGCATACACCCCCATGAGCTACATGAACTATGTACTGTGATAGACAGATGGTTATTTTTAATATTTGAGATTCACTGAGGACTGGTTATTTTCCACAGGACCGGCACATAGCAAATGTGGTACCAATATACAAAAAAGATTCAAAAAGCGATCCTGGAAACTACAGACCTGTAAGTCTAACTTCTGTGGTGAGGAAAATATTTGAGGGGTTTGTTAGAGAGGCTATCCTGGAGTATCTCACTGTACATAACCTTATAACCCAGCGTCAGCTTCGGTTTATGAGAGATACTGTAGGTCCTGTGAGACTAATCTGATTGGGAGTAGGTTCCAGACTGGATCTGGGCGACACTGTGGATGTTGTAAATCTGGCATTTGACACTGTGCCGCATAAAAGGTTGGTGCATAAAATGAGACTGCTGGGATATGGAGGTAAATGAGTGTGTTTGGGTAAGTAATTGGCTTAGTGATAGAAAACAGAGGGCCGTCATTAACAGCACATTCTCAGTTTGGGTTGACTTTACCAGTGGAGTGCCACAGAGGTCAGTATTGGGGCCACTTCTTTTTCTTTTTGGAAAAAGCTTTTTAAACACACACCGCATATGTACACCAACGTTTCTTACATCTCTTGCATACCTATATTAAATTCTGTATATGAACATCTCTTAAACATATTAATTTACATTCCAGTCTACACACTGTATTACATTTAATGCACGACTCACACAAATACTGAAATGTAACATCTTTACCTATATATACAGACATTGTTCTATTCAACTATTAAAAGATTAAATCTCCAAATGGACATCAACCCGTGTCTATTATATCCATACCCCCTCTCCCTCCGTATCCCCCCACCCCCCTGGCAGAAGGAAGAAAAAAGAGAAGAGGGAAAAAAAGAGGGAAAAAAAATTAACTCTTAAGATAGTTCTTGAGGATGTTAACATTGACATATACCAATTGTTGTCTATTTACATTTTTTCCAGGTTCTAGCCCATTTCCTCATTGTTCCCCACTTTTCCGCTTGAATTTTTTCACATTCTTTTACCTTAAAAGATAAATTTAACCACCTTCATATTGTTGAGTTCCCACCAATATTACTTCCCCATTCTCTTACAATAAGCACTTTTGCCAACATCAATAAAGGAGGTGAATTCCACGAACTCTGGCGGAGTTCAGCGCAGCAGTGACACCTAGTGGACATCGGGCGTACAAACTAAGTGAATCCCGGCAGAACCCGAATCAGCGTCGGAGAATGTGCCGCTGGATCACGAATGGACCGGGTAAGTAAGTCTGCCCATTGGGGCAGATTTACTTACCGGGCCCATTCGCGATCCAGCGGCGCGTTCTCTGCGGTGGATTTGGGTCTGCCGGCGATTCACTAAGGCAGTTCCTCCGACGTCCACCAGATGTCGCTGCTGCGCTGAAGAGCATTGGAACACACTGGGGTACACCGAGCCGGGCAGAGTGAAGGTAAGCGCGTGCCGAGCGACACTTTTTTTTTTTTTTTTTTTAAAGCGGCGGTTTTTCCGAATCCGTCGGTTTTTCGTTCGGCCACGGCCCCCGATTTCCGTCGCGTGCATGCTGGCGCCGATGCGCCACAATCTGATTGCGTGCGCCAAAAAAACGGGGCAATTCAGGGAAAATCGGTGCAAATCGGAAATATTCGGGTAACACGTCGGAAAAACGCGAATTGGGTCCTCAGTAAATGACCCCCATTGTGTACAGTATTGGGCAACAGTGTATAAAAAGGACATAGTAGAACTGTAACTGTTGCCAGGGCTGATTATAGCCTTTTTGATGCCTGAGGCGAAAATTCAAATAGCGCCCCCCCCCCCAACGCTGTATACACCGGCCTATTTAAATGTTTATTTCCACACTCTTTGTATATAGACAATCACTCACACAAATACCCATATGCATCAATTGTTTACCTCCTGAGATCAGTATTTTAAATAAAATTTTTGAACAAATAGTTATAACACAAAAATAACATTCGCCGTATGTCTGCTTTGCGTTGGCAACATTTTTAAAAATTCTTTTGTATCTGTAGGATGGTAGAAGCTTTTAAGTTTAGTAGATATTTTTATGAAAATTTCCAAATTCATTTTATTAAGGGCAATTTCAAGTGATTTTAATGGACCTAAACAACAGATACAAACACATAAATTACACCATTTAAGAAACTACACCTTCAATTATTCAAAATGTCTTTAAGGAGCTTTATTAACCCTTTAGGTTTTCTTCAAAGTTAAATCAAAATGTAGAGGAGAGCACAGATGGGAGAGGTATGCAGCTGGGCAGTGAAGGGGTTAATTGTGTGTGGTGTGCAGGTGATTTATGGTGTGGAGGGTCACTATAGGCATCTGATCTACTTCCTCTGTGAAGGAGAATGAGGAGATCGGATACTGATAAGGTGAGCTCAGCCAGGGAATGCTGCTTTCTTCTGGGATTTGTCTGTCTGTACTAAATGACCAGTCACAGCAATCGCTGCATATTGTCAGAGTAACAGTAGTCATGACGTTCCACAATGTCATGGTGTCTTTATGCACTGCTGCCCATAACGTTGGGGTACGTCATGGTGGCTTGAGGGGTTAATTGTCTGCTAGCTAAAAGGATCCTAACTAAATAGTATATGACCTGTGCAGGGGGGAGAAGAGAGCTGCCAGCAGGAACTTCTGCTGGGTGATAGATCAGGTCACGAGCTGCCTCCTAAATCATCCAGGCTGCCGCCTCTGATGTCCGCCGCCTGAAACAAGATTTTCATCCTGCCTCATGGCAGATGCGGCCCTGACTGTTGCAGAGGAGAGCAACCAAGATTACTAGGGTAATGGGTGGACTAGAATACTCATTACAATGTACAAATAACTGAACGGACAGTGCAAGGATCTCTCCAAAGATCTTTTTGCACCTAGGCCTGTGACCAGGACAAGGGGGCATCCTCTGCGCCTAGAGGAGAAGCGATTCTACCATCAACATAGACAAAGATTCTTTACTGTAAGAGCAGTGAGACTATGGAACTCTCTACGGCAGGAGGTTGTTATGGCGGAGTCTATGTACATCTTCATAGAGTTCATAGGGCCTCAATGACTTTCTGAAGAGAAAAAATATACATTATTTATATATATATATATATATATATATATATATATATATATATATATATATATATATATACATATATATACACTCACCGGCCACTTTATTAGGTACACCTGTCCAACTGCTCGTTAACACTTAATTTCTAATCAGCCAATCACATGGCGGCAACTCAGTGCATTTAGGCATGTAGACATGGTCAAGACAATCTCCTGAAGTTCAAACCGACCATCAGTATGGGGAAGAAAGGTGATTTGAGTTCATTTGAACGTGGCATGGTTGTTGGTGCCAGAAGGGCTAGTCTGTGTATTTCAGAAACTACTGATCTACTGGGATTTTCACGCACAACCATCTCTAGGGTTTACAGAGAATGGTCCGACAAAGAAAAAACATCCAGTGAGCGGCATTCTGTGGTCGGAAATGCCTTGTTGATGCCAGAAGTCAGAGGAGAATTGGCAGACTGGTTCGAGCTGATAGAAAGGCAACAGTGACTCAAATCGCCACCCGTTACAACCAAGGTAGACAGAAGAGCACCTCTGAATGCACAGTACGTCGAACTTTGAGGCAGATGGGCTACAGCAGCAGAAGACCACACCGGGTGCCACTCCTTTCAGCTAAGAACAGGAAACTGAGGCTACAATTTGCACAAGCTCATCGAAATTGGACAGTAGAAGATTGGAAAAACGTTGCCTGGTCTGATGAGTCTCAATTTCTGCTGCGACATTCGGATGGTAGGGTCAGAATTTGTCGTCAACAACATGAAAGCATGGATCCATCCTGCCTTGTATCAACGGTTCAGGCTGGTGGTGGTGGTGTCATGGTGTGGGGAATATTTTCTTGGCACTCTTTGGGCCCCTTGGTAACAATTCAGCATCGATGCAACGCCACAGCCTACCTGAGTATTGTTGCTGACCATGTCCATCCCTTTATGACCACAATGTACCCAACATCTGATGGCTACTTTCAGCAGGATAATGCGCCATGTCATAAAGCTGGAATCATCTCAGACTGGTTTCTTGAACATGACAATGAGTTCACTGTACTCAAATGGCCTCCACAGTCACCAGATCTCAATCCAATAGAGCATCTTCGGGATGTGGTGGAACGGGAGATTCGCATCATGGATGTGCAGCCGACAAATCTGCGGCAGTCTGCCCATTCTCCTCTGGCATCAACAAGGCATTTCCCCCCACAGAACTGCCGCTCACTGGATGTTTTTTCTTTTTCGGACCATTCTCTGTAAACCCTAAAGATGGTTGTGCGTGAAAATCCCAGTAGATCAGTAGTTTCTGAAATACTCAGACCAGCCCTTCTGGCACCAACAACCATGCCACGTTCAAATGAACTCAAATCACCTTTCTTCCCCATACTGATGCTCGGTTTGAACTGCAGGAGATTGTCTTGACCATGTCTACATGGCTAAATGCACTGAGTTGCCGCCATGTGATTGGCTGATTAGAAATTAAGTGTTAACGAGCAGTTGGACAGGTGTACCTAATAAAGTGGCCGGTGAGTGTATATATACAGTATATATATATTACTATGCACTATCCATTATGCATTATCCTTGGGGTCCAATGTAGCAATAGACAAAGATTGGTGGGAGAAATAAGCTGAAAATTGGTTTAGGACTAGAGGATCTCCATACCTCATAGAAACACATCCATGAATAGTGTCCAATAATAGACCATAAGCAAAATCATCTTCTTCAAATGTATTAAATGTACAATATTTACAGTTCAGTTGTACCAGTCATCGTACTTTTGTAAAAGATAATAACGGTTTTGTGAGTATACATCTCTGCCCGAGGTCTGAAGACAAAATAAGTGTCCACACTATACTGAATTATCTACGCTTACTATGCGAGAAGGAAACATGTTGTTATATTGACACCCTCGGATATAATAATAACAAGCCACTGTTGTTAATACAAGAATATGAAGATTATTGCACTTTTATTACCTTTGACAAAAGTATGATGACTGGTACAACTGAACTGTAAATATTGTACATTTAATACATTTGAAGAAGATGATCATCCTTGGAGACCACCTATGGCAGTGATGGCGAACCTTTTAGAGACCGAATGCCCAAAATGCAAACCAGACCCACTTATTTATTGCAAAGTGCCAACACGGCAATTCTAGCTTTAAATTATTAAGATCTTCTTGCTCCATGCTATACCACAGCTTTCAAGGGTCCTGAGGACACCAATATCGTTGACAGAAGGTGGGAAAATTCAGATTGCCATTGGAGCTTCCCTAAACATGAAAAATTGTGGGGCCAAGAGCAGGAGCTTCAATGGCTCCAATGATAATCTGACCACTTCCTCACCTTCTCTTCCTGCAATCTCAGGTAGACCAAGATACTTCACGTTTTGGGCTACCTGGGCCTTCAGAAGGATCCCTCAGGTACTGTCTGGTGAATTCTGTGCTGGGGCAACTGCCTGAGTGCCACCCGTGCCATAGGTTCGCCACCGCTGAGCTATGGAGTTACAATGCTCACTACACACCTAGATTTATTCGTGGAGGGATGTAGTTTTCAAATGTGGTCAGTTCTCAGGGTTTTCTACTGTTTTGATCCCTAAGAGCATCTACAAATGTTTTTGATGCCAAAAAAATCCAAACGTGTGAAAATAGAGCTGCTAAAGCAAAATTTCACTCCTTACCTTGTCAGCCCTGCTTTGTGCCAAGCCTGTCCATTATTAGCACATGTGTGTTATTGCCGTACTCGGGACAACCCGCAGAATGATTTTTGGGGTGTTCCTTTAAAGTGGCATGGGTTGGGCAAAATGTATTAGGCACTAAAATGATATTTTTGAGACAAAAACACATTTATTACTCTGCACCATTTACTTTGCATTAGATTTTGGCCAGCATGTTGGGGGTTAAAATGCTCACTACAACCCCAGATAAATTCTTTGAGGAGTCTAGTTTCCTAAGTGGTGACATCTTTGGAGGTTTACTATTGTACTGTTACTTCAGGGGCTCTTCAAGTACACATTAGTACCACAAAACATCTGCAGCCAAATTGGTCTGCCAAAAACCCAATAGCACTAATTCTGTTCTGGACATCGATGTGTGACGAAACAGCAGTTGACATCCACATGTCTGGTATTTCCGTACTCAGAAGAAGCAGGGCAAAAATTTGTGGATGTATATTTACTTCAAATTCCTTCTGAATGTGTCCATTTTAGGGCTAAATGAGAATAATTGTAATGAAAAATTTCAATTTCCAATCCATTTTTGTTTGCTTTTGGAGAGAAAAATTAAAGGGTTAACAGACTTCTGAAATGCTGTTTTGAATAGGTTGAGATGTTAGGTTCATAAAATGGTGTTACTTGTGGGGTGTATAGTACAAAAGCCTTTAGAGGGCACTTCCAAACTGAATTGGTCACCAAAAATGTATCTCTTAAAAATATGAGAAGTTTGAAACCTCCTCACATCTGTAAAAAAAATGAAAACTGTATGGGAAGAGTCCGGAGGGAGGAGTCTGTGGACCAGTGGACCCTCTGGACCACCGCAGGAGATGGTATGAGGCCTGCGGTGGCAGCCAAGGTACAGGGAAGTGCAGGAAACAGTCCAA
This sequence comes from Engystomops pustulosus, assembly GCF_040894005.1. Lineage (NCBI taxonomy): Eukaryota > Metazoa > Chordata > Amphibia > Anura > Leptodactylidae > Engystomops > Engystomops pustulosus. The sequence goes on from NC_092421.1 coordinate 45,263,123, forward strand.
GCCTGGGATGACAGCAGCAACACAGAGGAACACTGGTAACGCTGGCACGGACTGCACACACAGCTGGACTGGAACCCTGGAAGACACAGCAGGAAGCATATGGGTACGCTGGAGACGGGAAACACGGAGGCGTCTGGAAACGCTGGAAGACAGGACACACCAGGAGCGTATGGGAACGCTGGAGACACAAAGGAAAAACAGGAAAGCGTCTGGAAACGCTAAAGGGCTTTCTCTTCACAGGAATGGCTTAGGGAAGCCTGGCATGGAAACCATAGGAAATCCTAGGAGAAGATCCGGCAGGGAGAGAAGGGAGGTGCCGGATTATAAGGGCGAGCCGGATTAGCAGGAGCCAATCAGGAGGACGCTGGCCCTTTAAGGCTTGAGAAGTCCGCGCGCGCGCCCTCTAGTGGTGAGAGCGTGCGACTGCAGGCAAGGAGGCGTGAGGCCTACACGCCGGGAGCCGGAGCACAGACAGGAGCCAGGAGAGGTAAGTGAGGGCAGGGAGACGGGGACCGGCAGGCAGCGGAGCACGGGTGTACCCGTGACAAAAACGTAAAACAAATTATGGAAATAAAAAGAATACCAATGGCAAAAGGCTTCTAGGAAAAAAAGTGTGGTGTGACTTTTTGTCCAAAAAGTAGAACATTTGAAACTTTGAAAATTGTCATTTTTTTCAATTTTTTCCTAATTTATTGATGTTTACCCCCCCCCCCAAAAGAAACTGATCACCTAAATGATACTACTACCATAAACTAAAATGTCTCATGAGAAAACAATCTCAAAATCACAGGGATATTTTAAAGTGTTGAAAAGTTATTACCACAGGAAGAGACACTGGTCAAATAAAAAAAAAAAGACTGGGACTGAGCCTTAGCGTACAAACAGTTTGCATCCTTAAGTAATTAATATATTTCCAAACCTTCACACTCAAAATATGTAGGTCAAAATGGGAACCAACATTAAAGTACCAAGAAGCTAAATTCATGGCCCTGCGTATGAAGGGACTGCCATGAACAGACATTTGTAAAGCAGGTCCTATTCCTTTTGGAGTTTGCAGCTTGGGCAATCTTTTATACAGTCATCAGCATATGAGTGGACCTCAAAGGTGATCACCCAAGATTGAACATGTTCTTGTGAGGTAGCCTTAACAGCAAGATTTAACATATGAAGACATGAGCATTAATGAATTACATGTTTGTAGTAATGGAGTGAAGTGCTCTGGTGCATACATATTGCAAAAGCAAGGAATTTCACAGGCATATCACTACATACAGTGGGTACGAAAAGTATTCAGACCCCTTTAAGTTTTTTCATCCTTTGTTTCATTGCAACCAATTAGTAAGATCAAAAAAGTTCCTTGTTTTGCTCATTAATGTACACTCTGCACCCCATCTTGACAGAAATGTAGATAAGTTTGCTAAATTTATTAAACAAGAAAAACTGAAATAACACATGGTCATAAGTAGAGATGAGCGAACATACTCGTCCGAGCTTGATGCTCGTTCGAGCATTAGCGTACTCGAAACTGCTCGTTGCTCGGACGAATACTTCGCCCGCTCGAGAAAATGGCATCTCCCGCCGTTTTGCTTTTTGGCGGCCAGAAACAGAGCCAATCACAAGCCAGGAGACTCTGCACTCCACCCAGCATGACGTGGTACCCTTACACGTCGATAGCAGTGGTTGGCTGGCCAGATCAGGTGACCCTGGAATAGACTAGCCCCTGCCTGCGCTGCTCGGATCATTCTGTGTCTGGATGCCGCTAGGGAGAGAGCTGCTGCTGGTCAGGGAAAGCGTTAGGCTGTTCTATTAGAATAGTGTTAGGCAGGAGTGATTCTACAAGAACCCAACAGCCCTTCTTAGGGCTACAATAACGTTATACATTTTTTTTTTTATTTGCAGCTAGTACCATATTGTGAGGAATTTGCAGGGGGACTTGCTACCGTTGTGTTTAGCTCTTAGTGACACACATATCCACCTCAAACACCAAAGTGGGAAAATTTATTAGGGGTTTGATTTCAATTAGGCACAGTCTGCCATTTACTTTTTATTTTACGTTTATTTTTTCATAACTTAGCGTCATCTCATCAGTGTGCTTTCATACTTGGCTAGAAAATAGCCAAAGGAGAATCCAAACGGCTTACTTACGCCTACAATAGCGTTATATATATTTTATTTCTGGTTGATCTGCTGGTGGCTGTCCTTGCTGCAGTGCATATACTAGCCAATTGTCAGGAATTTGGAGTGAGACTTGCGACCGTTGTGTTTAGCGCTTAGTGACGCACATATCCATCGCAAAGACCAAAGTGGGAAAATTTATTAGGGGTTTGATTTCAATTAGGCACAGTCTGCCATTTACTTTTTATTTTACGTTTATTTTTTCGTAACTCAGCGTCATCTCATCTGGCATAGCAGTGTGCTTTCATACTTGGCTAGAAAATAGCCATAGGAGAATCCAAACGGCTTACTTAGGCCTACAATAGCGTTATATATTTTATTTCTGGTTGATCTGCTGGTGGCTGTCCGTGCTGCAGTGCATCTACTACCATATTGTGAGGAATTTGTAGTGAGACTTGCGACCGTTGTGTTTAGCGCTTAGTGACGCACATATCCATCGCAAAGACCAAAGTGGGAAAATTTATTAGGGGTTTGATTTCAATTAGGCACAGTCTGCCATTTACTTTTTATTTTACGTTTATTTTTTCGTAACTCAGCGTCATCTCATCTGGCATAGCAGTGTGCTTTCATACTTGGCTAGAAAATAGCCATAGGAGAATCCAAACGGCTTACTTAGGCCTACAATAGCGTTATATATTTTATTTCTGGTTGATCTGCTGGTGGCTGTCCTTGCTGCAGTGCATCTACTACCATATTGTGAGGAATTTGTAGTGAGACTTGCGACCGTTGTGTTTAGCGCTTAGTGACGCACATATCTATCGCAAAGACCGAAGTGGGAAAATTTATTAGGGGTTTGATTTCAATTAGGCACAGTCTGCCATTTACTTTTTATTTTACATTTATTTTTTCGTAACTCAGCGTCATCTCATCTGGCATAGCAGTGTGCTTTCATACTTGGCTAGAAAATAGCCATAGCAATAGGATAGCATCGTTTGGTTTTAAAAACTAAAAAACACAAAAAAAAAGTTAAAAAAAAATTAAAGTTATAACTTTCATTTTCAAAATGTTTAACCCGAGGGCTAGGGGTAGAGGACGAGGGCGGGGACGTGGGCGTCCAACTATTGCAGGGGTCAGAGGCCGTGGTCCTGGGCGGGGTGAGACACCACCTGCTGATGAGGGAGCAGGGGAACGCCGCAGAGCTACACTCCCTAGGTTCATGTCTGAAGTTACTGGGACTCGTGGTAGAGCACTGTTGAGGCCAGAACAGTGCAAACTGGTGATGTCGTGGATTGCCGACAATGCTTCGAGCAATTTGTCCACCAGTCAGTCTTCCACGCAGTCCACCCATGTCACCGAAATCGGCACTCCTCCAGCTCCTGCACCTCATACTCCTCCCCCCCAGTCTGCCCCCTCCCAGGAAAATTTGGCATTTGAACCGGCATACTCTGAGGAACTGTTTTCTGGACCCTTCCCACATTCACAAACCACTTGTCCGGTTGCTGCTGAGCAATTTTCCGATGCCCAGGTTTTCCATCAGTCGCAGTCTGTGGGTGATGATGACCTTCTTGACGTAGTGGAAGAAGTGTGTAAAGAGGTGTCGGACGATGAGGAGACACGGTTGTCAGACAGTGGTGAAGTTGTTGTCAGGGCAGGAAGTCCGAGGGGGGAGCAGACTGAGGGAACGGAGGATGATGAGGTGACAGACCCAAGCTGGGTTGAGAGGCCGGGTGAACACAGTGCTTCTGAGACGGAGGAGAGTCCTCGACCAGAACAGGTTGGAAGAGGCAGTGGTGGGGCCAGACGGAGAGGCAGGGCCAGAGCAGGTGCATCAGCGCCAAATGTGTCACGTAGTGAAGCTCCCGTGGCGAGGGCTCCCGCGGCGAGGGCTAGATTTTCAGAAGTCTGGAGGTTCTTTAAGGAAACACCGGATGACTGACGGACTGTGGTGTGCAACCTTTGCCAAACCAGGATCAGCAGGGGTTCCACCACTACTAGCTTAACTACCACCAGTATGCGCAGGCATATGAATGCTAAACACCCCACTCAGTGGCACCAAGCCCGTTCACCTCTGGCCGTGCACACCACTTCTCCTTGCCCTGTGTCAGCTGATAGTCAGCCCCCTGCCCAGGACCCTGGCACAAAAACCCCATCGTCGCCTCCACGATCCTCCACAGCATCCACCAGCGTTCAGCTCTCCATACCCCAGACGCTGGAGCGGAAACGGAAATATAGTGCAACCCACCCGCACGCCCAAGCCCTTAATGTCCACATCTCCAGATTGCTTAGCCTGGAGATGCTGCCCTATAGGCTAGTAGAGACCGAGGCCTTTCGCAACCTCATGGCGGCGGCCGCCCCTCGGTATTCGGTCCCCAGCCGCCACTACTTTTCCCGATGTGCCGTCCCAGCCCTGCACCAGTACATGTCAGACAGCATCATCCGTGCCCTTACCAACGCCGTTTCTGACAAGGTCCACCTGACCATGGACACGTGGACGAGTGCTGCCGGGCAGGGCCACTATATATCGCTGACGGCACATTGGGTTAACTTGGTGGAGGCTGGGACCGAGTCTGACCCTGCGGCTGGTCATATACTGCCGACGCCGAGGATTGCGGGGCCTACCTCGGTCCAGGTCTTTCAGGCCTACTATGCCTCCTCCTCTTCCCACCCCTCCTCAGTCGCTAGCTCTAGGCACAGCAGCAGTGCCGTCGCTAAGCGACAGCAGGCGGTGCTCAAACTGCTGAGCCTAGGAGATAAAAGGCACACTGCCCAAGAACTATTACAGGGCATCACGGCGCAGACTGATCTGTGGCTGGCACCGCTGAACCTGAAGCCAGGCATGGTTGTGTGTGACAACGGCCGTAACCTGGTGGCGGCTCTGCAACTCGGCAGACTGACACATATGCCATGCCTGGCCCATGTGTTAAATCTCATAGTTCAGAGTTTCCTCAAGACATACCCCAATCTGTCTGATTTGCTCACGAAGGTGCGCCGCATCTGTGCGCATTTCAGGAAGTCCAGCACAGATGCTGCCACTCTCAGGGCAGCGCAGCGCCGCCTCCAACTGCCCGCTCACCGACTGTTGTGCGACGTGCCCACGAGGTGGAATTCAACATTAACCATGTTATCCAGAGTTTACCAGCAGCGCAGAGCGATTGTAGACTGCCAGATGTCAACTTCCACCAGAACTGGTAGTCAGGTCAGTCCGCTTCCTCAAGTCTACAATGAGGAGTGGACGTGGATGTCTGATATCTGTCAGGTGCTGAGTAACTTCGAGGAGTCAACACAGATGGTCAGTGGCGATGCCGCCATCATCAGCCTCACCATCCCGCTGCTTGGCCTGTTGAAAAACTCTCTGATCAGCATGAAGTCGGAAGCTTTGCGCACGTCACAAGACCGGGGGAAGAAGATTCCCTTGTTGATAGCCAAAGCACCCTTAGGTCTGTTTCTCAGCGCATATCGGAGGAGGTGGAGGTGGAGGAGGATGAGGAGGAAGAGGAGGAGAATGTTGGCGAGACACAAGAGGGGACCATTGTTCAGTCCTTCACTGTTCAGCGTGTATGGGCAGAAGAAGAGGAGTTGGAGGAGGAGGAAATGGAGAGTCAGGCCAGTGAGGGGAGTGAATTCTTGCGCGTTGGTACTCTGGCGCATATGGCAGATTTCATGCTAGGCTGCCTATCCCGTGACCCTCGCATTCAAAGAATTTATTCCAGCACCGATTACTGGGTATTCACTCTCCTGGACCCACGGTACAAGCAAAATCTTTCCACTCTCATCCCTGGAGAGGAAAGGAGTGTGAGAATGCATGAATACCAGCAGGCCCTGGTGCACAAGCTGAAACAGTATTTCCCTTCTGACAGCGCTAGCGGCAGAGTGCGTAGTTCTGCGGGACAAGTAGCGAGGGAGAGTAGGCGAGCAGGCAGCTTGTCCAGCACTGGCAAGGGTACGCTTTACAAGGCTTTTGCCAGCTTTATGTCACCCCAGCAAGACACTGTCACCTGTCCCCAGTCTCGGCAGAGTAGGGCTGATCACACAGCTCCCTACAACTACTGGGTTTCAAAGCTGGTCATGTGGCGCGAACTGGCGCTGTACGCCTTGGAGGTTCTTGCCTGCCCTGCCGCTAGCGTGTTGTCCGAGCGGGTTTTCAGTGCAGCTGGTGGCATCATCACCGATAAGCGTACACGCCTGTTGACTGACAGCGCTGACAGGCTGACGCTTATTAAGATGAATAAATCCGGGATTTCTCATCATTTCCAATCTCCACCAGGTGAAGGAAGCTCAACCTGAATAATTTATGCACTCCTCCTCCTCATTTTCCTCCTTCTCCTCCTCTTTGTACACTAAAGCAGAGGAAACTGGCTATTTTTTGACAGGGCCCACTGGCTCTAGCTATAGTACTTTATGCATTTAATTTTTCTGGAGGGCCACCTACCCGGTCCTCTGTTTTAAACAATTTTTTGGACTGCCACATACAGGCACTCAATCTATTCAATTTTTCTGGAGGGCCGCCTACCTGCTCCTCTGGTTTGAAAACTTTTTTGGACTGCCACATACAGGCACTCAATCTATTTCATTTTTCTGGAGGGCCACCTACCTGCTCCTCTGGTTTGAAAACTTTTTTGGACTGCCACATACAGGCACTCAATCTATTTCATTTTTCTGGAGGGCCACCTACCTGCTCCTCTGGTTTGAAAACTTTTTTGGACTGCCACATACAGGCACTATCCAAATTAAATTGTCTCCATAGCAGCCTCCACACGTTGTCTCCATTGCTACCTCCAAAAGTCGTCCATATAGCTGCCTCCATACATCGTCCCCTTATCAAACGAGGTGTGTCAGGCAGAAATTTGGGTTGTTTTCATGGATTCCACATCAAAGTTGTTAACTTTGTCGCCACCCTGCTGTGTAATCCACAAAATATACTGGCAAACTTTTACCATTTACGGATATTATTTCAGCGCTTCTTGCGCATCTGTTTACATTCCCCTCACCCGCCATATCCCAAACTTATAAGAACGCTACTACACTTAACTTTGTGGAGGCTGGGACCGAGTCTGACCATGGGGCTGGTCATATACTGCCGACACAGAGGATTGCGGGGCCTACCTCGGTCCAGGTCTCAAAGTCCTACAATACCTCCTCCTCCTCCCACCCCTCCTCCACCTCCTCCGAATTACCATTTGGGGAGTAGCCTAGAGACAGGGGCTTGGATTGGCGAAAGCTCGCCTGGAAGCGGAGCGCCAGCTCCATCCCAAGATCCAACTAACATAGTTTTAACTGCAGCACCTTTAATCTACTACTAGTTCACTGCCTCCATAATAATAATAATAATAATCTTTATTTATATAGCGCCATCATATTCCGTAGCGCTTTACAAATCATAGGAAACAAATACAAATGTAATGTAACAGAACACAACATTTGTATGGAACAACAGGAGTGAGGTCCCTGCTCGCCAGAGCTTACGGTTTATGAAGATGATGGGGTAACACGAGGTAAAAGAATATTTAATGGTCAAGCCATTCTTCCTAGGGAATAGAACAAAATATAATAAATGGAATTGCTGTCGCTTGAACCACTCTGCCGTCATCTTATATACCAGGTCCAGGGTGAATGGGACTGCAGAGAAGTCTGGTGCCTGTTGGTTGCTGGATAACAGATGGGAGGACGACACAGGACGGGTTAGTAGAAGAGTTAAAACTTCATGCAGTTAATGAGTGTTATAGGCTTGCCTAAAGAAATGGGTTTTAAGAGCACGTTTGAAACTTTGGAGGTTAGGTATTAGTCTGATAGTCCGGGGCAGAGCATTCCATAGAATTGGTGCAGCTCTAGAGAAGTCTTGGAGACGCGAGTGGGAGGTCCGCACTAGGGTAGAGGTTAATCTAAGATCACTGGCGGATCTAAGAGCACGGGTTGGGCGATAGACTGAGACAAGAGAGGAGAGGTAGGGGGGTGCAGCATTATACAGAGCTTTATGGATGAGGGTTATTATTTTAAACTGTATTCGAAAGGAGACTGGCAGCCAGGGCAGCGACTGGCATGAACTGTAGGCATACATGGTCCCCTAATCAAACGAGCTGTGTCAGGCAGAATTTTGGGTTGTTTTCATGGCTTCCACAACAAACTTGTTAACTTTGTCGTAACCCCGCTGTGTAATCCACAAAATATACTGGCAAACTTTTATCATTTACCAATATTATTTCAGCGCTTCTTGCGCATCTGTTTACATTCCCCTCACCCGCCATATCCTAAACTTATAAGAACGCTACTACACTTGATCTTATACAAAAGGTTCTTAGAAGTGCTGTTTGGGGAGTAGCCTAGAGACAGGGGCTTGGATTGGCGAAAGCTCGCCTGGCAGCGGAGCGCCAGCTCCATGCCAAGATCCAACTAACATAGTTTTAACTGCAGCACCTTTAATCTACTACTAGTTCACTGCCTCCATACATGGTCCCCTTATCAAACGAGCTGTGTCAGGCAGAATTTTGGATTGTTTTCATGGCTTCCATGTTAACTTTGTCGCCACCCTGCTGTGTAATCCACAAAATATACTGGCAAACTTTGATCATGTACCGATATTATTTGAGCGCTTCTTGCTCACCTCCTTTGGTTCCTCTCTGCCACCCATTGGTTTGAAGCCTGAGTCCATTTAGGGTATGTCGCCATGCCACTCTCTAGCCTGCCGCTGCTGCCGCTGCCTCTGCATGCCGTCCCCTATAGTGTCAGGGTCAATTATTGGATGTTTTAGATGCTATCTAGCTTCATTCTGTCACTCTGTCATGGCCATGCTGTTGCCCATAATTTTGGCATAATGGTGCGTTTAAGCAGCCTCAGAGGCATCCATGCATGCTGCCCCTGCTGTTTCCTGTCCATTTCCGTGGTGTTTCCATCCTTTTCTGAGGTTTCCAGGTGTTTGGCCAAGCTTCCCTGTGCAGAGCCTTGGTCCCCTTGAAAAATGCTCGAGTCTCCCATTGACTTCAATGGGGCTCGTTATTCGAGACGAGCACTCGAGCATCGGGAAAAGTTCGTCTCAAATAACGAGTACCCGAGCATTTTAGTGCTCGCTCATCTCTAGTCATAAGTATTCAGACCCTTTGCTCAATATTCACTATTGAATACTGCCTTTTGAGCTAATACAGCCATGAGTCTTTTAGGAAATGACACTATAGTGTTGACCTATGTGATTGCATAGGGTATTATAATAAACAAGCAATAAAAAATAAACAAATAAATCAATTAAAATTCCCCCAAAGCCCCTATATATATAAAATTGACATATAGCATAAAAAGTAAAATTCACCAAACCCCAAATTGATGGTATTGTCGCCTCCATAATGACTAGTACTATAAAACAAAATCATTATTGAGCCTACATGATGAACAGCAAAAAAAGACCCACCAAAATTATGACATTTACCTATCTTGCCGCACATAAAATGCAATAAACTGTGGACAAAAAATATCTATACCAAACTGGTACTGTTGTAAAGTACAACATACCCTGCAAAAATTAAGCCTTTAAACCACCTCTGTAGACAAAAAGAATAATATTAGTTAAGACCCTTGGAAATTTGTGATGCAAAAATGATACATTTCCCCACATTAGGTTTTATTATAAAATACTAGCAATAGGCAAGAAATATTGAAATTTTGTATTACCATAATCTTATTGACCCATGGAATAAAGAAGAAAAAACTAATGTTGTAAGTATACAACTATCATCTGTCAGGTACAAAATCTTGCATATATTCTTTCCATATGTCATGTGTGACTTTTCATTATGGGTTTACCTTGTAGAAACAATTTGAATTACAAGGTAGTAGAGTTGAGACATGTGCGTAAACGAGTGACAACAAGAAGAGGAAAGAAACTGCCACTGTGATTCCACACATTGACCAAGCCTCTAAATACTTCCAGTGAGGCTCAAAAATGGCTAAAACACTTGAATTATGCTATATCTTCCAATTTTCTGGTAGAGAAGGCAAGACAAAAGTTGCAATTCCTGACACATGGGCAGGAATAGCACATTTTGGTTAGTTTTCAAAACCCCATGTCTCATTATCTGGGGTGCAGAGAGGTACATTTTTGGGGGTGGAGTTCCGCCCACTGTGTTTTGTATAGTCTTAATAGATTCCCCCCTGAAGTTTTGGTGAAACATGAGCTAGAATTCTGGCACATGTGGCTTAGTAATGCTTCCCTGCTTTTAGAAAAAGGGACAAGGAATTAACACAAAAGTTGGGCAAAGGAGATGGAAGGGGAAATGAACCTGAGACCATTCTGTCCTTGGTGGCAACATCTGTAGTAATAAAATAACTCAACCTCAGACAATTAAACATTGCCATTGGATTCTGCACATGTAGTTCTATAGTTTATCTAATCTTACCAAAAACAATTATGATATATATTTTATAATGCAAAATTTCAGGCAATCACCCAGTCCATATATTTGAAAGTATCATGCCTATAGCAAAAGATACAAGGAATCTCGGCACTCACATGAAGCCACCAGGTTTGGTTTAAATAAATTTCTTCCTCTTTATTCACATCTTCGGAACAACATGTAGTTACAGCTTAAAAGATAGAAGCGTTTCGACACTTGTGCGTCTTAGTCATGATCAGGCTAAGACGCACAATCGTCGAAATGCGTCGATCTTTTAAGCTGTAACTACATGTTGTTCCGGAGATGTGAATAAAGAGGAAGAAATTTATTTAAACCAAACCTGGTGGCTTCATGTGAGTGCCAAGATTCCTTGTATCTTTTGCTGTTTCAGGACCCGGCGGTGGTCTTTCCTTTTTCGTGCACCAAGGCTGATACCAGAGGACTGTGGACCATCACACTGTGGGGTGAGCTGAACACGCACCTGTTAGGGTGCTATCTGCACATGTTTATCATGCCTATAGTTATAAAAGCCTTTTAAAAAATTATTTATAGCTTATTATATGGGCTGAATGTTATAAATGTCTCATCTGTTTTCCTCTTACTGTATATTAACATATTTTTATTTGCATCTGTTAATTCCATCCTCCTACTGTCTGCATATTTAACAAATCCCAGAGTATTGAAAATGAAGCGAAAACTTGGAGCACTCCTGCATTTTATGGTTACGTTTTAAAATAATGGAAGGCGCATTAATGAATAGGTAAATTATAATCGGGTTCTGGGGAAAGTGCTACTTTAGCAGCACATTAGTTCAACATGATTAACATAGTTATAATGAACACTAAATGAGATTCTAATGATGTGAAGGAGTAAGGAGTCACTGAGAAAGAAAAGGAGAGGGCGGGCTGGCAGTTTTATGAAAATAGCTCATATGAGCAGAAGAATGTAGACTGCATTGTCAAAGTATTAAAAAGATAGAGATAACGTGTGCCAGCAGGTGCTTAATCCCTGAAATTACAGCAAGGTCCTTGTGAGGGCACAGCACTGCATTTACCGGTTTAACTCCATAGCTGCTGAGGTGGATTCAGAACATGGAATTACACTATAATACATATACACTATAATACAACTATTCTTGCAAAAACTTAGCCCTCAACCGGCACTCTCAACTGAAAGATACAGAAGTTATGCCTCAGTAAAACATGATCCTAAAACAAATGAGATTTTCTAAATTTTTGTTTTTATTCAGTAAAATTGAGCAAATAAAAGTAAACTATATACATGAGGTATCGCCATAATCATAGCTACCCATAGAATAAATATAACATATTATTTTCAAGGTACGGTAAACGGCTCCCAGAAGTATGCTAAAAATCAAAAAGAAGAATCAATTATTGATTTCAGAGAGAGTTACTAAATTCTCCTGAATAAGATCCCCAAATTGAAGTATCTGTAAAGTGCATCTCATTCCACAAAAAATAAACCGTCATATGTCCACACTACCAAAAACATGTATATTTTATCAAAGTATCATAGTATCATAGTTTATACGGTTGAAAAAAAGACATTGGATGAGGAAGGGATTCAGGGGAAACAATTCTATATAATATAACCATCAATGTTACTTAACATGTAAAATGGCGTCTAGACCCTTCTTGAAGCTCTCTGCCGTCCCTGCTGTGACCTGCAACTGAGGCAGGCTATTCCACAGATAGACTGTTCTCATAGTAAAAAAAAGCCCTGTCACCTCTGGTGATTAAACCTTGTTTTCTCCAGACAGAGACAGTGCCCCCTCGTCTTTTGATTTGATTTAATCTGAAACAACTTACCACCATATTTTTTGTATGGACCATTCATATATTTATATAAATTAATCATGTCCCCTCGTTTTCAGACTAAATAAATCTAGTTGTTTTAATCTTTCCCCATAACTAAGACCCTCCATACACCTTATCATTTTTGTGGCTCTACGTTGAATCCTCTCCAGCGCATCCTAAGGACCGGTGCCCAGAACTGGACAGCATATTCCAGGTGAGGCCGAACCAATGCCTTGTACAGTGGTAATATTACATCCCTATCATGAGAGTCCATACCACTTTTGATACATGACAAGATCTTACTGGCTTTAGAGGCAGCTGATTGACATTGCATGCTGTTATTCAATTTATGACCTACTAGTACCCCCAGGTCCTTCTCAACAAGGAACTCTCCCAGATTCACTCCCCCAAGGACATATTTTGTATTATTTGCCCCAGGTGCATAACCTTACATTTATCCACATTGAACCTCATTTTTCAAGTGGACGACCAAACACTCCGTTTGTCCAAGTCACCCTGGAGGACATCCTCCATAGACTGTATTACACTACACATCTTGGTGTCATCTGCAAAAATAGATACAGTGCTATTAATTCCTACCTCTATATCATTAATAAATATTTTAAATAGTAGTGGGCCAAGCACAGAACCCTGGGATACACCACTCATAATTGGTGACCATTACGAGTAGGAATCATTGACCACAACACAATTATTTCTGCCAAACCAATACACCATATTTTACTCATCAAGCGTCTATGAGGGACAGTGTCAAATGCCTTAGCAAAGTCCAAGAACACAATATCCACAGCAGTTCCTCCATCCAGGCATCTGCTCACCTGTTAAAAGAAGCAGATCAGGTTAGTTTGACAACTTCTATTCTTACTAAACCCATGCCGGTTGTCACTTATTATACTATTTGATGTCACATACTCCAGTATATAGTCCTTTACTAACCCTTCCAGTACTTTCCCCACAAAGGAAGTTAAGCTTACAGGCCTGTAATTGCCTGGCGAAGTTCTAGAGTCCTTTTTATATATTGGCACCACATTTGCCTTGCGCCAGTCACTTGGCACCACACCAGACATTACGGAATCCCAGAACATTTTAGACAGCGGTACAGCAATAACAGAACTGAGTTCTTTAAGAACTGTGGGGTGTAACCCATCTGGTCCAGGAGCCTTGTACACATTGATTTTATTGAGCTTAGATTCGATCATGTCTAAATTCAGCAAGTCTAGTATATTACAGGATGCATGACCCGCACTGGCACCACCCACGTCAGAAGTTCTTTCTTCTATCGTATAAATGGAGCTAAAAATACCTATTAAGTATCTCCGCCTTCTCTTGGTCTCCAGTCACCGATGTCCCATTTTCAGAATAAAGGGATCCAACCTGTTCTGACCCATTTTTTTGCATTGATATACTTTAAATTTATTGGGTTTTGTTTTGCTATCTTTAGCCACCTGTCTTTCATTTTGTATTTTGGCTGATTTAATTTCCTTTTTACAGATTTTGGTAAGTTTTTTGTAAGCCTCAGGTGACCCGTCAGATTTATATTGTTTGAATGCCCTCTTTTTATCATTAATTGCCCTTTTAACTGTAGCTGTAAGCCACGCGGGGTGTAATCTAGCCCGTCTATACTTGTTACCTATTGGAAAAAATTTAGAAGTATAAAAACCCAGGATAGATTTGAATTTCTGCCATTTAACATTAGTATCATCATTTGACAGTATTTGGTCCCAGTCTATATCCTGTAGTGCAGCCCTGAATTTCTGGAAATTAGCCCTCTTAAAATTAAAAGTTTTCGATTTTCCCACCTGTTTCTGCTTTTTACAGTTTAAGAGGAAAATAGTTATATTATGATCGCTGTTCCCAAGGGATTCCTGGACACTGACATTTTGGACGATATCAGAACTGTTAGAAATCACAAGGTCCAACAATGCATCACCTCTTGTGGGACCTTCTACAAGCTGCACCATAAAATTATCCAGCAGAAAGTTGATAAAATGTCGCCCCTTCACAGATGAAGAGGAGCCCTGACCCAATTTATATTTGGAAAGTTAAAGTCTCCCATTATCACTACTGTCCCCTCCTGTGCAGCCCTCTCCATCTGTTTATAAAGGTGACCCTCTATTTCCTCAGAGATGTTAGGGGGTCTATAAATTACACCAAAAATTATTTTCTCAAAGGTCTTCTGGCTTTGAATTTCAACCCACAAAGTTTCAGCCTCCTCACGCTCTTCATTCACCACTGTCTCATTCACAATCGCTTTTAAGTCTCTTCTGACATACAGAGACACACCACCTCCTCTCCTATTTGCCCTGTCTTTCCGAAAGAGTGTAAAACCTTGAATATTAACACTCCAATCATGTGATGCATCGAGCCATGTCTCTGCTACACCAACAACATCTAACTATTCCTCTAATAATGCCTCAAGCTGACCCATTTTGCCTATGATACTTCTGGCATTTATGAACATATAGGAGGTCATTTACTAAGGGCCTGAATCACGTTTTTCTGTGGGGTTACCCGAATCTTACCGTTTTGCGCCGATTTTCCCTGGTTTTTGGTGCACGCGATCGTATTGTGGTGCATCGGTGCCAGCATGCACGCGATGGAAATTGGGGGTGTGGCCATAAGAAAATAGATACAGTGCTATTAATTCCTACCTCTATATCATTAATAAATATTTTAAATAGTAGTGGGCCAAGCACAGAACCCTGGAATACACCACTCATAATTGGTGACCATTCCGAGTAGGAATCATTGACCACAACACAATTATTTCTGCCAAACCAATACACCATATTTTACTCATCAGGCGTCTATGAGGGACAGTGTAAAATGCCTTAGCAAAGTCCAAGAACACAATATCCACAGCAGCTCCTCCATCCAGGCATCTGCTCACCTGTTAATAGAAGCAGATCAGGTTAGTTTGACAACTTCTTTTCTTACTAAACCCATGCCGGTTGTCACTTATTATACTATTTGATGTCACATACTCCAGTATATAGTCCTTTACTAACCCTTCCAGTATTTTCCCCACAAAGGAAGTTAAGCTTACAGGCCTGTAATTGCCTGGCGAAGTTCTAGAGTCCTTTTTATATATTGGCACCACATTTGCCTTGCGCCAGTCACTTGGCACCACACCAGACATTACTGAATCCCAGAACATTTTATACAGCGGTACAGCAATAACAGAACTGAGTTCTTTAAGAACTGTGGGGTGTAACCCATCTGGTCCAGGAGCCTTGTACACATTGATTGTACACAATCACTTTTAAGTCTCTTCTGACATACATACACACACCACCTCTTCTCCTATTTGCCCTGTCTTTCCGAAAGAGTGTAAAACCTTGAATATTAACACTCCAATCATGTGATGCATCGAGCCATGTCTCTGCTACACCAACAACATCTAACTGTTCCTCTAATAATGCCTCAAGCTCACCCATTTTGCCTATGATACTTCTGGCATTTATGAACATATAGGGGGTCATTTACTAAGGGCCCGAATCGCGTTTTTCCGTGGGGTTACCCGAATCTTACTGTTTTGCGCCGATTTTCCCTGGTTTTTGGTGCACGCGATCGGATTGTGGTGCATCGGCGCCAGCATGCACTCGATGGAAATTGGGGGCGTGGCCATAAGAAAACCCGACGGATTCGGAAAAACCGCCGAAAAACAGCAGAAAATTTCAGACTTTTAAATTAAAATGGAGAATTTTTCCAAATTTTTGCTAAATTTCTTTTTCTTCCATATGGAATCCAGAACTTATCACTCACATTTTTAAAGTAAAATGTGTCAAAAGAAAACAATCTAAAAATCACCTGTATATGTTAAAAGTGTTCTAATGTTATAACAACTTATAGTGACACATGCCAGATTTGAAAAATGGGCTGTGTCAGGAAGATGCAAAATGGCCAAGTCATTAAGGGGTTAATCTGTGAATCAACAGGGAGTCTAGGAGATATTGTATATCTTATCATTGGTTCAGCCATCTGCTCTGTGGCACCTCCTGCAAATCTAGATAGACTGATTTCTGGATTGGATTGATCTGGATTTTTCACTTCCTTCATGGGAGTTGTATGAAAGATGGATGCACTCATGGGAGATACATAGAATATTTAAACTGAGAAACTTCTACTAATTTTACAAATGGTTAATGTTTATTCGGGGGATGTCTTACTATCTGAAGTAAATCTAAAAAAATTACACATTACATTAGCTTCTACTTATTAGAAGAACAATTAAACTGTTCTCCCTGCAGTCAGAGAATGTACCATCATTAGATGCTTATGTGTTACATTGCTAGAGCAAGTTCAAGTGTGGAAAAGTAAAAACATGTAAAAACACTAAAGTTTATACATTAGAATAAATAAAAAATAAATACATAAAAATATAAGCCCCTAAAATGTCACTTTCCCATAAAAACACTTAATAAAGTATAAAAAACACAAAAACCCACATATTTGGTATTGCCCCATCCGTAACAATCTGTATAATAAAACAGAATCATTACTGGATCCTCATGGTAAACGCTAGAGAAAAAAAAAAAAGCAAAAAACGTTCTGAAAAACTATCATTTTTAATTAATACCTTTAAAAAAAATGTCCTAAAAAGTGATTTAAAAAAAAGGTTCCGCACTCTAAAATAAGCCGACTAAAAAGAACAACTCATCTCCCAAAAAAGTAGTCCCTAACCAGATTTGTCAGCCGAAAAATAATAAAGTTATGCATATGAAAAGATGGTAATGCTAAAATGAACAAGATTTTCTCCAAATTAGTTTTTATTCAGTACAATTGAATAAAATACACAAAACCCCCACATATTTGGTATTGCTGCGTCCGTAACAATCTGCATAATAAAACAGAAACGTTATTAGATCTGCAAAGTGAACCCTGTAAAAAAAAAGCTCCAAAAAAGATCATTTTGAATTAATACCCAATAAAAAATGCTCTAAAAAGTAATAAAAAATTGTTATGCACTCTAAAATAAGAAGTCTAAAAAGAACAATCCTTCTTGCAAAAAAATAAGCCCTTAAAAAGTGATGCTAAAATTAACAACATTTTTGCCAAATTACTTTTTATTCAGTAAAAATGGGAAAAAAATAAAAAATCTATATAAATGAGGTATTTTCGTAATCATGGCGACCCATAGAATAAAAATAATATACAATTTGTATTGTATGGTTACGGCCAAAAAAAAAATTTTCTTAAAAATTGATGATTTTCATTTCCTTCACCAACAAAGAGTTAATAAAATCTCACCAATTAGCTATAGATGCCCCAAAATTACGTTCCAGAAAAGTGCATCTCATGTGGCAAAAGAAATAAGCCCTTTTAGGCCCACATTAAAAAAAAGAAAACAATTATAGCCTGTACAATTTGACAATGCAAATCTGCTCTGGATAGCGCCTCCTTTCATTTTATGCCCGGCCTTGTGCCCATAAAGCAGGTTACCACCACATATGGGGTATCAAACTTTGTGGAGCCTTTTTTCATTTAATCCATTGAAAATGTTTAATTATCCACCCAAAATGAGTGTACAGGCAGTCCCCGGGTTACGTACAAGATAGGGTCTGGAGGTTTGTTCTTAAGTTGAATTTGTATGTAAGTCGAAACTGTATATTTTATAATTGTAGTTCCAGACAAAAAAAAATTTGGCCCCAGTGACAATTGGAGTTTATACATTTTTTGCTGTAATGGCACCAAGGATTATCAATAAAGCTTCATTACAGACACCTTACAACTGATCATTGCAATCTAAGACTATAGTAAAGCATTCAGAAAGCTTCACAAGAGGTCAGAGTGGTCTGTCTGTAACTATGGGTTTTATTTTGTTTTAACCTCTATAAAAAACCTAAAGGGTTAACAAACTTCTTAAAAGTGTTTTTTCAAACAGTAAGGGGTGTAATTTCCATAATGGGGTCAATAACATTTCTAGCTATTATTTAGGCCACAGTCAATTAGAAGTTGAGCAGGTCCATCTAAATACAGGTTTTGGTGATTTTACAAAAATAAATTGAAAAATGGTAGCTAAATTCTGACCCTCATAACATTCTAATATAATATGTGGAATCTTAAAAAACCATGCCACTATATAGCAGACATTTGGGAAATTTAAGTTATGAATTTATTTGGGTGCTATGAATATCTGCATCAAGTAGAGAATTTAGAATGTTGAAAAGAAATAATTTTTCCAAATTTAGTTTTTTTCATAACTAAACACAAAAGATATCATCCAAATTTTTAAATTAATTTGAAGTACAATGGGTCACAAGAAAATAATCTCAAAATCCCCTGGATATCTCATAGCGCTCCAAAGCTATAACCACTTATAGTGATACATGGCAGATTTGAAAAATGGGGCCGTGTCCTAAAGGCCAAAATAGGCTGAGTCCCATAGGGGTTAAGCACTTTATTTAACCCCTTAACGCTCTGTGCCGTAGCTCTACGGCGCAGAGGTACAGGGAATGTATGAAGAGGGCTCACGGTCCCTCTTTATCACGATCGCTGCGCTCCCGAACGTCATCGGGGAGCGGCGATCGGTTGCCATGGTAGCCTCGGGTCTTCGTTTGACCCGAGGCTTAATGGCTTATGCAGATTCGTTACAATGAGCCAGTGGCTCATTGTAATGAATGAGCTGCAAAAATGCCATATATTGCAATACAGAAGTATTGCAGTATATGGTAGGAACGATCCCTAGATCGTTTAAGAATTAGTGAAAAATTTTTTTTAAAAAAGTTTAAAAAATAAAAAATTTTTATAAAATATTAAAAATTTAAATCACCCCCCTTTCCCTAGAACTGATATAAAACATAATAAACAGTAAAAATCACAGACACATTAGGTATCACTGCATCCCAAAATGCCCGATCTATCAAAATATAAAAGCGGTTATGGCCGGCGGTGACCTCCGAGACGGGAAATGGCGCCCAAATGTCCGACTTTCACACATTTTTACATCACATAAAAAATGGAATAAAAAATTATCAAAATGTCGCACACACCTCAAAATTGTATCAATGCAAACATCGCCTCATTTCACAAAAAATGACACCTCATACAGCTCTGTGAGCCAAAGTATGAAAAAGTTATTAGCTTCAGAAGATGACAAATTTTTTTTTCTTTTTTGTACACATTCGTTTAATTTTTGAAAATGTATTAAAGCACAATAAAACCTATATAAATTTGGTATCACCGCGATCGTACCAAACCAAAGAATAAAGTAGGCATGTTATTTGGAGCGAAGAGTGAAAGTCGTAAAAACTGAGCCCACAAGAGCGTGTCGTGTGGTTTTTTTTCAATTTTTCCACATTTGGAATTTTTTTTCAGCTTCACAGTACACGGCATGTTAAAATAAATAACATTACTGGAAAGTAAAATTTGTTACGCATAAAATAAGCCCTCACACAGGGCTGTACACGTAAAAATGAAAAAGTTATGGATTTTTGAAGGTGGAGAGCGAGAAATGAGCGAAAAAAACCCTGCGTCCTTAAGGGTTTAAAGATTCAATGTTTTGTTTTTAAATATGGAGTACATGGCACAGCTCAAAAGTGTAACTCCTGCAATGATGATATTTATGTTCTTGCTGATCCTTGAATTATTCTACAGTAGCTAAGAAGCACATGTTAATCCAGTAACATGGAGCACAATTTGCTGTTATGCATCAAGAGTAAACATAGTTAAGAGTCTGGTAGCATAGAGACAGGATGAATAATAAATGTTCATGTCCTGGAACATGTCATTAAGACTCCTATCTCTGCACCTGGCTGCAATATGAGGAATGTGGTCAATGAATTACAATGTTAGTAACCAGGTATGAAGTTTTAATTTACTCTCAATGGCATTAATGAGAGAATAAACAACAAATATGGATCCAAATAAAAATACCATTAACATCAACTTGCAGCTTTCTAACAGAGCTAAGCCTCACAAAAGATTACCTTTATCTTGTGTATACTTTTTCTGTTCAATAAACTTTTATTGAAATCAACGAAAAACAATATTCAAGGCATTGTCAATGAGTCAATGTAAAATAAAGCAGTATACACACTGTAAAGTAGTCAAGTATAAATATAGCGGATCCAGTATTTATCTGCAAATATATGACCCTTCACTCAGTATGTACCACAATAGTAATTCCAATATGAGGATTAATTCCTTAATGGACTACCTGGAGAAGTTATGAAAAGAATCTAAGCCACTACTAAACGGGTAGTAACAACAGTAACCACATTAAACATATACATCACGGGAAGAAGTAGGGAAGCACATGCAGGGATACAAAGGGATAAGGGAATTGGGGGACGGGAAGGAGCACACAAGGAAAGAGGGAGAGGAGTATGAGAAAAAAAAAAAAACAGCTCAAACCAAGTTCTTCATTGCCTGTAGCACCTGAACAGTGCATAAACCATGCATCAAGGTGTAGCACCATTGCCTGTTATTCAGAGAGCAAATTCCGCCGAGCTACGGAAATCGATCCACGGGGACCATACCTTAGTGTATCTATCCATCTGGGAATCTGCCAGTCCCTCCATGGCCCTCATCTCCTCCATTCTCATTATATGGTTCAAGGCTTCTGCCCATTGGGCCCTTGATGGACATACACTTGACTTCCAGAGTCTGGGAATAATCTGACGAGTGTCAGAAATGCAATGTCTCAGGAAGCCTTTTTTGGTTGCAGAAATAGACCCGGGTATCATAGATAAGAGACCAATCTCTGGTAACGGTGTAATTGTGTCTGACCATAATTTGTTGTAGCGTGTAAAAAACGCTTCCCATAATTCTCTGACCGCAGAGCAAGACCACCAAATATGTAACATAGATCCATGTTCCCTATTGCATCTCCAGCAGGTGTCAGGCACTGCTGGGAACATCTTATGTAGTTTTGCTGGAGTTCGGTACCACCTGGCCACAATTTTAAAGTTTGTCTCCTGTATCTGTGACGAGACAGAGAGCTTATGGGTCAAGACAGCTGCCTTATCCCAGTCCTCTTCAGTAAATGTTTTCCTAATGCTTCCTCCCAGGCCTGTCTGTATGGGACTGGCTCTTTTTTAGTCCTCTCTCTCAGCAGCCACCCATATAATGCAGATATTAGATGTCTAGGGGCGTCTTTGCCCGTAAGAATTTGTTCTATAAATGTTAGTTCCCGTGTAAGGTTTTGTGTGGGGCCCAATGATAGTAAGAAACTGCTTAATTGGCTAGCCATAAACCACCTACTACTTCTCATGCCTGCAAGGAACCATCCTTCCAGGGAGTGTATGTCACGGCCGTCCAGTGCGTGTCGTACCTGTACCACTGTGGTCGACGGAAGTCCGAATAAACTAGGATTAAGGTCTCGGAGGGGGCACCTAGGGTCTAGAAAGATTGGTGACAGGGGACCCGGTATGGAGGTCAAGTTATGCCATTTCCTCGTTTTGTCCCAGCTACCAAGGAGTGTTTTATATAAGGGTGAGCGAGGAGAGGATGTGTCGCGATCTGCTGCGGGAAGCCCAATGTATGCCAACAAAGGTGCAGGATTTAGAGAAGCTTCCAATGTCACCCAACGCTTAGAGGACGAGCTCAAAACTGCATCTACTAAGCAAGCCAGCATAGAGGCCTCGTGATACAGACCCATATCGGGCAGACCTGCCCCCCCTAGCTCTTTAGGCCTGGTGAGAAGGCTGATTGCCATCCGGGGTCTGGAGGAGTCCCATACAAAGCCCGAGATTACCCGTTTAAGTCTATTAAAATAAGAAGTAGCTACTAGTAAGGGGATTGTTTGCAAGAAGTATAGCAGCTTCGGCAGTATGTCCATTTTAATTACGCTTATCCTCCCAAACCAGGAGAGCGGCAACCGCTTCCAGGCTAGGAGCTCCTTCTCTATTGACATCAAGAGGGGCTGATAATTAACCTGGAAGAGACTAGACAGGTCTGTTGGGATTTTTATCCCCAGGTACGTGATGGCATTTTCAGCCCAACAAAAGGGAAACTCATTCTTAATATCCCCCATCAAAGTGTCGTGTAAGTTTACATTAAGCAGTTCTGATTTGGTGAGATTTACTTTAAAGTTGGAGAGTTCAGAGAATATTCTGAATTCAGCCATTACTGATGGGAGTGTTGTTCGTGGTTGTGTAATAAATAATAATAAATCATCCGCAAAGATGGCCATTTTGTGGTGGAACCCACCTATATGCAAACCCTTAATAGATTCATTATCTCTAATGGCATTTGCTAATGATTCCATCACTAAGATGTAGAGCAGAGGTGAGAGGGGGCATCCCTGACGATTTCCGTTACTTATATCAAACGGGGCAGTAAGGTCTCCATTCACCCTTACCATCGCCGTCGGGTGTTAATAAAGGGCCATTATACGTGCTAGCATAAGGGGGCCAAGACCTATATGTCTAAGGGTCTGTTCCATGAAGCTCCAACTCACTCTGTTGAATGACAGTAGGCACATAGGGATCTTTTGCCTTCAAGCGGCGTGCATCAAAGACACCGTTTTGATTGTATTGTCCCTGGCTTCCCTACATGGGACAAAACCCACCTGCTCTTTATGTATGAGCCCCGGGATCAGTGTTTGCAGATGCTGTGCAACCATCTTAGAGTATATTTTTATGTCTATTTTTATGAGGGAAATGGGTCTAAAGTTGGCACAATGGGTGGAGTCTTTCCCGGGTTTTGGAATCACAGAAATATGTGCCATTAGAGATTGTTTGGGGAAAGTAGCCCCTCTCGCAATCGCATTGTAGGAAGCCAGGAGGGGATCCATTATATCTGCTTTCGTCAATTTATAGAAGCGCGGGGAGAAACCATCGGGTCCCGAACTCTTACCCACTTTTAGTTCTTTTATCACCTGAGCGAGTTCTTCCGGTGAGAATTCGCCCTCCAAACCCTGGGCTAACGTCTGTGATATGCGCTTGGGGGCTTACTTATCCAGGTATGCAGCGATGACCTCTCTCTTATCTGCGTCTATGTGAATTGGCATGTTATATAGAGATTCATAGAATCCCCTGAATTCTTCCAGTATTCCAGAGGGGTTGAATATTGTACCCTTGGTGGGAGAGTTGATAGACATGACCCGTGAGGATAAACCAATTTGACTGGTTCTATAAACTATACTAAACCACAGTGCTTTACACTAGACAACACTATGTGTCGCCAACCCTACTTGGGAACTTAGGCTAAAGCTTTTGACGGTCGTGCATTAGCACCTGACCCTGTAAATAAACCCGTGGCCCCTCAGGCCAAATATATAGGCAGCAGGCCAAACATTTGTTACAGCAAAACGGTTCTGGCATTTTGAATTATAAATCCTAGAATCTTAACACTTATCTCTCACTACTCTAGGTGTCATAATCAGGGAGGCTACAAGAAAAATATACTGATATCCCTTTCTAGAACACCATCTAGGCAAATGAAGATCCTTGTCTTAGGATAAGCCCATGGGGGTAGCACTTCTGGGTCTCTTGGGGTCTCGCTGTTGTTTCGGTGGGACCTTGTTCCACTGCTCCCTTGGAGGGGAAACCGGCAGGGAAACTGGACATGGCCAATCCGGTAGGGCCACCATTGGGAGGCCAAAAGTTCCTAAGAATCCAGGCAGGTCTCCCAGCCGTCTGAAGGATGCGCTCTTCCCATCTTTTTTAGCCAGCAATTGAAAGGGGTATCCCCATCTGTATAGGATATTACGGTCTCTGAGCATTTGGAGTAGTGGCTTTAGAGCTTTTCTGAGAAGCAGCGTACGTCTAGCTAGGTCTGGCAAGATCAGTATAGTAGAGTCACAGTGCTTTAATCCATCAGAGTCTCTGACACGTTGCAAAATATGTTCTTTATCCTTATAAAAGTGAATACGGCAAATGACGTCACGCACACGTTTAGGATCTGAGGAACGTGGGCCAAGTGTGCGGTGGATTCTGTCAATTTCAATCTTTTTATTAGGAGACATTTGTAACAAGTTGCCAAAGAATTTCTGGGCCCAACTTTCTAACTGCGGTGGCAGGATCTCTTCCGGTAGGCCACGTATTCTCAGATTATTTCGTCTGTGACGATTTTCTATATCATCGAGGTGATCCATGATGTCAGCAATTTGCGATGTGTGTTGTACAATAACCTCTTTATGAGAATGAATAACATCACGCAGACCTTCCTGCTGTTCCTCCAATTCTAGGACCCTGTGGCCCACATGCTTAATCTCGGACTTAATGTCCTCCATGTCTTTCTTATGTGAGGCCTCCATTTTCCCCAGAAGGGACTGTAGGTCTTCTCTAGTAGGCAAAGCCACTATGTGTGCCTTCCAGTCCCACTCACCATGTGTAGGCATAGGAGGTGAGGGGACACCAAGCCATTGTCCCCCGCCGCCAGCGGTCGGGGGATTGAGGGGGGAGGCAGGGCTGTGAGCAGATGCCCAACAGGGAGAGGCCCCTAGGGATGTAGAATGGGCCCCAGGGCTTGATGCAAACAGCCCAGCTTCGGCTTCCCCATGAGGGTTATTATGGGCTCCTTCCAAGTCAATACATGAGTTAGGGGAGGAGGGACCAGAACTTTTCGGCCGTGGGCTGCAGGGTCCAGAGCTGCTCTCCGGAGGGCTGTTTAATCTGTGTGCTCCCGATGGAGCCGCCATGGCCGCCCACATGGCGCATATGCCGCGGGTTGAGACCTCCCCCGCTGCGGCTCGTCTCCCCGAGCCTACCTGTGTCGGGGTACCGTGTGCTGCCTCCTTCCGCGATGCTGTCTCCCCTCTCTCTAGCTGCGCGATCTCTTCTGCAGCTGTAACAGGTTCGGGCTGCGAGGTCTGCCCCTCTGTCTTCGAGCAGGAAGCACCGAGGTCCTCAGCGCCGTCAGACATCTTGGCTGGTGTGAGCTTCTTGTTTGCGGAGCCTGCCGGCTCGAAGAAATTAGCCAGGCTCCCGATTTCCTTCCTCGGACGGGATCTTCCTGCGTTCCTGCCACCTTTCCCCACCATCATGGCCGGGGTAAGTGACTTTTGTAGCCTGCTGCCTTGGTTTAGCTGGGTCACGGAGTGGAGCACTTCAATCGTGCGCCCTAACCCGCCATTTGCTAGCCACGCCCGTCTTGTGTATACTTTTTATGTAGCGCCGTTGGATTAAATTTTTTTTAACAGGTTCCATCCCAAGATGTCATGCGCTGTCTATATACTACCAACATAGCATGACCATTATGTAGTGATGCATTATACCACCAAACAGTTTCTAAATTAAAATGATATACACCCTTGCAATTTTGTGTTTTCCATGAAAACTCATACTTTTATTTTTCAAATGAGTTGCAAAATGAATAGAAAATATAGTTCAGACCTTGACAAGATTTGTTTTGCTGTCTTTTCAAAGCAGCCTGCATAATACTCCATATTGCTTGATAGTCGAAAGTTGGACCCCCAATACTCCTTGCATTACCACCGGTAGCCCATATAATGCTCCCTGTATTATGGTTTATCCTGTAGTGTAGTGTCCCTTCCCGACTGAGGTATAGAATTGCTCCTTTCCCTATAGTTCCTTCCATAGTTTCCACATGAATCTATCTCTAGTGCAACGTCAAAATACCACATTCCCACTGTTCCCCCTGGGATCTCCCTGTGTATGGGTGTGTCAAGGATGCCCAAGTAGATGGTAGAGAGAAGGCCCTAGACAGGGAAAAAGAGATGGAGAACATCAACTGACAGGTCCTTAATTCCAGGACATGAACACAGCAAAGGCAGTGGGCCAAGGTAACAGTCTAATCCAGTGGTGGCGAACCTATGGCACGTGTGCCAGACAGGGCACGCAGAGACCTCTCTGCTGGCACGCACACAATTGTCCTCCACCATGAGTGTTTTATTAATGGAGCTCCGGCCAGACCACAAGCTGCTGCTACATGGCGGAGCTCCAGTGCCTCTCAGTGCATCGGACAGGGCACGCAGAGCCCTCTTTGCTGCCACGCACGCCATCGTCCTCCATCATGTGTGTTTTATTAATGGAGCTCCGGCCAGACCACAAGCTGCTGCTACACGCCAGAGCTCCAGTGCTTCTCAGGGCATCGGAGTGGCAGAGCAGAGCGCACTCTCTGCTCTGCTACACACAGCAGCCCTCTGGAGACCAGCTACACATTGCAGGCTGCAGTTGACCTGTTCTGACGGGTCACTGTCTCCCTCTTGCTCCCTCCTCCTGAATGACCTTTAGCCCAGGAAGAAGAGACGGAGCAGACTGCAGGCCAGGAGTGCACAGCACGCAGCTGTCTGCCTAAGAAGATAAGAGGATGCAGTCCCTCACTACGGGGAGGGGAAGTCAGGTACTCTATTACAGGCAGAAACTATAGTATTAAACAGTTGCCTTTAGTGTTTTAGTGTGCCCTCCACTCCACAACACCCACTTTGCACCAGAGAGATCTTGCCAAACAGGATTCCCCAATTCCCTCAGTGCCCTGCTAGTTTGTTTTATTTTACCAGATTTGACTTAGACCTCATTTAGTCACCTTTCTTGTCACATTCAGCCCTGCTCCTGTTTCCCTCTCCCACTGCTCCCCTGCAGCGCTGCTTTCACCACTATATCTCCTAAATTAAACCTAAATTCTTGTCATCAAGAATAATTACCACATGTTTGACATGTAAACAATGGAAAACATGTGGCGTTCATTCATGGATGGTAGTGTTGAGGGTGTGTTCACACGTAGCAGTAACAGATGTGTTTGTTAGTGCTGCGTTAACACATGCATTACTGCATGTGTTTTGTAAACGCATCGTTAACAGCTATGTGTTATTGCCACAATTGAACCCACTCTGAGGTCTAATGGTGCAGTCACATGTACAGCTTTGATTTAGTTTAGAAACAGAATAAAAGTGCCTGGGGAGTGCCACGGCTCTATTGTATATGAGCAGCAGCAGAATTAGTATATCTTACATTGTGCCATATCTTCACTGTATGGCACAAATATTTATAACTATATGGCGATAATGTTCAATATTAGCAATAAAACCAATTACTGTGTGGTGGTAATATTAAGCATGATGCTATTTATGTTGTTGTACTAGTGGTGGTAAACGTGGCAGTATTATTTGGCCCTTATGTAGGTAATATTGGTCTAAATTACCATGTTGGCACTTTGCGGTAGATAAGTGGGTTTTGGCTTGCAGTTTGGGCACTCAATCTCTAAAAGGTTCCCCATCACTGGTCTAATCTGTCCATTCTCAATGTGGCTGGCTGGATAATATCTGGCAAAATAGCTTACAGCCCAGTTTCAGTAGTTTTGGGGCTGGAGAAGTTAGGAGCAACCCTAAGCAGTCTCTGTCAGGGATGAGAGTTGCAGGAGGCATGATATCTGTAGAGATGTGTGCTATAGAATCTAGACAGCTGTACTTCATCTATATCTTATGGACTATGTATAAGGTTTGTAAGGGACCCGTCCAGCAGAGCGTTACATAAGGGGCCTTTACAGAGTTTGTATAGTGTAATCTCTTTAGTACTTCTTGCTATAGCAAGAAGTACTGAAGAGATCCGTACTCTGTAAAGTAGTGTCTCCTTTTGCTTAATGCTAATTTGGCAACATATGCACTGGTAGTATATAAGGAACCGAGTCTTTACCTTATACAGCAGCTGCTTCTAGCACCTGATTCCTGTCTGCAGTGGTGCAGTCAGTTGCTACCGTGACATTTAATTGGTCAGACATCTGTCTCTACGTTCATAGAATAACTAATATGTGAATAACTACCACAAGTGGCATTGCTGTTTACAATATAATTTGTAAGGGATCCAGATACTTTGTTTTAGGTTCCCCTACAACTATTGGTTAAGGCTATAGTTGACAAGGGAGGTGTAGGGTTCTTCCCTTCTGTACAGGGTATTGGATATGAGCAACTCAATATTATCAATGCATAACACCATGCGCCATGTTGGGGGTTCAAATTTATATTTGTTTACATTTTGTTTACATTTGTTTGTTTAGATAATAGTTTAGTTTAACTCCTTAGCGCTCTGCGCCGTAGCTGTACTGCGCTGAGTCCCGCGAATAGCGCTCAGCGCAGTACAGCTACGGCGCAGAGACGATGCCGGTTCAGCACTGCACAGGAGCCGAACCGGCATCGTTAGCCGCGGGATTTCAGCGGTAATTTACCGCTGACATCCCCGGCTAACACCCACGGTCGGAGTGGGCTCCGATCGCGGGTGTTTAACCCGTTAAATGCCGCGGTCAACGCGACTGCAGCATTTAACGTGCCTTCTGGGGGTCTTTAACCCACGATCGCCCCCCCCGCACGGTTTTTGGGGGGGGTGATCGCTGTTTTGGCACCTCTGGGGTACGATCGGGACCCCAGAGAAGCCTGGAGGGTTTACCTTTAAGATGGCGTCTGTGACGTCATCTTAAAGGCAAAGTGTCAGCCTATGCATCTGCATTAGTATTGCAGAGCATTATCAAGAACAAGCAATCAGATGATTGCTTGTTCATATCCCATGGTGGATCATGTAAAAAAAAATGTTTTTCAATAAAAAATTACTTTATAAATCACTAAAAATGCCCATAAGCTCCAAAACATATAAAGAGACATATAACGCTCAAAAAAGTCTAACTCATAACACAAACCCCACATATATAGTATCACCGCGTCTGTAACAATCCATAGAATAAAACTAAATAACTATTGAACCCGTATGATGAACGCCGTAAAAAAAAACCGTTAAAAACCCACCAAAAATTATGATTTTTACCTATTATATCCCACTAAAAATGCAATAAAAAGTGATCAACAAAACATATGTACTCCAGAATGATACTGTTGCAAAGAAAAACATGTCCCGCAAAAAACAAGCCATCAACCAGCTCTGTAGCCAAAAACGTAACAATGTTATGCCACTTGGAAGACGGCGATGCAAAAATGATAGATTTTTCCCCACATTAGGGTTTTATTTGGCAAATTTAGTAAAACATAAGAAAAAATATTCATGTCTGGTATCCCCGTAATCGTATCGACCCATAGAATAAAGATAACATGATTATTAGGCTATACGGTGAACACGAAAAAAAAAAAAAATCCAGTACAGAATTGATGCTTTTCTACTCATGACCTCAAAAAAAGTTCCTAAATTTTCAACAATAGGTGATACCAACCCCAAAATGGTAACACTGGAAAAAGCATCTCGTCCCGCAAAAAACAATGCCGTCACATGGCCCAAATAACGGAAAAGCGAAAATTTTATAGCCTTCAACGCAACGAGAAAACTAAAATCCTGGCAGCTGCAGGGTGCTCCTTCCCTTCTGCGCCTCGTTGTGCCCCCATAACACAAGTAACGGCCACGTGTGGGGGGTCGCTGCACTCAGGAGAAATTGTAGAACAAATTTTATGGTGAGTTTTCTCTTTTTATCTTTTGGAAATGTGTAAATTTTAGGGCTAAATTAACGTATAACCGACAAAATTTGACCATTCTAAATTTCACCGCCATTTTGATTCAATTACTATGAAGATCTCAAGGGGTTAACAATCTTTGTAAATGCTGTTTCTGATAGTTTGAGGGGTGCAGATTTGAAAATGGGTTGGTTATATAGGGGGTTTTTGTTGCTAAATATGTAAAATTTGATTTCAAACAGTATTTATCCCCAAAATAGTCAATTCTGAAAATACGGAAAATCGCTATTCGATTTGTAGGCCGCGTGACGTCAAAATAAATTATCCAAACATTTCAAAAATTATGAAAATGTAAAGCAGACAAATGGGAAATGTTATTCTGTAAGTTATTTAGGTGGTAAATCGATCTGCCTGAAAACGCTGTGATTTTGAATTTCGAAAATGGCAAATTTTTCTAAAAATTCATAATTTTTTTCTTTTTTTTTTGTAAATAAACGCAAAACTTATCAGCCAAAATTTACCACTAAAATGAAGTACAACATGTGGATCGCTTTGATAAGTAACAGTGTTCAAAAGTTATAACCATATAAAGAGACGCAGGTCAGAATCTAAAAAATGGGACTGAGCATTAAGCTGTAAAATGGCTGCGTCCTTAAGGGGTTAATTTATGGGAAGGAAATATTTTAAGGCGGCACTGTACTTACACAGGGTGTGCTATATTACAAGGGAGCACTGTATTACAAGTTGAGGGGGACTATATAGGAGGCACTATGCTATTGAGGATAAAAGTGGGCATGAGCTTAGTGTCCCCAAGAAGAGATAACATGCATATATTGTTAGCTGTCGGTATCTGCATCATTACACAGAAATGTATTATGTGAAGAAAATAAATGCACTTTGATATTTGACAAAATATATGAGGTTCCTGATTTGTATTGTGTCATTGGGACACAAAAGTGTAAGATTCTATGTATCACATTTTATTTATTTACAGAAATCAATATAGCGCACTTGTGTGACTTGGTTGTGTTTCAGTTTTGTAACTAAAAGCCTCTAGTAAAGATGCCTATTGGTAAATGTACTAAGCTTAAATCAAATTGATCTCGAATGCAATGCCTATAAAACTGGGTTTTGGCCTGAAACATAAACATCCCTTTTTATGAGACAATGACAAGAGCAAATTTGTTTCTCCAGGCTTCATAAATGTGCAAGTTGGAAAAGTAGTATTGATGTTGGGGTTAATATTGGCATAGAGGAAAATTGACCATGCTTCACTTTGAGAATTGCAAATCTAATTGATCTGCTGCAGCAAGCTTTCAATTCCTGAGCATCTGTACAAGATGGGACGTGCAGAAGTTGCTAAAGTAGGGTTGGGCAGACCGCAGCTTGGCTCACAATGAAACAACTCAGCAAAACGCTTAATTATGAAAGCAAGAATGTAAGCAATGTAGTGCAAAAGGTAAATGCACCTTTACTTGGTCAGATCCGAACGAGCGGGCACGTTACAGTAAATAAACGTCAGGATGATACTTAAATTATCTTCACTGTCTCATTTTAATGATGTAATATTATTGCTGACAAGGCCTAGGTTTTAGCTTTATGCTTCATTAATCTATTTTTTGCCATTACAACTACCTCAAATAAACAGCTTACTCTGTGTTTTCCTCTGAGCTGTACACTATTATCTAGAGAATGACATGCATGTAGGCTTATAAAATCATTCATGTAAATGTACTTTTATGACTATACTGTTTATATTCAGATGTATTGTACAGCATTCACTATTACATGTGAAAACTCAGCTTGCTGTAAAAAAAAAATAGAATGCAATTTAATTACAGTAAAAAGACTGTAAAAAGTCACCGAGAATCCTCAGGAGTCAACCAAAAAAATAAGTAATTAACTAAATATAATTTTTTTAAAAATTGAAAGAAAAGAACAAAATTACTAAACATAAGTTACTAAACATTCTGATATTTAAAGGTTCCTTGATTCATGACATTAACAATAGTTAGGAGTTCAAATGCCAGGATTTTTCGCAATGGGCAGAAGAGGGGACCACAAGTTCTCTCAACAGTACTGTAAGAAAGACTTCTGCATCTGCAATCAAGTGCAGGATGAACCAAACCTGCCGCTCTATTAACTTCTATGGGACTTCAGTCAATTTCAGTGGTCCTTGCAGTCAGAGCCCATAGGTAGACATTTGGGAAAACCCACTTTAAGACCAGCGATCAGCATGGTTGTCAAGGATTTCCAGGATTTTCACTCTGATGTAGCATGAAAACATAGACCCATCAGCTTCAAATGCAAGTACACTATGAGCATTAAGACATAATCATAATAATAAAAATCCTCTTCACTTGTAAATCAAGCATGAAATAGACAGGGCCACAGATATACCTCAAATACTTATATACAATAGAGTGATGAGACCTAGTACTAATTAAGTAAATGTATGTACATCCCCTATTACGCAAATAATCCTGTGGAAATATATAAAATAATATCATGAGGAAACATGAATTTAATATTGCTCTGCACCTTGAAAACGATGATATTCAGAATTAATGGTAAAATAAGGTCTATTTTCTCCAGATGTTCTGATTTCTTCTGAATTACCCACTGTTACATAGCAATGACATATAATATAAACATGTGTATATACCATATATACTCGAGTATAAGCCTAGTTTTTATCAAAACACACCTTTCCGGCTTCCCCTGTTGCTGGCTATATACTGGGGCAGTGGGCTGGCTATATACTGGGAGATATTGGCTGGTAGGCTATATACTAGGGCAGTGGTGGCGAACCTATGGCCCTTTTTGTGGGCACCCGAGCCATCACCCCAGCACACCAGATAGGACTCAAAGAAACTTAAAAGATGCTGCTTTCAGTCATATTTTGATACTTCCTTTGCTACTTGAGACTGTAGGAAATGGGAGAATTAGACAGGGTCGAATTATTTTTGGAGGACCTCCTGCTGACCCCACTATTCTCTGTGTACAGAGGGAAACTGTAAAGAAGCTAAAATGATGAAAATTTTTCACCTTTTTACTTTGTTGCTGTCCTCAGGAGCCCAATATTATTGAAAGTTGTTGAACAGGGAGCAATAAGTCACTGCTTTAATTGTGACCAATGCATTTCCCACCCTCGGCTTATACTCGAGTCAATAAGTTTTCCCAGGTTTTGTGGTAAAATTAGGGGCCTCGGCCTATACTTGGGTCGGCTTATACTCAAGGATATACGGTAATCCTGCCAATTCCCTCACTTCCCATAAAATACCTTTTCCTTTATTGTACCAGAAGCTATTGGTAAAGTTATTTCTCCCACATTGTTCTTTGTTATGGTTGTTACATGCTGTGGATGATCTTCCTTCTGCACTGTGCTGGGAGCAGTCTCTAAGCTGCGATTGGCAATTAGCAGTGCGCTGGCCCTTTTCAGGAAATGGATAAAGCCTGGCGTCTCCCAGCATTCCCTGCTGGATCTTTGTGCTATTTCCGATGAGAAAGCGGTTCCCTGTGCCTCGTGCTTGTGTTTTGAATTCCTGTTTTGACCCTGGATCTGTTCTTGAATTCGCTCCTCCGCTGGCAGTCCTGACCTCCTGCGCCATCCTTGACTTTGATCAATTGCCACCTGCCCTGACTACCTGCCTGTCCCTGACTACGACGTTGCCTGCTGATTCTGTATCTCGACCTTGGCTGCCACCGCGGACAAGTCGCGCCTGTGGAACGACTTGGTGGTACCATGCCACAGCAAGACCAACCTGTTTGCAGCGGGCTATGTTAAAGACCGGGTGCCACTTAGATTCTGGTCCCAGATGTTGGCTTGAGTCATTGTCCGTGGTGGTCCAGGGGGTTCACTGCCCCAGAAGCCTGACAGGAGGCATTAGGTATTAGATAGAACTGAGTATATTAATATGGCCCTCTAAAACCATTTCAATTTCTCATGTGGCCCCATGGCAAAATTAATTGTCCAACCCTGCACTAAACTAATCTGTGAGCTGGCTCTAAGCTGCTATGATCTTCCCCCTATACTACATTGTGATCTCGTTGTGACCTGCTATGAAATCTTCCCTTAACACTGCAGTGAGCTGGCTGTTTATAGCTCGAATACAGCAAATCTCCAAATTTAAAAATTTGTACCAAAGTTTTATTTCCAAAGTCTCTTTGACTTAAATAGTACTGTATCACACATGAATAATTCAGATCATGTGCCCTCATCCTAACATTCAGCAGCAGTATTTTTAAATGTGTTACAGATGCCAGTAGCGCTTCTTGGAGCACATTGCCAATATTTTTCTTAAAGTATCCATAGGCTCGCGGAGGAACTATTTAGCAAAATAACCAGAATTGAGAATATCCCTTTTTATAGAAAAACACTAATTTAGCAGCATGAGATATAAGGCAGAGGAATAATTTGGAGTTTTACAGATTACTGTAAGATTTTATTTACTGAAGCAGAAAATAAATTTGTAGTATAATTTCCTACTTAAACTCCTTTATGAGCTAAAGGATTTTGAAATCATATTGTCAAATATTATGTCATTATAATTACTAAAGTGAAACAAATAGTTTTCATTTGGTTGATAGTGGGGAAATCATTTGCATATGTCTGGAAAGTAAATGCTCTTTAATGGACTTGACATTTTTTTAACTACACTTTCCAGACTTTAAATATGGTCCACTCATCATTTTAGGAGGGAGATTTGTGGAGTGTTAAATATTTTAGCATGGTTAAAGCACGCTTGTTAAGTGTTCTGCATATAATTCAAGACTTGGAATCCTTAATGAAGGCGCAGCGCACTGGGAACTGTATTCAGTACATTACAGATTTTAGCTGACACAAATTGTAAAATACAAAAAAATATTGATATAATTTTAAAACAATAACTCAAAAAGAAAACATACATTAATATAAACAATGTCTTACTTGTTTTAAAATGTCATGGCCATTTATAAAGGTATTTACAAAATAAACTTCTGGAGGTGAATGGGGTTTTCCATTTTAAAATGTTGAATAGAAAAAATCTGTAAGTGGGTGTTTAAGATCATATAGAGGAAAACTAGTTAATTACGTTTTTGCAAACCTTGAATCAAAGCTGCAGAAAATTTCAAGTTAATGATGTTTGTTGCAACCCTGTGTTAAGCAGTTTTGGCTTACACGGAAGTTATATTCATCTCTGGGTCTACTAAATGGAAATGCCAGCCTGTGCTCTAAAATCTAGATCATGCAGGGAAGGCTGGATGGGCCAGTTGCTTATTTAAGTGCCTTAAGCCAATCCCTTGACTAAACAGCTGCTTTGAAGGTGACACATTGAGGCAGATTTATCAAGCTGCCTGAAAGTCAGAATATTTCCAATTGCCCATGGCAAACAATCACAGCTCAGCTTTCATTTTACCTGTGATTGGTTGCCATGGGCAACTGGAAATATTCTGACTTTCAGGCACTTGATAAATCTGCCCCATTTTTTCTAGTGGTTGTGTCCTCCCAGCCAGGCTAAATGCTGTTAAGATCTAAAAGTATTTCCTAAAAACTGGTAATTTCAAGAACCCATAAGAAGTAATTATATGCATTCTCAAACCATTCATTCAGGAGGTTTCTGAGAGTCAGAGCTTCTTAATCTCCAACAATCTAATTTTTCTGAATTATGTGATGGGACAACTTATTTAGCTCCAAGATGTAGAGTGTTGGTAAACTGTAAAAGGAAAATAGATTGCTAAGTATGATAGATAAGTATTTACGGAAAGAAAAAATGCCCTCATAAAGACTGGTGTAAGCTAAAACAAAGCCTATAATTAGGGGTGGCAACACACAGTCCTGTATCCTGGAGGAAGGTGTCCAGTAGGAAAATCCAGTAGTGTGTAGTAAAAAATATACTTATGGGCGCCATATGTAGTAGAAACAACTTATTACAAATTATTCTCTCCCTGCTACCCTATTTTACCCTCTGACCCTTTATTGTCTGCAGCCACTTTGTGATATATTCAATTATATCCCTCTTCCACCCTTCCCATATATCTGCTCAATATGTTTTCACTATTTTATGTTTTTTAAACACATTTACAATCTGATGCAGTAGGAGATCCTCCCTTGAAACCTGGCACTTTTATTTGAATATAAACCATGGCGCCTATAAGTCTATTTTTTACGATACACTACAAGATGGAGAGTATGGCATGTCCACTTTTTCTCTCACTAGCAGCCAGATTGCTTGAGAAACTTACCGGTCTGTGAGGCTGGAGCCTTCCACTTTTTTGATTACAGATGAAAGGTAGCAGACTGACAGCCTGGCACCATTGGCTGAAGTCAAGAATTGGTCAGTGCAAATGTAGGGTCATTGATAACTATATAACTATTAATAACTATAAAGTCATAGTTCATTCTGTCCACTGAGCACCAGGTTGTACATGATCAAGGTTCGAGGACATGATCAAGGCTCATCACAACAGGGATGCATGTATCTTACCAGCTTACAGATTGTCAGAAGGACGAGAAGGTGAGGTCTTGTCTAATTTAGTGTTGTCAACAAAGGAGGGAGGGACCACAGAGAATTCCTGAGTTAGTACCCAGCTGCCTGAATTTCAGAAATCCCAGTTGAGGGGGTTACCAAAACTATTTCTTGCCATTACTATAGGAGGGACTCCGCTAGTCACATTTCCTGCACATGCATGGAGTAAACAGAAAGACGCCAGCACTCAGAGCAGGTCCGCACCAAGTGAGTAATGATATGCAAATTGTGACATAACAAAAATTGTACATTCCACATTGTGGGACAAACTAACAATTACAGATGAAGAGCTATGCTCATAAGTAAGCTGTAGACGGAAACTGTGTTCACAATTATATGCAGACTATTTAGTAATACTAATTAGACCTCAGCTTCACTTGTTCAGTACCATCGATTATAATTGTTTGGGACCAATACAGCTAATTATTTGTCTCATAGGTGGTTCTTTACCTCAAGGAAGATCTATATGTCAAGCAATATTTTGTCATTATTTTGAATAACAGATGTTGAGTGCTTTATTATATTTTAAAATTTAAGCAAGGGCCCTTGCAATTGAAGTGTTTTTAACGTAGACATTTTTTGTGGTTCGATTGAAAGCTCTTTAACGCATTGTAAACTAGGCCATACGCAAAGAATAAATATTATTTTGGATTCTACTGTGCCGTACCATTGATTAATTTTATGCTACTTCTAGTTTGAGTTGTTATGTTATTGTTCATACATCATGTGATGTGTTCAGTCCCCAGAAGGTTTTTACAAAAGATAAAAGGACATCTACCATCCTATTTACTGATGGTAGATGTCCCAAACTTACTTGCTCATTATGTCTGCCAGGAGATTACATTGCAATTTTTAAGTCAGAGATTAGACAGATTTTCTTAAAATAGACTTCACTTTTCATTCTATGGTACATAATTCATACTCACGTATTGATTTTATTTGTGTTGGATCTACCATTGCTTTTACAATTCACTGGCTCCACAGTGGAAACAATTACGTGGTTCACGCTGTTATATCGTTGACAGTAGCAGAATCACACTACCAGCGCCTACCTATCTTTGGATTGTAATGCCTTTTTGCCATCACATAATAAGCACAGGGAAATTTTAGAACAATAGAATATTTTAAAACAACAATACTATCTATGACAGACTCAAGTTTACACTAAAATTTTCAATTGAGGGCAGTAAAACAGAAATGAACTAAACAAACAAAACACAATCCTCTCTGGCACATATGTCACACCTATAGTGCTAAGAGACCAAATGCAAGTATTGCTCTTTCACTTGGACGAACATAAAACAGGAGCTGTTTAAAGAAATTAATATTACTTACGGATTTGAGGATTCATTAGCATTTGTCAGCTTTTTGCCTGCTAAAGAGCCAACCGATTTTGGCAACCATAGGTATAGCGCCCAGATTATGACATCAGAATGAATAGCAACTGAAATGTAATACTATACACTCACCGGCCACTTTATTAGGTACACCTCTCCATCTGCTCGTTAACACTTAATTTCTAATCAGCCAATCACATGGCGGCAACTCAGTGCATTTAGGCATTTAGACATGGTCAAGACATGGTGATTTGAGTGCCTTTGAACGTGGCATGGTTGTTGGTGCCAGAAGGGCTGGTTTGATTATTTCAGAAACTGCTGATCTACTTGGATTTTCACGCACAACCATCTCTAGGGTTTACAGAGAATGGTCCGAAAAAGAAAAAACATCCAGTGAGCGGCAGTTCTGTGGGCGGAAATGCCTTGTTGATGCCAGAGGTCAGAGGAGAATGGGCAGACTGGTTCGAGCTGATAGAAAGGCAACAGTGACTCAAATGGCCACCCGTTACAACCAAGGTAGGCAGAAGAGCATCTCTGAATGCACAGTACGTCGAACTTTGAGGCAGATGGGCTACAGCAGCAGACGACCACACCGGGTGCCACTCCTTTCAGCTAAAAACAGGAAACTGAGGCTACAATTTGCACAAGCTCATCGAAATTTGGACAGTAGAAGATTGGAAAAACGTTGCCTGGTCTGATGAATCTCAATTTCTGCTGCGACATTCGGATGGTAGAGTCAGAATTTGGTGTCAACAACATGAAAGCATGGATCCATCCTGCCTTGTATCAACGGTTCAGGCTGGTGGTGTCATGGTGTGGGGAATATTTTCTTGGCAATCTTTGGGCCCCTTGGTTCCAATTGAGCATCGTTGCAATGCCACAGCCTACCTGAGTATTGTTGCTGACCATGTCCATCCCTTTATGACCACAATGTACCCAACATCTGATGACTACTTTCAGCAGGATAATGCGCCATGTCATAAAGCTGGAATCATCTCAGACTGGTTTCTTGAACATGACAATGAGTTCACTGTACTCAAATGGCCTCCACAGTCACCAGATCTCAATCCAATAGAGCATCTTTGGAATGTGGTGGAACGGGAGATTCGCATCATGGATGTGCAGCCGACAAATCTGCGGCAACTGTGTGATGCCATCATGTCAATATGGACCAAAATCTCTGAGGAATGCTTCCAGCACCTTGTTGAATCTATGCCACGAAGAATTGAGGCAGTTCTGAAGGCAAAAGGGGGTCCAACTCGTTACTAGCATGGTGTACCTAATAAAGTGGCCGGTGAGTGTATGTATCATACAATACATGAAAATAATATGAAGCAGGCATTTATTTTGCCTTCTGTACAATATATCATGTGATTTTTTTATTGTTGACGGTTGTTTATTGTCCCACTGTTTAAGGTTCGCATATATTTACCGTCACTGCATACTCATTTTTGCGTGCTAGCTACTGGCTACTGGATGTATGCAATATTGTATACATTTGTTGTAAACTTTAAAATCAAATAAAAACTTATTAAAATAAAAAAAAGTGGTTTTATTTTTACAGGGGGCTATCCAATTTGACTAGCACCATGGTTGGCAGTTTACTCAAAGCTCAGTTCCACAGTTTATAAAAGTAGTTTACTGTGTAGAGGTTCCTATGAGACTAGGTGGTCTATAGGCAAGGAACTTATATTGCCTACACCTGAATAACTTGCCTTTTAAGCTTAGGAACAAGTATGTCAAATGTGTGAAATGTTAGGCACTACATAAAATACATACATGTAAACTTTAAAATCACATAAAAACTTATTAAAACAAAAAAAGTGGTTTTATTTTTACAGGGGGCTATCCAATTTGACTGGCACCAAAGTGCACAATTTAAGGGGCTTAGAAACTGGGAACACTGGAGGATCCAGTGAAATGCAAAGTGGAGATAGTAGTGCATGAGCCTGATATATTTTAGCCTGGTTCTGCTGTTTTTTTTCTTTAAATTCTTCTTCTTATTGCTTCAACTTCAAACACTCTTTTGTTTCTTCATTTCCATTATTCACTGCCCACCTACAAAAAGCTATAACTTTTTTATTTTTACACTTAAAGAGCTCTGTGATGGCTTGTTTTCTGTGTAACAAATTGCAATTCATAGTGATAGTATTGAATATCCTATGCCATGTACTGGGAAGCAGGAAAAAAGTTCCAAATGCAGTCAAAATGGTGAAAAAAAGGCATTTACGACATTTTCTTACATGTCTAATCTATTCCTAGGGTCGGTATGATCATGGGGATACCAAATTTGTATAGGTTTTATAATGTTTTCATACAT
Organism: Engystomops pustulosus; assembly: GCF_040894005.1. NCBI lineage: Eukaryota > Metazoa > Chordata > Amphibia > Anura > Leptodactylidae > Engystomops > Engystomops pustulosus. The sequence goes on from NC_092421.1 coordinate 45,302,913, forward strand.
TTAAAAAATTAAAACCTCCTGTAAAAAATGTTTTTTTTTTTAATTTTGCCATATTTTGGTGCACATTGTAATGATCGGGTTAAAACAAGACAGCCTTGGATCTTCGGAAAACCCAAGGTTGTCATGGATCGTCAACAAGATGGTGGCCCCCTCGTTAAGGGATTAAAAATTAAACAAGGGCAGCAGTGCGGCAATCACACAAGTTACAGTATGTTCCTCAGGGTTTTGTACCTTGTGATCGATTCTCTCTAAAGGGCATAATAATATATATTAACAATTAATTGAATTATAATCCCTCTTTGAATATAATTGGCTGGAGTTTAGAAATATCAGAAATGTATGAATTAAGTGCTGTTTGCTAACCAAATTTTTTGTAAGTTAAAGGAATATATAATTACATTATAATTTCTATAAACAGATTACAATGCCTAACTACACAACTTTAAAGGGGAGTTTTTTTCTGTCCCATTTGCAGAAATAATTACTGCAAAATGTTGACATCAATAATTTTAATTAAAAATGTACGTTCTACTCCATTAGTTATGAAAAGTTGTATACAGGGAGCAAATTAGTTCTCATTTTAGAATGTTAAATCCAGAATTCTGCTAACATATCTGCAAATCACAGTGTAGAGCAATAATAGGTCAGTGTTCTTGAGTGGGGACCAAATTCTTTTAGAATAATTTACTAAAGGTCAAGGGATAACTGAAAATACTATTGGCAATGTATACTGCCTTTCAGTCACTGTATGGCTCAGTCCCTATGCATTTACTTAGCCTTCATCCAAACCATTTGTAAGGATGCAGATATTGATATTAAAACAAAATGGACTCAAGTGAATTTCTTAAAACAGCTTTTTCTTAAAACAGCTAATAAATAAAGGGGTTATGTCTTGAATGTCAGAATGATGACAATCAAACAACTTGGGCTTCTACTGATTGGCTGTTTTGGCCACTACTGTAGATCTTCAAACAGTGGTGCATCAGCCATGAGCAGGGGCGGACTGGGAATTTAAAATGGCCCTGGAAAAAAATATAAAAGTGGCCCCATCTTATGGGCGGAGTCAAAACAAGTGGGTGTGGTCAGATAATGTGGGTGGAGTTATAACAGACAAATTGTTGGTAGATGGCCTTAATGCAAAACAAGAACATCTTTTGCTAGTAAGTGAATAGAAAGTGCAAGGATTGTGACCTGTCGATCAGTAAATTATGCCTTAATTACCTTTCCCCTGTGCCATACATGTAGAATTCAGAGAAAGAATATATTGATACTGCCTCCTATGTACAGGAATAATGCTACAATAACACATTTAGAATAACACATTCAATCCTGCCTTCTATATACAAAATAAAACTACTACAATACCTTCTCCCATGTACAAGCCAACTACTATAATACTGCCCCCTATGTACAGGAATATAACTACTATAATACTGCCCCCTATGTACAAGAATATAACTACTATAATACTGCCCCCTATGTACAGGAATATAACTACTATAATACTGCCCCCTATGTACAAGAATATAACTACTATGATGCTGCCCCCTATGTACAAGAATATAACTACTATAATACTGCCCCCTATGTACAGGAATATAACTACTATAATACTGCCCCTATGTACAAGAATATAACTACTATAATACTGCCCCCTATGTACAAGAATATAACTACTATAATACTGCCCCCTATGTACAAGAATATAACTACTATAATACTGCCCCATATGTACAAGAATATAACTACTATAATACTGCCCCCTATGTACAAGAATATAACTACTATAATACTGCCCCCTATGTACAAGAATATAACTACTATAATACTGCCCCCTATGTACAAGAATATAACTACTATATTACTGCCCCCTATGTACAGGAATATAACTACTATAATACTGCCCCTATGTACAGGAATATAACTACTATAATACTGCCCCCTATGTACAGGAATATAACTACTATAATACTGCCCCCTATGTACAAGAATAGAACTACTATAATACTGCCCCCTATGTACAAGAATATAACTACTATAATACTGCCCCCTATGTACAGGAATATAACTACTATAATACTGCCCCATATGTACAAGAATATAACTACTATAATACTGCCCCCTATGTACAAGAATATAACTACTATAATACTGCTCCCTATGTACAGGAATATAACTACTATAATACTGCCCCCTATGTACAAGAATATAACTACTATAATACTGCCCCCTATGTACAGGAATATAACTACTATAATACTGCCCCCTATGTACAAGAATATATCTACTATAATACTGCCCCCTATGTACAGGAATATAACTACTATAATACTGCCTCCTATGTACAGGAATATAACTACTATAATACTACCCCCTATGTACAAGAATATAACTACTATAATACTGCCCCCTATGTACAAGAATATAACTACTATAATACTGCCCCCTATGTACAGGAATATAACTACTATAATACTGCCCCCTATGTACAGGAATATAACTACTATAATACTGCCCCCTATGTACAAGAATATAACTACTATAATACTGCCCCCTATGTACAAGAATATAACTACTATAATACTGCCCCCTATGTACAAGAATATAACTACTATAATACTGCCCCCTATGTACAGGAATATAACTACTATAATACTGCCTCCTATGTACAAGAATATAACTACTATAATACTGCCCCCTATGTACTAGAATATAACTACTATAATACTGCCCCCCCCCCTATGTACAGGAATATAACTACTATAATACTACATATATATATACACAGAAGCGAACATGAAAAAAATCAGTATGTATCATATACAGCTACAGAAAACACATGAGATCCTCACCTATTGCATCCAGTGACATCAGGTGACGTCTCCTCGGATTAGACTCGTTCCTCATCTTCTCTATTAGTTCCACCATCACCTTGTCTCTTCCTCCAGGTACACAGCTTTCCTGCAGAGTTTACCACACAGACGTCTTATGTTCTGCACTTTCCCATTGTCCCTTAACTGTCCCTTCTTCTGCTACCACCAATACTGTGCCCCAAATACTGTAATAGAGCCCCCTACATTATTAGTACCACACAAATAGTGCCCCATAATGTAACTGTAATGGGAAAGATAATTTATTTCTTCTTTCTCTCCTTTAACCCCCCCCCCCACCACCACCACCACCACCGACCCAACCCAGTATTGATAGAGCTCCTACTAGGACCCAGGCATAAAAATAATGGCCCCAGCCCGCCCCAGACATATAACTAATGCCCCCTGCCCGCCCCAGACATATAATTAATGCCCCCCTGCCAGCCCCAGATATATAATTAATGCCCCCCTGCCAGCCCTAGATATAGAATGATGCCCCCCCCACCCCAGACATAGAATTAATACACACTGCCAGCCCCATATATACAATAATGCCCCCCCCCGCCCCAGACATATAATTTATGCCCACTGCCAGCCCCATTTATACAATAATACCCCCCCAGACATATAATTTATGCCCACTGCCAGCCCCATATATACAATAATACCCCCCAGACATATAATTTATGCCCACTGCCAGCCCCATATATACAATAATACCCCCCCAGACATATAATTTATGCCCACTGCCAGCCCTATATATACAATAATACCCCCCCACCCCAGACATATAATTTATGCCCACTGCCAGCCCCATTTATACAATAATCCCCCCCACCCCAGACATATAATTTATGCCCACTGCCAGCCCCATATATACAATAATCCACCCCAGACATATAATTTATGCCCACTGCCAGCCCCATATATACTATAATACCCCCCCAGACATATAATTTATGCCCACTGCCAGCCCTATATATACAATAATACCCCCCCACCCCAGACATATAATTTATGCCCACTGCCAGCCCCATTTATACAATAATCCCCCTCACCCCAGACATATAATTTATGCCCACTGCCAGCCCCATATATACAATAATCCACCCCAGACATATAATTTATGCCCACTGCCAGCCCCATATATACAATAATACCCCCCAGACATATAATTTATGCCCCCCTGCCAGCCCCAGATATAGCCCTAGATATAGAATAATGCCCCCCCCGCCCCAGACATATAATTAATGCCCCCCTGCCAGCCCTAGATATAGAATAATGCCCCCCCCCCGCCCCAGACATATAATTAATACAAACTGCCAGCCCCATTTATACAATAATACCCCCCCAGACATATAATTTATGCCCACTGCCAGCCCCATATATACAATAATACCCCCCACCCCAGACATATAATTTATGCCCACTGCCAGCCCCATATATACAATAATACCCCCCAGACATATAATTTATGCCCACTGCCAGCCCCATATATACAATAATCCCCCCCACCCCAGACATATAATTTATGCCCACTGCCAGCCCCATATATACAATAATACCCCCCAGACATATTATTTATGCCCACTGCCAGCCCCATATATACTATAATACCCCCCCAGACATATTATTTATGCCCACTGACAGCCCCATATATACTATAATCCCCCCACCCCAGACATATAATTTATGCCCACTGCCAGCCCCATATATATAATAATCCCCCCCCCCCCCGACATGTAATTTATGCCCACTGCCATTCCCAAATATAGAATAAAGCAGCCCCCACTCCCAGACATATAATTAATGCCCCCCGTTCTGTAATTAAAAAAAAAAAAAACATCATACTCACCCCTTTGGTGCAGTTTCTTCCCGTCTTCCTCGGTCTTCAGTGGCTTGGTGTAGAGGCGCGGGATAGTGACGTCACTGCTCCGCGCCTCCACACCAAGCCGCGGAGCTACATGGAGGCAGGCGACAGCTGACGTCTGGTAAGTCAGCCTCCTCCACGCTACACAGGTCGCGCAATGACGTCGATTGCGCGACCTGTGTAGCTGGGTTCATACACAGACGCAGAAGCAGCAGTGCTGCGCTGCGTCTGTGTACTAATCAATAGTAACTGCATCGTACGATCGTACGATGCAGGTACTATAGATTATGTGAAAAGTTTTAGCGAGTGCGGACCGGCCCCGCACCAGCTCCGGACCGGCCCCAGACCGGCCCAGGACCGACCGGCCCACCGGGAAAATTCCCGGTGGGTACAATGGCCAGTCCGCCCCTGGCCATGAGGTGAGTTGAGCCTCTCAGCTCAGACAGCACCACCTACAGTAAGATCAGTAGGCACATCAGAACCCAAACCGCAAGCTTTCTGATGACCTATAGTGAGAATATTAGGTATATATATTAATATATAAGTCTTGAACAACCACTTTAACTCCATGGCTTTCATAAAACTCCTGTAATATTTAATAATAAAGAAAATAACACGGTTTACCTTTAATTCCTCCTGAAATTCCTTTTCTAGTAATTTAGCCGCTTTCCGATCCTCAATCTCAACTTTCCATTTTTCAGCAACTATTCTTGCTTTTTCTTTGGCCATAGCATCTCGAAACTTCTTTTCAATTTCCGCCTCTTTCTGCTTCCTTTTTTAAAATTATGATTTTATTGTTAGTCAAACCAGCGTGAGTTTATGTTCATGTTAAGACCAAAGGTCTAAAAATCTGCTTTTTGATTTCTGGAGTTGGGAAGGAGGCAAAAATAGCAGTCACATGACCTGGCTCCCTGCCAGCAGCCCGTGGCAAGTCCAGGGGGGTGCAGCTGCAGCCTTTGTATGCCTGTGTCTTTTCTCCTTCAAACTCATACAGCTGCCTCACCCCTCCCCATTTCCTTTCATGTGCATTGAGCAGCCAGGGGAGGGGGCACACATGGCACAGATGGATTGCAGCTGCCTCTCCCCAGGATTCCCCTGGGAATCACACTCTGCTGGCAGGAGCCAGATAATGAGAATTAAACTTATATAAACTACTGAAATTACTGGAATGACAACTGAATGCTGACAAAGGCATTTTTTTAATCTGTATCGCATAGGCTATTGAAACCTGTCACCAGCTAAAAGTTACATTCCTAATGTCAGTTCAAGTCAGGGCCCGCTCTTTTGGGGAAGAGAATTGCTCAGTAACAGCTGGTGATTGGTTCATGTCCTTGAACTATTGCCCATTGATGCTAGGTGAAGTAGTAAACTACTGCAAGCTGACAGGACGTCATTGGATAATAACTTGTCCAATTACACCTGTTTTATGTATCTGTTTTGTAAGATGAAAATTTACTGCATGTCTGCTTTATTGGTAGTGGGTAAGTCGCTTGCTGTAAACTATATTTGATTTGGTATAATCTTTTTGTTGGTTCAATGTCATTTATCTGTTTTGTATTTAACTTTAATAAAGTGGTTGTTGGCCTTAATTTTATTCACCACTTCATTTTCCACTCCACTTATTACTATTATAAAAAATATCATAATGGTTTTATGATTGTGGATTTCAGTATCATATTTACAGGTTAGTATTTTACCTTGTAATACCACGTACATAGACAATATAAAGCAGACAGACTGCCAAGTCTTCCTTTCTCTTGTTTAAGCCCAGCTAATGGGCCTTATTGAAGATTTTACATTGGAACCCTTGAGTTTCAAATAAATACAAGTTTGTGCTCTATAGTACATTTTATGATGGGGTTATATGTGTGCCTTAGAAACCTATGAGTATATTTTGTAAGAAGATCTATAATGTATTTCTGTTCTCAATATCAACTTTTAAGTTTAATCTTTTGATAGTAATAGCAGGATATCCCTAAGATATCCACCAAATTTACCTATGTTACTTGTGTTTTATGTCCTATATGTTTACTCTTCTCATTTGTCTCTGCTAAAGTGCACTTTAGAAACAGCATGAATGCACCCGATAGGATTCTTATTTTTTGGAACATATATAGGATTATTAAACGATACATATGGAACACTAAACCACCAGTGTATCAGAATGTGATTTACTGTCCTTAAATCATATGTCAGGTTCCCAATCAGCTGCTCAGCCTCTTGTAAGTGAAGACTAAAGCCATCCATGCTCATTGGTAGCCAATGGACAATGGCTAAATGCTTGGTCTAAAGCTACTTTTCAGGACTGGGGCATTAACTCTGCATGTATACATGGCCAAGTATGCATGTGTTCTAAATATAAAAAATGATGTATTGAAATATATTTTATGGAAATGGTAACCTTATAACTGTATACACACAGCAAAATATTTCATGTTTTTATCCATCAAATCATTCATTTTTTTACATTATCTCACCATTGTTCCTCTGCTTCCTTCTGAGCTTGATATCTGGCTCTCTCGGTCATGAGTTCCTCACATATTTGTTCATATGGCTTATCTCCTTGGGCTTCTCCCATAACCCAAACCCATACTTCTCCATCAGTACCTCTTAGCCACTCAATGTGTTTAGAATTATCTGAAAATAATAAAAACATACACGTAAAGAAATAATGTTACTTCATTGAGCTTTGCTGATATCACTTGAAAGGCATGTATTATAGTGTTCCCACCTGCATTACAAAAAAATGCATGTTTACAAAATTAGATAACACAGAGTTTGCAATTATAAATACCCCAAAGTATGACATACAGTATAATTACAAAAGACTGCAAAAATTGCTTACATTTTTTTTAATGTATTAATATGTTTATATTCAATGGGTATTTTCATATTTAGCAAAAAAAGATGCAGCATTACAGTCCTTCATACCAAACTCTGTTGCCACTTTCATCTACAGTATGCAGGGGCGGATTAAGGTTGGTGGGGGAGCAAAATCTGGTGGAGGCCCTTACTGAGTGTAGCGTGCACACACATCCTCCTACTTACTATTGACTATACCAGCTGTAACACTGCTACATACAGCCGCCTTGCCCCCAGTCACACATCTACATAGAGCCGCCTCACCCCCAGTAACACAGCTACATACAGCCGCCTCAACCCCAGTCACACATCTACATACAGCTGACTTATCCCCAGTAACACAGCTACAGACAGCTGCCTCACCCCCAGTAACACAGCTACATAAAGCCACCTCGCCCTAAGTAACACAGCTACATACAGCACCCGCACCCCCAGTATTACAGCTACATACAGCCGCCTCACCCCCAGTAACACAGCTACATACAGCCTCTTCACCCCCAGTGACACTACTACATACAGCTGCCTCACCCCAAGTAACACATCTTTATATCTACCTTCACCCCTACCAGATATGCAGTCCCATGTAACATACACCTCTGCCCACACAGATATGCAGTCTCATGTAACATACACCTCAGCCACACCAGCCATGCAGTCCCATGTAACATACACCTCATCCCGCACAGCCATTCAGTCCCATGTAACGTACACCTCGGCCACACCAGCCATGCAGTCCCATGTAACATATACCTCAGCCACACCAGCCATGCAGTCCCATATAACATATACCTCAGCCACACCAGCCAGTAGCCACCAGCTGACAGTATGCCATGTGTAATGGGCACTAGACAATGCTAAAGATGTTACAGAAGTTTATGCCGTTTATAAATAATTGATGACAATGGCTAATGGGTGTCCTAAAGATCCTATAGAAAGCTCAGAAATGCATCCTCTCCCCCATTAAGAAGGTATATGTATTACATGACGAATACCAACAGGGCCCAACAGATAACAGTGACTAAAATAGTCCTCCATATTTATGTTCTAGTATCAGTTAGCTGAACTTAATTTCATGTTGTATTTATGATGTTATCTGTATTACATATGTGAAAATATTCAATATCTACTATACACATATATACACTGTGCACACACTTCATACACTACACTCACAAACAGCACATACTTTATATGCTACACACATTTATTGTAAGGAATTAGGTAGCGGTATAGTCGTCTCCTGGTGTAGAAAGACACTTTTGTAATACACAGCAATGACACAGTCCATTTTACACAACTGGCTACAACCAGTTATATTTTCTTAAAAAAAAAAGCAGCAACACAAAATACAAAGAAAAAATCCTGTGCTATCTGGCCAAGGCTAAACAACAGGCTCTCCTGACTATAAAGAGACTGTACCTACTCTGCATAAAATAACATAACTCAGTAGTTTTTCCAGGTGCAGAGAGCCCAGTGTGTCTGACCTGCTCAACTGATACAAGACCAGCACAACTGTGGACTGAGCAATAGTGACAGTTCAGATGGAGTGGGGGCCACCTCTCTCTGTCCCACTCCAGTAAAATATGCAAAGTTTTCCAGGATTGGATGCCCATATTAGCTACCTTGTAAGGCCTTTTGAAATGATGCAGGATTAAATCCAAACCAGTATATCTATTCCAGAAGGAACAGACTCACAACTATAGACAGCACTGTGTTGACCTGATTGGGTCTCCTCAGTACAGCGTAGGGAACTGGTTTGAGTGAGGGGCTTGTGACTAGGGTCAGGAAGTAAGAGTACTCCTTATGAAGACTGCCAATTAAGGCCACCATGTAAGCGTGTGGATATATGGCCTCTTGTAGGTCATGCTCGATGTTAATGGAGCTGCCTTACAAGGTAGCTAAAATAGGCGTGGCTTTCCTTATCCAATCCTGGAAAACTTTGCATATTTTCCCAGAATCCCCCTAGTGGATCATTCAGGACTATAAGACTCCACACACATGGTGGCCTTAATTGGCAGTCTCCATAAGGAGAACTCTTACTTTTCGGCCTCACTCCTGTAACACCGGCCTAAAGGAAGTTTTATGCCAGGCCCTACTATAGGGAGATCTGCAAAGCTCTGCAATTCAAATCCTGGTTGCGTAGTTATGTGTAGACGTGAGGTACCTTTGGCAAATATATACCCCTACTAATTCTCCAGACACCCTGTCAAAGTTTATAAACAGGCTTGCTGGAAATAATCCAAGAGGTTCATCAGGCTGGGTGTCATGCAGGAGTATGATAATAGATTCATTTTTATGATCGCATGCTCTCCTGCTTCACAGCTGCATTCAGTAGGTTCCGTTAACATAACATTATTTGTAGAAGAAGAATTAGTACATCCGTTTTTACTCCATTAATAATGGATGCTTAACACAAAGACCTGTGAAAGACTATGGGGAACAGAAGCTAAATAAAAGACCTTTAGTTCACCTTTCATTTTTAGTTTAGTTTCTTTTTGCTGCCTACTGTTGCCTAGATGAAGAAGAAGCACATGGCTGCATGCTGTATCTCCCTTTGCTATACTTAATAGTATGTCTCTTTTAAATATTCCTAACAATTTATGTTGAATATTCCTAGGAAGGTTAAAAGCATTGAAAAGCCTTTTTTAAATGGAACCCACCATCAGGAAGGTTGCTTTTACATGATGAATGGTTCCAATAACCTCTGGCATGTTGACTTCAAATATGATTTTCACAATTTCTCCTCCTCTTAAATCCTTTCCATTTGCTTTCCTTTCCTCGTGGCTTTTCCCTCCGCTGCTCCTTCACCATGCTCACTGCTACAAGTATTTCTCATTTGAACTGCCTCTCTCTCCCAATAAATTTAGGAAAAGATAAACTGTGCCATTTGAACTGCCCAAAGGGACTCCCCACACACTGCTGGAATTGAGCCAGTTAATGTTAAATAAAGAATTAGAAAGCACTGGAATTATCCAGATGCATGACAAAGGGATTTCTTTAAATTAACATGCCAGAGGATACCGGAAATTGTCACTGTGTAAAAATGACAGGTTACCTTTGATGTCTAATCCCAAACAGTTCCAAAAGTAATGCAATTTGTCCCCCATAAAACAATAAAAACAATAAAATAAGAGTAATGAAAAGCAGAGGGAAATAACTAAAATAGTAGCTTGGCTTAAAGTTCAAATAAGTTGGCTCATTAGTTTTGGCTATATTAAAGTGAAAAACATTGACATTATCCCATCTACAGGCAGTACCTATGTTCTATCATGGACATTTTTCTCCTTTATTTAGTTTTCTATTTTTTCTATTCTATGGTCAAAAGGTCAACTTCCACTATATTTATTGACATCGCCCATTACATTTCAGATATTTACTCCTCCTGGCATTTGTACTCCAATGACTTGGTAATCAAACATTGACCCATTCTCCCATACCAAACACTCCCATAACCACCTTCCATTTATCATTTTGAGCCATTTGCATCTACCTTTTCATTATCATTGTACATACCTCTTCTTATACTGTCTATTATTTATAGAACTTTGTATTTCAGTAAGAAAAGCTGTTTTCATGCTATATGTACATGACGCAGTACAGACTTACTTAGAAGTTTCCATAAAATACCTTATAAGGTAGAGAAAAGCATTAACCTTGAATATAACATTCATGAGAAAAAGGGATGTTGTACATCATCAGTGTGTGGTATACTGAAGCAACTGTGCTATTTGTCATGATCAGGGATAGATTTCCCACTTGGGGAAGTAAACACTTGTATTGCGGATCCCAAGAGTTAGGGTCAGTAATCACATCTGAGATGTCAATTTCTAAGTAATTGTCTATGAATGCTCTAGTAGTTGTATTGATCTAAGCTGACTCTTAGACTACAATTCTACAGCGCTGGTGAAAAACCAAGCAGGAAGTAGCCATATCCATTGACATCATATTTTTAATTAGATAAATTCACTCCTGAAGATGATACTAGTCCTCAAAGGAATAGACTTAGTATTTTGACCTATTCTCTGGTTAATGGAATATTATTTTAACTTTATGAGGTATTTAAAAGTACATTGCTGTAGTAGTTGAACTAATAAAGGGAATATACAATGCTTACAGAAATAAATATATAGAGTACAAATTCAACACACTATGGGAGATGTATCAATAAGTCTACACCAGAGATCTGGAGTAATTTGCACCTGAAATGCAGAGCGCCATCATTTATAGAAGGTTTTAGTCCATTTAAGCCATTTTTAAGCTGTTTTCCAACTCCCCCAAAAAAAGATTGTGTCCTCGGCAACTTAGGGGCATGAATCGTCAGTAATTGCGCCAGAAAATTCTATATTATGGTACAGTAAATTAAACCTACTAAAATGAGGTGCAAAATACGACTTGTCAGTCTTAGACTGCACCAGATTAATTATCTACCTTTCCAGATCTTATGATAGTATTCCTGGAAGGTAGACTGGTGGATAAAGAACACATAACCCTCCATCTTCGGCCATTTTATGGACAGGAAAGACCTAGCTTATGAGGTAAAAGACATTTAAAAAGACATGTATATAATATATAATATCCTACCCACACATTACAAAAAACATAGGCCCACATTTATTAACCCCCTTAAGGACGCAGCCTGTTTGTATGTTAAGGCTCAGTCCTTTTTAAAAAAAATTGACCAGTGTATCTTTCTCTGGTAAGAGCTTGATTTTGAGATTGATTTCTCTTGAGACATTGTAGTTATGTTTTAGTATTATGTTAGTAGTATCATTTTGGTGATCAGTTTCTTTTTTGGAAGAAACATTTGGAAAAAAAATTAACAACTTTCAAAGTTTCAAATGTTATACTTATTAGACAAAAAATAATACCACATTTTTTTTATGTTTTATGTTTTCATCTTTTTTTACGGATGTGAGAAGGTTTCAAGTTTAGGTAGCAGTTTGGAAGTGCCCTATAAAGAATTATGTACTATAAACTCCCACAAGTAACACCATTTTATGAACCTAACATCTAAAACTATTCAAATCATTATTTTTAACCCTTTAATTTTTTCTCCAGAAGAAAACAAAAATGGATTTGAAATTTTGAAATTTCAATTTTTGATGAAGATTATTCTCATTTAGCCCTAAAATTGAAACATTCAAAAGGAATTTGAGGTAAATATACATCCCCAAATTTTTGCCCTGCTTCTTCCGTGTACAGCAATACCAGACATGTGAATGTCAACTGCTGTTTCATCGCACAGCGATGTCCAGAACACAGTTCCATTGTAGTGACAAATGTATTTTGCCTAACTCATGCGATTGGGAAAAAACACATCAAAAATCATTCTGCGGGTTACCCTGGTTAGGGAAATACCCCATATGTGTGCACAAGGCAGGGCTCAGAAGGAAAGGAGCAAAATTTAGGTTTTGGAGCTCCATTTTCACTAGATTGGTGTTGGGGGTACACCTGAGGTGCCAGTACAATTGAAACCCCCGAGTAGTGACCCCATTGTGCCCAACTCATGCCACAGAGGAAAATAGTAATAGTAATAGCGCAAAGTAAAAAATATCCACTATGTCATATTGTGCCCTGCTCCTGTCACAGGAGACAAACAACCCAAAAATCATGATGCATGTTTTCCCAGGTACGACAATACCCCATATAGGGTTATAATCTACAGGCTGGGCACATGCCAGGACTTAGAAGGGAAGATGCATCATGTGCCATGATGTATAAGCTGTGCATAGCACATCAGGGTAACAACAGGGTAATCTAGAGGTCCAGGGATGTATGATAAATTCAGAAGCACTCTTTCATACATAGGGCCACATGTATCACTTTTGTGCGCCTAAGTGTAGTAGTTGTATAAGGATGTTTTAGAAGTAAATTTTTTGTTTACCAATAAATGTAAATTCTTTTTTATGGGAAAATAAGACATCCCCAGAAAATAAGACCTAGTGCCTCTTAAGGAGCAAAAATTAGTATAAGACACTGCCTTATTTTCAGGGAAACAGGGTAGTGTCTGAGCTAGTGGCTGAGCTTTGCTGCTGGGGATGAGCTACTCATAGGCAGGAGTGATTCTACAAGAACCCAACAGCCCTTCTTAGGGCTACAATAACGTTTTATTTTACTTTTTTTTGGTTTGCCTGTGGCTGGGCTTGCTGCCATTAGTAGTGCAGCTAGTACCATATTGTGAGTAATTTGCAGGGAGACTTGCTACCGTTGTGTTTAGCTCTTAGTGACACACATATCCTCCTTAAACAACAAAGTGGGACAATTTATTAGGGGTTTGATTTGAATTAGGCAGAGTCTGCTGATTTTTTTTTTTTCCTTTATTTCTTTTTATAGCTGAAAGTCATCTTGCAAAGCAGTGTGCTTTCAGTGTAGGCTAGAAAATAGCCATAGGAGAACCCCAACAGCTTACTTAGGCCTACAATAGCGTTATATTTTACGCTTTTTTGTTTGCTTGTGGCTGGGCTTGCTGGCATTAGTAGTGCAGCTAGTACCATATTGTGAGGAATTTGCTGGGAGACTTGCGACCGTTGTGGTTAGCTCTTAGTGACACGCATATCCACCTCAAACACCTAAGTGGGACAATTTATTAGGGGTTTGATTTGAATTAGGCACAGTCTGCTGATTTATTTTTTTTATGTTTATTTCTTTTTATAACTCATCAGGCACAGCACAAAATCCAGTTGTGTGCTGTCAGTGTAGGTTAGAAACTAGCCATAGCAATAGGATAGCATCGTTTTGTTTAAAAAAAAAAAATAAACACAAACATTTTTTTTAAAGTTTACACTTTAATTTGGAAAATGTTTAACCCGAGGGCTAGGGGTAGAGGACGAGGGCGTGGACGTGGGCGTCCAACTACTGCAGGGGTCAGAGGCCGTGGTCCTGGGCGGGGTGAGACACCACCTGCTGATGAGGGAGCAGGGGAACGCCGCAGAGCTACACTCCCTAGGTTCATCATGTCTCAAGTTACTGGGACTCGTGGTAGAGCACTGTTGAGGCCAGAACAGTGCGAAGAGGTGATGTCGTGGATTGCGGACAATGCTTTTAGCCATTTGTCCACCAGTCAGTCTTCCACGCAGTCCACCCATGTCACCGAAATCAGCACTCCTCCAGCTCCTCCAACTCAGCCTCCTTCCCCCCAGTCTGCCCCCTCCCAGCAAAATTTGGCATTTGAACCAGCATACTCTGAGGAACTGTTTTCTGGACCCTTCCCACAGTCACAAACCACTTGTCCGGTTGCTGCTGAGCTATTTTCCGTTACCCAGGTTTTCCACCGGTCGCAGTCTGTGGGTGATGATGACATTATTGACGTAGTGGAAGAAGTGTGTAAAGAGGTGTCGGACGATGAGGAGACGCGGTTGTCAGACAGTGGTGAAGTTGTTGTCAGGGCAGGAAGTCCGAGGGGGAGCAGACTGAGGGATCGGAGGATGATGAGGTGACAGACCCAAGCTAGGTTGATAGGCCGGGTGAACACAGTGCTTCTGAGACGGAGGCGAGTCCCATAGCAGAACAGGTTGGAAGAGGCAGTGGTGGGGCCAGACAGAGAGGCAGGGCCAGAGCTGGTGCATCAGCGCCAAATGTTTCCCGTAGTCAAGCTCCTATGGTGAGGTCTAGATTTTCAGAAGTCTGGAGGTTCTTTAAAGAAACACCGGATGACCGACGGACTGTGGTGTGCAACCTGTGCCAAACCAGGATAAGCAGGGGTTCCACAACTACTAGCTTAACTACCACCAGTATGCGCAGGCATATAAATGCTAAACACCCAACTCAATGGCACCAAGCCCGTTCACCTACGGCCGGGCACACCACTGCTCCTTCCCCTGTGTCATCTGCTTGTCAGCCCCCTGCCCAGGACCCCAGCCCAAACTCCTCCCGTGCGAAAACCCCATCTTCGCCTCCACGATCCTCCACAGCATCCACCAGCGTTCAGCTCTCCATACCCCAGATGCTGGAGCGCAAAAGGAAGTTTAGCGCAACCCACCCACACGCCCAAGCCCTCAACGTCCACATCTCCAAGTTGCTTAGCCTGGAGATGCTGCCCTATAGGCTGGTAGAGACCGAGGCCTTTCGAAACCTCATGGCGGCGGCCGCCCCTCGGTATTCGGTCCCCAGCCGCCACTACTTTTCGCGATGTGCCGTCCCAGCCCTGCACAAGCACGTGTCAGAGAACATCATCCGTGCCACTATACATCGCTGACGGCACATTGGGTTAACTTGGTGGAGGCTGGGACCGAGTCTGACCCTGGGGCTGGTCATATACTGCCGACGCCGAGGATTGAGGGGCCTACCTCGGTCCAGGTCTCAAAGGCCTACTATACCTCCTCCTCCTCCACCTCCCACCCCTCCTCTACCTCCTCCTCCAAATTACCATCTGTGGGCATGGCGCCATCAGTCGGTACCTCTAGGCACAGCAGCAGTGCCGTCGCTAAGCGACAACAGGCGGTGCTCAAACTGCTGAGCCTAGGCGATAAAAGGCACACCGCCCAAGAGCTATTATAGGGCATCACGGTGCAGACCGATCTGTGGCTGGAACCGCTGAACCTGAAGCCAGGCATGGTTGTGTGTGACAACGGCCGTAACCTGGTGGCGGCTCTGCAACTCGGCAGACTGACACATGTGCCATGCCTGGCCCATGTGTTAAATCTCATAGTTCAGCGTTTTCTCAAGACATACCCCAATCTGTCTGGGGTGCGCCGCATCTGTGCGCATTTCAGGAAGTCCAGCACAGATGCTGCCACTCTCAGGGCAGCGCAGCGCTGCCTCCAACTGCCCGCTCACCGACTGTTGTGCGACGTGCCCACGAGGTGGAATTCAACATTAACCATGTTATCCAGAGTTTACCAGCAGCGCAGAGCGATTGTAGACTGCCAGATGTCAACTTCCACCAGAACTGGTAGCCAGGTCAGTCAGCTTCCTCAAGTCTACAATGAGGAGTGGACGTGGATGTCTGATATCTGTCAGGTGCTGAGTAACTTAGAGGAGTCAACACAGATGGTCAGTGGCGATGCCGCCATCATCAGCCTCACCATCCCGCTGCTTGGCCCGTTGAAAAACTCTCTGGCCAGCATGAAGTCGGAAGCTTTGCGTTCGTCACAAGAGAGGGGGGAAGAAGATTCCCTTGTTGATAGCCAAAGCACCCTTAGGTCTGTTTCTCAGCGCATATCGGAGGAGGATGAGGAGGAAGAGGAGGAGAATGTTGGGGAGACAGAAGAGGGGGCCATTGTTCAGTCCTTCACTGTTCAGCGTGTATGGGCAGAAGAAGAGGAGTTGGAGGAGGAGGAAATGGGCAGTCAGGCCAGTGAGGGGAGTGAATTCTTGCGCGTTGGAACTCTGGCGCATATGGCAGATTTCATGCTAGGCTGCCTATCCCGTGACCCTCGCGTTCAAAGAATTTATTCCAGCACCGATTACTGGGTATTCACTCTCCTGGACCCACGGTACAAGCAAAATCTTTCCACTCTCATCCCTGGAGAGGAAAGGAGTGTGAGAATGCATGAATACCAGCAGGCCCTGGTGCACAAGCTGAAACACTATTTCCCTTCTGACAGCGCTAGCGGCAGAGGGCGTACTTCTGCGGGACAAGTAGCGAGGGAGAGTAGGCAAGCAGGCAGCTTTTCCAGCACTGGCAGGGGTACGCTTTACAAGGCCTTTGCCAGTTTTATGTCACCCCAGCAAGACACTGTCACCTGTCCCCAGTCTCGGCAGAGTAGGGCTGATCTTTACAGAAAGATGGTGAGTGAGTACGTAGCTGACCATACCATCGTCCTAAATTATCACACAGCTCCCTACAACTGCCGCTAGCGTGTTGTCCGAGTGGGTTTTCAGAACAGCTGGTGGCATCATCACCGATAAGCGTACACGCCTGTCGACTGACAGCGCTGACAGGCTGACGCTTATCAAGATGAATAAAGCCTGGATTTCTCCGGATTTTCATTCTCCACCAGGTGAAAGAAGCTCAACCTGAATAATGTATGCACTCCTCCTCCTCATTGTCCTCCTTCTCCTCCTCTTTGTACACTAAAGCAGAGGAAACTGGCTATTTTTTGCCAGGGCCAACTGGCTCTAGCTATAGTACTCTATGTATTTAATTTTTCTGGAGGACCACCTACCTGCTCCTCTGGTTTGAAAACTTTTTTGGACTGCCACATACAGGCACTCAATTTATTTAATTTTTCTGGAGGACCACCTACCTGCTCCTCTGGTTTGAAAACTTTTTTGGACTGCCACATACAGGCACTATCCAAATTAAATTGTCTCCATAGCAGCCTCCACGTGTCGTCTTTTTAGCTGGCTCCACACGTTGTCTCCATTGCTACCTCCACATGTCATCGCCATAGCTGCCTCCAAAAGTCGTCCATATAGCTGCCTCCATACATGGTCTCCTTATCAAACGAACTGTGTCAGGCAGAATTTTGGGTTGTTTTCATGGATTCCACATCAAACTTGTTAACTTTGTCGCCACCCTGCTGTGTAATCCACAAAATATACTGGCAAACTTTTATCATTTACCGATATTATTTCAGCGCTTCTTGCGCATCTGTTCACATTCCCCTCACCCGCCATATCCCAAACTTATAAGAACGCTACTACACTTGATCTTATACAAAAGGTTCTTAGAAGTGCTGTTTGGGGAGTAGCCGAGAGACAGGGGCTTGGATAGGCGAAAGCTCGCCTGGCAGCGGAGCGCCAGCTCCATCCCAAGATCTAACTAACATAGTTTTAACTGCGGCACCTTTAATCTACTACTAGTTCACTGCCTCAAAACATCGTCCCCTTATCAAACGAGCTGTGTCAGGCAGAATTTTCAGTTGTTTCACCAGATACATAGTTGAACCCGGCCCATCTGTCGCCGCCATGCTGGAGACCTGAAGTTGCAATCATAGCAGCGCAATATGGATGCCCCATACTGTCGCTCTTAATCATGGAACCATTTCCGTAAAAACAATTAAAAATAGAACCACTATGCTATTCCATTATTTCTAGGTGAAATATTCAAATGGCCCGGCCTGCTTTGAAAATTATAATTTTTTCAAAGTAAACGCTTCTGGCCCCCAGGCCCATTTTGAGTGGGGAGGAGCCGAGAGACAGGGGCTTGGACAGGCGAAAGCTCGCCTGGCAGTGGACCGCCAGCTCCATCCCAAGATTAGGCTGCCTCAGAGGCATCCATGCATGCTGCCCCTGCTGTTTCCTGTCCATTTTGCCTCCACGATCCTCCACAGCGTCCACCAATGTCTCATTTCAACTCTCTATACCCCAGACGCTGGAGCACGAGAGGATATGCAGCACATCATCCCCTTATCAAACGAGCTGTGTCAGGCAGAATTTTCAGGTGTTTCACCAGATACATAGTGGAACTCGGTCTATCTGTCGCCGCCATGCTGGAAACCTGAAGTTGCAATCATAGCAGCGCAATATGAATGCCCCATACTGTCGCTCTTAATCATTGAAGTCGTCTCCATGGCTGCCTCCACATGTCATCCCCTTATCAAAAAAGCTGTGTCAGGCTAATTTTTCGGGTGTTTCACCAGATACGTTATGGAACTTGGTCATTATGTCGCCACCATGCTGTGTTATCGACTAAATATACCGTCAACCTTTTGTTCACATAGGAAATCATTTCAGCGCTTCTTGTTCACCTCCTTTGGTGAAGCCTGAGTCCATTTAGGGTATGTCGCCATGACACTCTCTAGCCTGCCGCTGCTGCCGCTGCCTCTGCGTGCGTCCCCTATAGTGTCAGGGTCTATTATTGCATGTTTTATATGCTATCTAGCCTCATTCGGTCACTCTGTCATGGCCATGCTGTTGCCCATAATTTTGGCATAATGGTGCGATTAAGCAGCCTCAGAGGCATCCATGCATGCTGCCCCTGCTGTTTCCTGTCCATTTCGGTGGTGTTTCCATCCTTTTCTGAGGTTCCCAGGTGTTTGGCCAAGCTTCCCTGTGCAGAGCCTTGGTCTCCTTGAAAAATGCTCAAGTCTCCCATTGACTTCAATGGGGCTCGTTATTCGAGACGAGCACTCGAGCATCGGGAAAAGTTCATCTCGAATAACGAGTACCCGAGCATTTTAGTGCTCGCTCATCTCTAGCCAAGATCTCACTATAACATCAGACATTGACATCAGATAATTCCATAGATTACGGCAGAACCTGTTTTGTTAAAAGCGAATACATGTAGAAACCCCCCAAAAGAGTGCAGAGGGGGTCGGCAGCAATTCTGCACTGACGTCACTGATCATTTTGCCCTTCATTTCGTCTGTCAGTGTCTGCTTTCAATTGGTTAATAATCCATCTTCAGTGAATCCAAAACAGAGATGACCAGTAAATGGGATATTTGCATGTCCTCTGTGTTCTGTATCCACTCCTGATTTTGCCTATCAATCCTGAGGCTTTTCATTCCT
This sequence comes from Engystomops pustulosus, assembly GCF_040894005.1. Lineage (NCBI taxonomy): Eukaryota > Metazoa > Chordata > Amphibia > Anura > Leptodactylidae > Engystomops > Engystomops pustulosus. Next base: position 45,322,910 of record NC_092421.1, read on the forward strand.
CAGTTGCCACTAAACATAGTGGCAACGCCATAGAGCGATGGAGGGTGAAAACAGAATTCTGAAAATCACAGGGTGTGCCAGGGAGACACCGGTCAGTTGGCAGCAGCATGAGTAGGCTGCAAAGTGGCAGAATAACAAATTATGGAGTTGACAGAAACATGGTAGGCCACAAAGTGGCACAATGATAAGAGTGAGAAGGAGCGGCAGCAGCATCAGCAGCAGCAACAGGAGGCCACAAAGTGGCACAATGATGAGAGTGTGGAGGTGGTCGCATGCGTACTAGATATTTGATAGAAGCATCAGCAGCAGGAGCCCACAGGTGGCAGCAACATGGTGGCAGCAAAAGGCCACAAAACCCACAGCAGACAAGGCCACATTGTGGCACAATGATGAAGTTTAAAATGAACTCGAATTTGAAATATTCAATTTAAATTTCAATTTGTAGATTCGAGACGCCACATGCATAATACATTACAGTTTTCCTGAAAATATCAGGCCTTTGCCAAAAAAGAACTGCAAAGGTGGCACCAGTAGCAGTAGCATGAGGTCAGAGGTGTGGATGTGGCGGCAACGTGGTAGGCCACAGAGTGGCACAATGATATAGTGTGAAGGTGGCATCAGTAGAAGCAGGAGCCCATAGAGTGGCACAATGATATAGTGTGAAGGTGGCATCAGCCCACAGGTGGCAGCAACATGGTGGCAGCAAAATGGAAAGCGGTCCAATGATTGAGTGTAGAGCTGGCGGCAGAAGCATCAGCAGATTAAACCAAAAAGAGAAAAGTCAAGTGTGTAAAGGCTAAAAAGTCAGAAACTTTATTACAATTTACAAAAGATACCAAAATTGTCACACATGCATGTTTTTTAAAAACACTTGAAAAGTGTACAAATACACATATACAAAACCAAGTGGATCAGAGCCCTAAGATCCACATACGGCCACAAGTCAGCACAAAACATGTAAATGCAATTTCCTCACAACAGGTAAATGTAGAACCCTAGTGACCATGCCTTGATTCTGTCCTGAAAAACATGGGCACTATCAAATACAAACACTCAATAGTGGAGCCAAGCTGTAATAGTACTGGGTTCCCAAACAAAAAAATATAATGAGTTGCATGAAAAAGTAGAGAAAGAAGGGGAAGCCCCATACGTTAGCAACTTTGGCTACTTGGTCTCTGTTCTGTTCTAAGTATCAAATCCATAATAGGGGGAGGGAATGCTAGGTCACAGACCTGTGGCCGGAGGCACCCCACGCGTTACGTCGCTTGATTGCGAATACCTCAGGGGTAAGTGCCTACTACCTTAAAAATTCCAGGGAGATCCCTCGCCTCCAATCGTTGGTATGTGTTAACTGCAGACACCTGTGTGAAAAAATACAATCAGACATGGCTGATGGAGTTCACGCGAGACTGATCAAATCTCGTGCATGCACACAGATTCCCACCACTCGGAGCAGCAGCAGTGATGTAATGAATCAAATTGGTTTGTTATGCGCATGCGTACTTGATCTACGAATGTCGCCGCTACTACAAATGAATGAAATGGCATTTGATAGAAGCATCAGCAGCAGGAGCCCAGAGGTGGCAGCAACATTGTGGCGGCAACAGGGAAAGCCATAAAGTGGCACAATGATATAGTGTTAAGGTGGCGTCAGCAGCAGCAGGAGCCCACAAAACCCACAGAAGAGGAGGCCACATTGTGGCACAATTATGAAGTTTGAAATGATTTCAAATTCATAATATTCAATTTAAATTTCAATTTGTAGATTCGAGATGCCACATGCATAATACATTACAGTTTTCCTGAAAATATCAGGTCTTTGCCAAAAAAGAACTGCAAAGGTGGCACCAGCAGCAGCATCAGCGGCATGAGGTCAGAGGTGTGGAGGTGGCAGCAACATTGTAGGCCACAGAGTGGCACAATGATATAGTGTGAAGGTGGCATCAGCAGAAGCAGGAGCCCGCCAAGTGGCACAATGATATAGTGTGAAGGTGGTATCAGCAGCAGGATCCCGCTGAGTGGCACAATTATATAGTCTGAAGGTGGCATCAGCAGCAGCAGGAGCCCACAGAGTGGCACAATGATGAAGTGTGGAGGTGGCATCAGCACCAAGAGCCCACAGAGTGGCACAATGATATAGTGTGAAGGTGGCATCACATAAAACAATGTTAGTGCTCTAACTCCACAATAAAACGTTAAGATTGAGAAATCCACAGACCGGTCTCACCCAGTTCCTTAAAGATCGGAGATTGAAGAAATTTCCTCAGTAATTACTCCTGTCACAATGTTTACTTCTCCATACTGGATCCTGTGGGAGACCATGCTACACTCTCGTGCATGCGATCACAGCACCGGTCTTGTATCAGGAAGAATGTGGGCAGATGGTGCAAATTACCAAGGATAAGAGTAAAATGAATTTTATTCCAGCATACTCACAAACAGAATATTAAAAGCGTGCATATCAAAATGGTTAAAAACGCCAGAGGACCTCATGCCTCCCTTTTTCCGGACACTGCAACACAGTGGAACAATGATATAGTGTGAAGGTGGCAGCAGCAGCAGGAGCCCGCAGAGTGGCACAATGATATAGTGTGGAGGTGGCAGCAGCAGGAGCCCACAGAGTGGCACAATGATATAGTGTGAAGGTGGCATCAGCAGGAGCCCGCTGTGTGCCCACAGAGTGGCACAATTATAAAGTGTGAAGGTGGCAGGAGCCCACAGAGTTGCACCATGATATTGTGAGGAGGTGGCGGACAATTCTAGTCCCTGGTTAAGATGGTAGGAGACAGGTGGAACAACTGGCAGCAGATGTGTGGCATCAGGTGGGTGGCAGCATCAGAATAGTGGCTGAGGCAGGTAGTTAGAACCCAGACTCATTTCTCAACGTTTGGAGGAGGCGTCATGGCTGATCTAATTTAATGCATTAGGCATTGGGGGATTGAAATCCTGGCCGATCCAAGCCTGATTTATCTTGACAAAGGTCAGTCTCTCCACATTAAAGGGCACCTACCACCACGATTCTACCTATAAAGGTAGATCGGGTGATAGGGGGATGAATGGGATGTGAAGATAGCCCTACTCCACTCCCCAGTAGCCTCTTTACTCCGCCTACCATGTCATCTTTGTATCTGTGCGCCCTCCTCCGATGACATGGTAGGCGGAGTAAAGAGGTTACTGGGGCGTGGAGTAGCTGCGACTTGTAGCCTAATGTCCGGCTACTCCACCCCCCAGTAGCCACTTAAAAAAAATTTACTAAATTAAAAAATTTACATTAAAGTTTACTAAAAGATAGGAGGAACATGAGGATTAGCCCAAAAAAGGGCTATCCTCGCGTCCCATTCATCCACCTACCACCCTATCTACCTTGGCGGTAGGTTCCCTTTAAGGGTGGACAAGCATGTTCTTTTTTGGGTAACGATGGCCCCCGCTGCAGTGAACACCTGCTCTGATGCCACACTACTGGCCAGGCAGGACAGCTTCTCTACTGCAAACTCCGCAAGTTGCGGCCATGCATCAAGTTTGGCTGCCCAGTAGTCCATGGGATCCTCTACCTCAGGTGGTAAAGTGCTGTCTAAGTAGGCCACCACCTGCTGGTGCAGGCTCTGCTCCATTTCCTGCTGCTGGTGGCAGCTACCCTCCTCAATAGGCGGGTGAAGGAAATTGCTCACTAAGGAATCTAGACTTAAGCTGATACTGATAGAACTGCTACTGCTACTACCCCTTCCCCCCTGCTCCCCACAGCAGCCGTAGCAGTAGTACCTTAGCGATGACTTCCAGGAATCCCCCAGTCAGACCTGACAGAGGATGGATAATGGCGCACATAGGCAGCGGCCAATTGTGTGCCAAGAATTTCTCTATAGTATGCCAGTTGTTCCTCCCTCTCAGCAGCTGGAAAAAAGTCACCCATTTTTGACCGGTAGCGAGGGTCCAAGAGGGTGGAGAGCCATAAGTCATCCGTATGGCGGATGTTGACTATTCGGCTGTCACTAGTTAGGCAAAGCAGCATGCTGCAGGCCATCTGTGCAAGTGACTCTAAGGGACTCCCGGCCTCCATCTCCACTGTATACTGCCACGGTGCTTCTGGGTCATCTGCCTCGTCTTCTACCTCCTACAGATGCTCCTGCTCCTCCTCTCCTGTCACCTGAGTAGAAAAACCACAAATTGCACCATACGCTGCTTGTGCTCTAATGTTCTCCTCCTCCTACTCCAGTTTAGCCCCCTCCGGTCTCATGTGGCCATAAGATGTAGTCTCCACTTCTCCAGTGCCCTAGCCAGACAGATTTTGCAGCATGAGTTCCAGGACATGACGTTATTCATTCTGCAGTCCTGGCGACTGACAAATATCGTGGCCTCTTCAAAGGGCCTGAGCAAACAGCAGGTGCCCTGACCAAAGTTACAGCTCCACATGTCCGCGCTGCCATGCACATTGGAAGAAACTGATAAGCTCAAGGACTTGCCCACCTTCTGTTGTACATATTGTTGAAGGGTTAGTACTGCCTTTTTGGTAAAAAAAATTGTGGCTTGGAAAGAGTTCACCTCGGTTCAGCACAAGTCATTAGTTCTCTGAAGGGTGCAGAGTCCACGTCTTGGGAAGGGAGGGACTGCAGTAACAAAAACTTGGACAAGAGCTTCTGCACCTTAGGATGGCTGGACGCATAAAGTTGTCTCTTTGTAATCGCCTCACTTAATGACTGCTGGCGCCATGCATAGCGAGGAGCAGGAGCATCTGGACCGTGCGATGATGTCAAAGACAAACAGCTCCCTTCGGCAGAGGTGCTGGACCCTTGACTTGCTGAATAAGCTTGTGTGCCACTAGGTGCTGCTGCTGTTGCTGAGCCTGCAGGATGGACCACATTTGACACCCGTTTCTCCCAGGCCATTGAATGGGGACGCTGCATGTGTTGGTGCAGGGCCATGGTACCAACGTTCGCTCCCTGGCCACGCTTCACTTTCTGCTCACGGATACGACATATACCCACGCTCGGCTTCTCTGGTGTCTTTACAAAAAACTGCCACACCGCCGCGGTGGTAAATTTACCGCCAACACTCTGCAATGAGCGACTACTACCACCACTGCCTCACTGAGCCCCTGTGCCACTGCTTACTTGGACCTGTGAATCAGGATTTGTACCCCGCTGATGTTTGGCTTCCGGCCTTGCACTGCTGCCACCCTGCTGTGTTTTCCGGTCACTGCTACTCTCCTCACCGGTGTCAGTATGCACAGCCTGCCTACTGCAGGAAGCAGCGGAAGTCTGCCCCACCTCCTCAGTGCACAGCAGCTGCTGACTGTCCTTAAACACTTCATCCTCGCTGAATAGTGGGGCTGAACCCTGACCACCTAGTAGCTTTCTGGCTGTGGGAAAGGAACAGGACAGAGGCTGGTTGAGGACAGGTGAGGGCCACTGACCTGCTCCTGGGCTAAACCAACTAATTGTTGTATCTGAGGAACCCACTGAGTCTTGGCTGGGGTTGTCAGATGTTATATTTGAGGAATTGGATGACCTAGTCAACCATTCAACAACCTTTGGGTTGTTACACACTGCCGCTAGATGACAATTGCAGTTCTGGCCTCACAGAGTCACCCTTGCTGCGACATCCCCTTACTGTGCTGCCACCTCTGCCTGCTCCACCTGCCACCTTACTGTCTGACATAGTGGTTTATAAACTAGGTGGATTTGACGCGTAAATCTGGCTCTAAACTCTAGCCACAAAAAGGTATGGGAATTTGCATTATACAGATACCCCACAACTGACACCCTGTAATTAGAGCGAAAATAACGGTATAAACTACATGGATTTGACACGTAAATCTGGCTCTAAACTATAGCCACAAAAAGGTATGGCAATGTGCGTTATACAGATAACCCACAACTGTGACGCTGTAATAACAGGGAAAAATCACTGTATAAACTATGTGGATTTAACACGTAAATCTGGCTCTAAACTATAGCCACAAAAAGGTATGGGAATTTGCATATTTTCAGGAATTTACAGATACTGACACCCAGTGAGAGGTCCAAAAATAACTACTGCAGATGCATGAATGTGAAACTGATTCATTCCTATTCCATTTTGTCACTAAATAGAACTGCTATTTGAAGTATACAGATCCTTTCTCCTTCCCAGAGTTCCCTGCCCCATGTAACATGTGCTCACGCCTATTTAGCTGAAAAAAGAGTGAAAAAAACTTAATTCCCGCAAATGATGTCCTTTGAAAACAAATTAAAATCATTTTTTGGCAGTCTGTTTATATGCAAATTTTCCATTCACATTCCATTTCAATTTAACAATGTAAATGGTTAAAACATCTATGGTGACATGTCTGTCAGATGTGTGCGGACAATATTAGTTCAATGATAGCTTGGTATTATAATGTTTTATAATGTCCTCCCTTCAGATAGGAAAAAAGCCTACCAGGGCTTTACAATATTGATGCTTTGCTCACTCTAATAAATGACAGAAACAACATGAAAGAGAAGCCATGATTCCTGTACTCCAGCAGAGGTTTTCAGCATGTCTTGTCTTAGAAGGAATGCCTTTCCCTGCCTGACTCTGTGGAGAAGATTCACTGCAGAACCTGAAGAAAGGGAGCAGACAATCCCCTGATAATAAAGTGACCTCTAGCAAGGGGGAGGATTTTTAGCAATCACCACAAGACATTGATTAGTAAAGCTTCTATGTGTATGCATATTTATGTCAGTGCCGAGATGAAGGAAAAAATAACCACAGCTCCATCTACCAGCGTTATAGATTATGCCACTCAATGTGCTTCATCATACAGGAAAAGGAGATGGATACAGAGAAACCAGATGCTAAGGTTATGATACCCTACATTGCATCCACTCAGGCAACATCATTTTTTGATGCTTGTATTTCATTTTGTTTTATTTGTATCCATTTGTTCTGCGTCATACGTGATGCACTCCACCATCTTGCTAGCACGACTCCAAGAAAACCTAATATTATTTTGTTATTAGGAAGTATAAGGATTAGGTAAATATAGATTAGGATTTAGCACATTAGTAGCCACCTACCATCAGATCTACCTTAATAGGTAGATTTCTGATGGTATATTTCCTTTAATGTATTTGTGATTTATTGGATTCCTCTTGATCCTCAGCTGTGTCATGTGACCAACATGGGAACAAGAAGTTAGTTTCTCAATTTGTTCCTGTGAAAGCTTCAATGTCCTTCCTAATGAAATTTATAGTGGAACTGATTTCCATAAATAAGACCCCATATAAATGGGCTAGTCGAAAGCTGCTGAGGAGCAGAAGTGATAAGTTACATATTAATCCACAGGCAGGGACGGATTTCCACATAACACATCCCATATGGCTGTGTGGGCCACTGGTTGATCTGCAGCATCAGAGGAGGAGTGGTTGCGAATAAGCCCCTTGTACCATTTAGTACACCAAGAGGTAATATGCAAGGGTTAACCCGTTTCCTGATGTCATTCAATGATGTTTCACCTTTGTAACTGAAGTGTGATTGGAGAGTGAGACCACATGACCAGGAGCTGAGGAGAAGTGACAGTTAGGTAGTGCTTACAGTCAGTAAGAGGAGTTGCTGACAGGAAGTTAGTGCTGACAGGGAGTTAGTGCTTAGCTCTCACCTCATGCGCAGCTCTTGTAACCCAGCTCCTGACAGAGGGGCATAGCAACTCCACACTGAGTGATTAGAAACAGTGTGTGCCTCACAACTCTAGTGAGCTCACACAGAAGACCCAGGACAAAGCTGCAGCTTCCAGCATTGGACACAGCTACATCCCAGCCTGCATCTGCAACCAGGCTGATGACCTAACTCCTGAGGTTCACTCTCCAAGATCACTCCCAGTAACCCGACCATTTGTACAGAATCATTTGGCCCGTTATTGCTGTTGGTCGAATAAAGAACTGTAAGTTATTTTTGCACAACGTTGCCTCCGTCTGGTCCCTGCTACCGCTGTATCACCATCAAGGGCGCCCCCATCTATCCTCCAGGGACTCATACTACAGACACTAAGGGGTTGCCCCAGGGAGAACCAGTACATCAGCCTCTCCCTCATCTAATTTCTTGCACACACCACCTGCTGGAGACCTGCCAGGCTGTGGGACAGCCCTCCGGTCCCCATACCAAGCACCGTGACACTAGCGTGCCTAGGCGGCAATTGACAGCCACTCTGGTATTCTGGGCCCGGCTGCCTTCAGGCCCCAAGAAAAGGCTAGGCCCCAGTTGGGGGATGTTGCATATCCTTTTCAGTAGCTTTGGGGAAAGAGATTAAAGTGTAACCGTCATTCTGAACAAAAAAAAATTAAAATACGTAAGTCTGCTCCAGGTGTCCCTGGGAATAATTCCTCAAAGTATTTTGCCTCTCGGTCCTTATTTAATACCTTTCTTGGCCCATAGCAACCAGGATTTCCAGCTCTCAAAAAAACTACAATCAGTAAGATGGAGGGGCGGGACCTGCGTCCTGTCACCTCATCACAAGCACCTGCTGCTGACCAATGAGACCTAGATCTATCTATCTATCTATTCGAGAAAATGGGCAGCAAAAAAGGCTCCTCGGAGCCGAAACGTCGCTGTTTTGTTGCTGCTTATGGAATAAAGAACCTACACAATTTTCATCACAATTTGGAGTGCTGCCCATTTTCTCGAATATATTGCTGAGGGACCCACGCCCAGTCCCGGGACGCTTGCACCCACTCTATCCTATGGTCTGTGCTGCTTGGACTTTCCTCTTCTATTTATCTATCTATCTCTAATATCTGACTATCTATCTCCTATCTATCTCATATCTATCTCCTAGCTATCTATCATCTACTCATATCTATCTATCTTAAATCTAAACAAACTTAGAAAAGTTCTTTAGCGGCACTGCAGCGAATGAAAGTTATACTGGGTGCACGCTCCACAGGACAGCCACAGAACGGCAATCCAAAATTAGTGGAATAACTCAAGTGGTGTTTATTCCCAAGATGCTACGTTTCAGTTTCATCCGAAGCCTTTCTCAAGTGCTTGAGAAAGGCTTTGGATGAAGCTGAAACATAGCAGCTCGGGAACAAGGATTAACCCCTTCAGAAGCTGTTCCCGAGATATCACCACGGGATCCCGGCAGTATGCGATAGCCATGTTCATGCTGTAACAGCTGGAATTGCAACTATAGTGATCCCTGCTGTTTAACTCTATGATCGCCATGGTCATGGTGACCGCAGTGTCTATAGGGCATTACCGAGGCTACCGATACACTTGGAGCAGAATGCATAGTCTGACTATGTAATATGCTACAATATATTACAAGTGATCAACTGTTCCCTTGTTCATGCCCCACCCTAGGACAAAACAAAACAGCTTTAAAAAAAAGTCCTCTGATGCCCCATCCCATATAAAAATCAAAAGCAACATAAAAAAAGGTCATAATCACCAGAAACACTAAAAAATGGGCATCACCATGTACCTTGTATATAACTTGTATACAACCCGTATATAAAATAAAATTGTCACTGAACCCGTATGGTGAATGCCGTAAAAAATCGTTAAAAAATGATGACATTTTTACATTTGACCTCATAAAAACAGGAAAAAAGTGATCAAAAAGTAACATTTACAAAAAAAAGTTTGTCCCGCAAAAAAACAAGCCCTAAAACAGCTATGTAAAGAAAAACAAAAAAAATGTTATGCCCACTAATATATGGTTCTGGAAAAACAAGCGAATCTCACAAAATTAGTTCCAAAAAAAGCTATATAAATGGGGTATCTTCATAATCGTGGTGACCCATAGAATGAAGATAACACATTGGGGCATATTTATCAGGATCTCTGCGCACTTGCGATTATTTGCCCCAATCCGCCACATTCTCGCCAGTGGGGGCCGGCCGAGACGGGGCGTTACTGTCCCCGCGCCTGCGCACTTGCTGCCGCCATCAACTTTTCTTTTTTTTTATATAATTGTGTTTTTATTATTATTTTTCAAAAATATTTAACAAACAAGTTATCATGTACAAATATCACATAAAAATTTTCCAATAATAAAATAATTAAAAGACAAAAGAGAAGGGATCTATTTCCCCGTGGAGTATCAACAGTGTAAATATCCTGTTTCATAATGCAAAATCCAGCAGTAACATATGCCTACTATATTAAAACAAATACCAAAGATGGCATCATATCAATGCTTAACCATTCTGAAGAGGTTGGGAAAAAGGGTACGGACAAAGACAAAGTCATTCATACTCACTACGACAACAATTACCACTTGGGAAGACACTAAAAGGATGGCCCTGTCACTCTCCTCCTCTTGCTCGTTCCTCAATCCAGTAGCGGTCCCATCGATCCCAGGTTTTGTCAAACTGTGGAATACGATTGTTCAGGGAAGCGGTCAGATATTCCATACTGCGAGTTTCTCTAACCCTAGAGAGAAGAGAGAGAAGATCCATTCGGGAGGGGGGGGCTTGTCTCTTCCAAAACTGCGCTATCAGACATCTCGCAGCTGTGAGAATGTGTAGGCTCAGTTTTGTGGTCGCCTTGGCCATGGGGTGTGGAGAGACGTTCAGCAAGTGAAATAATGGGGAGAGTGGGATATCCACCTCTACGACCTCCCGAAAGAGAGTCTTTACTTCCTGCCAAAAAGGCTGCAACAATGGGCACGTCCAGAAGATGTGTTGAAGAGTACCTCCAACTGAGCCACATCGCCAGCAAGTATCTGGTGTGTCTGGGAATAATCTGTGCAGCAAGGATGGGGTATGGTACCACTGCATCAACAGTTTGTACTGGTTCTCCTTATGTGTAGCACACAGGGAGGTCTTAGCCGCCCTATGCCAAATCAGTCGCCAAGTGTCCTGAGATATCGGCCCCCCCACTATGCTCTCCCACTTGGCCATATACGGGTGTGCAATGAGCTCGTCTGGGCTGGGATGGAGTAGTATCATGTAGATATCTGATATGAGTCCAGATGTTTGGGTCGCAGTTTTGCAAATGTGTTCAAACGTAGTGGGTGCCGAGACTGTCTCAGCACTGTCCAGGGATTGTAAAAAGTGTCTAATTCGAATGTAGTGAAAATTGGCCGCCTGTGGGAGATGGAATTTATCCTGTAGGGCTGCAAAGGGCAAGATCTTCCTATCGCGGTAATCCACAATATCTGCAAATCTAAATAAACCCTTCTCATGCCAGGGTTTAATTTCCTGCCCAGCCCCAGCTTGTTGCATGAGGGGAGTGTGTAAAAAGGATTGCATAGGGGAGCACTTGGACACCAATGGGAACCTGGCCAAACAGGCCCTCCATAACTTAATCGTGAATGAGATAGGGCCTAGTTGGGAATCAGGCAGCGCAGGCGCCTCTTTGGGCCAAAGGTAGGAGTTAGGATGAAAGGGGGCCAGCCACAGTTTCTCTATCTCCATCCACTTAGAGAATGCCAGTAGGGTGGACCATGCAGGAATGCGTCTCAAGTGTGTTGCCCAGTAGTATTTGGTTATGTCCGGCACCGATAGGCCGCCCCTGGATTTGTGAGAGAGTAGAACAGACCTGGAGACTCTGTGTCTCTTTTTCGCCCAGATAAAGTGCAATATTGATGCTTGCAGGGACCTCAGAGCGCCCAATGGCACCGCTACTGGCAAGGTTTCAAAAAGGTACAGCAGCTTAGGCAGAATAGTCATTTTGACCGCTGCTATCCTGCCAAAAAGAGAGAGGGGGAGACTGTTCCAGTTATTAAGGAGAGTCCTTATTTCCTGAAAACTACCAGGAAAATTTTGCCCATACAGTGTATTGTAAGAGGGGGTCAGGAGTATCCCCAGGTACTTGATAGTGTCTGCTTTCCAGTTATATCTGAATGTGCCCTTCAATTGGTCTACCAGCGGTTGGGTAAAATTGAGGGGCAATGCCTCCGTCTTTGAGGTGTTCACTTTATAGCCCGAGAGACGGCCATATTGTTGTAGCCTCGCTTGTAGGTTGGGTAGGGAGATTAGGGGCTGAGTGATGGTGAGCAGGATATCATCTGCGAATAACGACAATTTAAATTCCTTGTCTCTAACCATAACGCCATGGATATTGGGGTCTAGACGGATAATGGAGGCCAAGGGTTCAATGCAAAGAATAAAGAGGAGGGGAGAGAGTGGGCAACCCTGACGTGTACCATTCTTGATCCGCAGAGGTGGGGAGGACGCGTGTGGGAGCTTAATTTCTGCTGTGGGATTTGAATATAACTCCCTCAGAGCCTGGAGAAAGGGACCCTTTATTCCTATGTGTTCCAGGACTTGAAACATAAAGGGCCAGCTGAGGCGGTCAAACGCCTTCTCTGCGTCTAAACTGAGAATTAGGGCCTGATCTTTTTGCTTATTAATTACATCGATAAGATCAATTGTTCTCCTCGTGTTGTCGCCACCTTGTCGTTCAGGTACAAAGCCCACCTGGTCCTTATGGATTACCTGAGGAATCCACTGAATCAGGCGATTGGCCAGTAGTTTTGTGAATATTTTTAGGTCTGCGTTTAGAAGTGCAATCGGCCTATAATTAGCACAATCGGTTGCATCTTTCCCAGGCTTGGGGATAAGGGTGATATAGGAATGGGTGAAAGTTGTAGGCATGGGTTCACCTTGTAAGAACGCGTTAAACACTTTTGTCATATGTGGCAGCACCACAGGGGAGAAGGTCTGATAGTAAAGATATGTGAGCCCATCTGGGCCCGGGGATTTCCCATTTGGCATTTCTTTGATCACCTCCTCTATCTCATCCGACGTTAACTCTGAGTTGAGCGTCTCGATGGCCTCTGAGGGGAGTCCCGGTAGGGAGCAGGAGCTCAAGAAGTCCGAGAGCAGCGTTTTTCTAAGGCCCTCATCCAGGGGTAGAGTATTTGGCAGGGAATACAGTTTGGCATAAAAATCTTGGAAGCGAGAGGCAATCGCTCTCGGGTCATGTAATAGATTTCCCCGGGGATCCCGTATAACATGGGGAGTTTGGTGCTCTCTCTTCTCTCTCAATTGTCTCGCTAGGAGAGAATGGTGCTTATTGGCCTGTTCGTAATACCGTTGCCTAGTAAACACTAGTAATTTCTATACCTCTTGAGTCTGAACCTCTCGCAACTGCTCCCTAACCTCAATTAACTGTTGGAGTCTCCTCCTAGTGGGTTTGGCTAATAGGGCTGCCTCTTGCTTACCAATCTCCTTTCTCAATTCCTTTTCCAGATGGACCCTGTTTCTTTTCAATCTGGTTCCCTGTTCTATACAATGGCCTCTGAAGACCGCCTTGTGAGCTTCCCATATCATAGGGATAGAGGGGATTGAATCCTCATTAAGCTGGAAATATTCCCGTAATGCTCCATTTAGCTCCTCCTTGATCAGGGGTTTCTTAAGAAGGGATTCATTTAAACGCCAATGACATGCCCTCGTTGTGGTATGGCCCTCACTAAGCTGTAATAGGACTGGCGCATGGTCTGACCACGATATGTCTCCCACCTCTGCGGAATGCATCATTCGCAAGAATTGGATGTCTCCAAACCAGTAATCTATACGAGTATGGGTGCCATGTGGTGCAGAGTAGAAAGTAAATGAGCGGTCGCCCGGGTTGCCCACTCTCCACAAATCATATAAAGCAAACCTCCTGATGACTCTACGGAAAGCCGCTGAAATAGTGCTCTGTGATCTAGTGGCGGGATTGGGGTCGATAGCCAGCCGGTCCATATTTTCTGAGAAGATTACATTGAAGTCCCCTCCTATCAGTAGGGGTGCTGCTGGGAGTCTGGCTATTTTATTCAGGACCTTGGTAATGAAGCGGACCTGCGATGAATTGGGGGCGTAAATATTGCATAAAATCACAGGCGAGCCGAACATTTTGCCCTGAATAATGAGAAAGCGGCCCATGGGATCCGCAGTTACTGTCTCAGGCACTATGGGGCACGAGGTGGAGAACAGGATCGCCACTCCTCCTGCTTTTTTGTTCTCTGTAGATGCCATATAAGATACCGGGTAAAGGTGCTTAGCAAAATTAAAGTTCCCCGTCGTATCATAGTGTGTCTCCTGCAAGAACACCACATCTGCTCTACTCCTCTTTAGCTCATTAAGCGTGAGACGTCGCTTGCGAGCTGAGTTGAGCCCCTTTACATTGAGTGTCAAAAGCTGAACCATGGTGAGTTAGCTAACCAATACTCTTGGGCAAGATACGCTGTCTCCCCTGAATAGGATGTAACTGGACAAGTTCTGTGTTAGGAGGGGGGGAGGGAGGTAGGAGAGGCTAAGTGTGGCCTTTTTCTCCCTAAAGCCCTAGAGTGACTGTACTAAAGGGTGTCAGTGTACAGAAGCCTAGAGCGTCAGAGAAACCCGCAGAGGCAACAGGGGGGGGCGACAGGGGAAAGGACAAACCTTGCACTCCACAAGACAAACAGTCAAGACAGATAAAAAAGAAAAAACAACAAAAAACCCCCCCGAGAGAGAAAAAAAAAAGGGGGGGGGGGTAATAAGAAAACAAGGATAAATTCCTTATACTATAACCAGGGAGAGGAGAATCTCCTGGCCCTAGTGCAGGTCTATTCAGCTGGTCTACCCCTAAGATGGGGGAGTATAGTCAGCTGAACCGGTTTCACCACCTCCTGTATCAACCCTATGCCAGGGTCAGAGGGCGGGATCCGGAGTAGACCCACTCGGTGGGGAAAAACGTGGCAATAGAACCTAATAGAGGAAAAAAGAAAAAAGCATCAAGTGTAGTTCTACACCAAAATAGAAACTGAGATATATCTCTAACTATCGAGACACTAACCCCGGTGCCCTTGTGCAAATTACATCTGAATTCACAAAGGAGGGGAAGGGTACCCCAAATCAATGCAAATATGGGCAAACATAAGACCCCCTTCAAACAAGTATAATAACTATAAAGGATATATGTTCAGCAGATGTTCCTCTCTAATCATAAGAGTCCTGGGATGGAGCTCTGGTTCGCGGCCTTCGTCTCTTCTGTTGCAGCTGGGTCTTATTCTGCGTTTGTCGCATCTGGGGGGGAAGGTCCCCCCAGTCGTCCAGTCGTGGAGTCGGGATGTTCCAGATGTCGCAGAATTCCTGCAGCTCCTCCATCGTTGAGAGCGTCGCCGTTATTCCATCTTTAGTGGCCGACAGGGCAAAAGGAAAGTTCCAGCGATAGGAAATGTCGTGTTGACGTAAAATGTCCAGCAGCGGCCGTAAAATCCGTCTCTTCTGAAGGGTGATCCCAGAGAGATCCTGATAGAGCTGTATGGTGTCCCCATTGAAAGCAAAATTCTTTTTCTTCCGCGCCGCAAACATGAGGCGCTCCTTTAATTCAAAGTCATGTACACAGCAGACCACGTCCCTCGGATTTCCTCCCATTACTTTAGGCCTCAATGCTCTATGAGCTCTGTCAAGCTTTACTTGCGTTTCCGGCTCCCCCAATAGTGTCGAGAAAAGCGCTTGAAGTGTGGCACGGACATCTTCTTTACCTTCCACCTCCGATAGGCCCCTCACCCTTATATTATTACGCCTTCCTCTATTGTCGAGGTCTTCCAGGTGTCTGGCCATGTCTTGTAGTGTGACAGAATGAGAGTGCAGGGTATGTTGCGTATGTGCAAACTGGCGCCTTGAGTCCGCCTGTCCAGCTTCTAGGTGGTCAATTTTCTGCGTCATGCCCTGTATGTCACGCCGTATCTCCGAAATTTCAGATCTGAAAGCCTCCTTCACTTCAGCAATTAAAGATTTAAAGTCCTCTTTGGTAGGGAGATTCTGAAGATGAGCGTGCCAGAGTGGTTCTGATACCGGTGGTCTCTTGACCGCCATTTCGTCTGTGCCGAAGTGCTCAGGCGATGACGCCCATTCTGGGGAAGGTGCAGCGTAGCGGGCAAGAGTAGGGGTTGCACTTAGCTCATCTTCCGTAGCTTGGGACCGGAGGATAAACGGGATTCCAGGAACAAATTCCCCAGGCTGTGGGAGTTGGGGGGATCTCAGTGGGATGTTCTCAAGATGCCGCCCCTGTCCTTCGCTTTCAAACTGACCCTCATCCATAGGGTCGTGTTCTTCTTCAGAGGTCTGCAGATGTTGCAGGTTAGGCTGTTTTAGATGGAGGGGCGACCCCCCCTCAGTGTGGGGTGGGCTGCCTTTCTGGTCAGGATTCTGCGGAGGTGCCCCTTTAGTCTGGCGCTGCTGCGCTGCTGCATTCTGGCGCTGCTGCGCCGCTTCATTCTGGCGCTGCTGCGCCTCTTTATTCTGGCGCTGCTGCGCCGCTGCAGTCTGGCGCTGCTGCGCCGCTTCATTCTGGCGCGGCTGCGCCGCTTCATTCTGGCGCTGCTGCGCCACTTTATTCTGGCGCTGCTGCGCCTCAGGAGATCCGCGCTGTCTGTCTGGCTGCGTGCCAAGATGGCGGCTCGGCGCGGCCTGAGAGGCCCGGACTGGATCGCCGCGGGCCACGTGTGGAGGCGGCGCGGTGGTGGATACCGCGGATCCCCGCTTACCCGCTGCAGGCGTGGGTGCCATGGTGAGGGCGTCTGTCGGCTGTGGCTGGTTCCTCGGCAGGCCGTCGGTTCTCAGGGCAGCACGTGGTCCTGTGCTGGCTGCTGCAGAAGAGCGGAGGAAAAAGCGGGTGAGTGGTATTTCGCCCACCCGTTTCGCGTTCTGGGGTCTTGAGGTCTTTACTCCCCTTCTGGGGGTCTTTTTAGCTTTAGGGGCCAGGGTAGGTCCCCTCCTTTAGGGTAAAATAGGCACCGGGGCTGCAGAGCTGTCTCAATGTGCTGCCATCAGGCTCAGGGTCTAGCCACGCCCCCCGCCATCAACTTTTCATATGTGAAAAGTCGCCAGCTGCGTTTTTTTCTATGCCAGGCCCTGCTTTGCAGCCTCCCACCCCAATACATCGAGAGGCGGAAGCCTCTTGATGTATCCCGCTGCGAATATGCAGCGGTGGGGCTATCATGGGGCTATCATGATAAATATGCCCCAATATTTTTATGTTACAGTGAACTGCCATGAAAAATGCTAGAAACCATAAATAAGAATTGATTATTTTTTTCAACACTACCAAGAAAGAGTTAATGAAATCTCATTATTAGCTTTTGAAACCCCCTAAATCATGTACCTGAAAAGTGGATCTCATTCGCAAAAAAAAAATAAGCCCCCATATGTCCAAATTACAAATAAATAAACATTTATAAAATGTGACAATGCAAATCTGCTCTGAATAGCGCTCCTTCTGTTCTATGCCCGGCCCTGTGTCCATACAACAGTTTACCTCATACTCAGGAGAAATTGGATATCAAACTTTTTGGAGTTTTTCGTCATTTAATACATTGTGATGGTTTAATTGTTGGCCAAAATTAATGTATTGTCTAATAAAATTACAATTTGTAGATTGCACCCCCATTTTGCTTTAACCCCTGTGAAACTTCTTAAAGTTGATTTTTCATACATTGAGGGGTGCAGTTTCTAAAATGCCATCATCTACAGGATTTTACTGTTATTCAGGCCTCTCAAGGTCACATAATGCTGCTGTGAAGACACACTCAATAAAGGAGTTCTGCAGGTGGGGATCACAGACCACTTGTCAGTACCAATGCTTCACATTCATGATTGCATAAGATGCACTCTACAACTCAGACAAGTGGCTCAGTTACCTCCAGGATGGCACATCAATGCAAGCTGTGGCAAGAAGGTTTGCTGTGTCTGTTAGCGTAGTGCCCAGAGGCTGAAGGTGCTACCAGGATGCAGGCCAGTACACCTGGAAATGTGGAGGGGGCTGTAGGAGGGCAACAACCCAGCAGCAGGATCGCTACCTCTGCCATTGTGCAAGGTAGAACAGGAGGAGCACTGCCAGAGCCCTGCAAATAACCTCTAGTAGGCCACAACTGTGCATGTGTCTATAGAAATGATTAGAAATTGTCTCCATAAGGATAAAAAGGTGGATCACCTTGTGTGAGACTCTCCGAACAAATAGGAGCTTTACATTAGAGAATTTTTAGCAATTCCTGTGATATTATGATAACTATATTAGGCTGAGGGAGGCCACGGCTCTTCCCTTTTTTTTAACAATTGTGGCACGTGAAAAAAAATAGTAACATTTTTGCACAAAAATGTGTGACATTTCATTCATAAAATAGTATTAGTATTTTTAAATAAAATCTACATTTCTTTTCTCAAATCTCTGATACTAGATACACAAACTGCTCAAAGTATCAGGAGACTTTAAATTAACTCACAGATGTATTAAATACTTTTGAGAACATAATGATTAGAAAGATTTAAAAAAAAGAGCTGTGTACTTTTGATGGAAATACTGGTGCACGTTTCACTAGTTATTTTTATCTGATTGAAGGCAAGCAGCTAGCTGAGATAAAAATAAGTTTGGAAGATAAATGATCTAAATAAGTCATAACTCCAGGTGTCATAAAAATAGACAGTAAAGTCTGCCTCGTTTGTGCCCACAAGGTCAACCGGAGAATACAGGGCAAAGGACACCAGTAAATCAGCTACCAGTCCAGTATAATTAAAACAGGTGCCAGTTGGTGAAATGAATATGTGGTAAATGATTAAGGTTATTAACACTGTAGGCTATAGCAAATACAACAAACTAAAGATATTATTGATAAATGATACATTTACATTAAAAGAATTGGGAGCACTTTATTTTTATCAATTTATTCTACATCTTTACAGCTGCCATTTTAAGATTTCCAGCTACAATTTGAGAAAAGGCACAAACATTTACTGTACACATGAGATGTGTAAACGCGTGTCTAGAAAATAGAAAAACTTTTTAGATATTATTAGTTTACTTGTTTTTTCATTTTTGGTTGCTTCAGAGTCAAAATAAAACAACTCGTTTGAGGGACCAGGAAGCAGTGCATTTACACTGACTTTACATTGATTAACTATGACACTCTGGGGGACATGTTTCTTTTTTTCTGCTAGTTAAAGGGAACCTACCAACACGGATCTACCTATAAAGCTAGATCGGGTGGTAGGTGGATCTATAGGACGTGAGGAAAGCCCTTTTGAGGGCTAATCGTCACATCCCCACAATTTTTTAATAACTTTTATTCCAAATCGCCATGTAGCCTCAGCTCTGGCTACTCCACGCCCCAGTAGCCTTTTTACAAAATGTAGTGGTGCACCCCTCCGTGGTGATAAGTTCCCTTTTAATTGTCTCTTTTTTGCGACCTTTGTAGTTTTTAAGACTTTTGACTGCTACTTTTGCTGTCCAAGTACACCTTTGCCTGCAGCCTGTGCAGTGCCTAATGTATCTTTATTTTCCAGATGCTTTGCACAACTTTTCTCATATCTATCACTTTTTGTTATTTTTGCAACTTTGTAGGCACAAATCTGCAGCTGGTCCAGGGCAGGTGCAAAGTAAATATTTTTTTTCATTGACCCTGTTTTATCATGTAAATTGAAATTATTTCACAAGCTTTTAAATGTTGAAAATTTTGCATATTAACAAATTTATACATTTTTGCATTTACATTTTTTGCAAATTTGTTTATTCTAAGATTGAGGTCACATGTTGCGTTTTGGTTGCGTTTTCATTGCGTCTTGTAAGATATTACTGAGAGAGGTGATTTGCCTAATTGCATTACTGTTCACATTTGCATTTACAAAATACAATGCAAACTCAATGTTAAACAAAAATGTGAACAGTAATGTAATCCGGCAAATCACCACAGCTAAGGAGAGGTGATATGCCTAGTTACATTACTGTTTAGTAGAGATGGGCGAATCGATTCTAATGAAGTGGAATTTAATACGAATTTCACTAAAAATTTGATTAGTCACGAAGCCGAAGTTTACGCTGAGTTTTTTTTCCCATCGTTTTTCAGCTAAATGGACGCGAGTACAATGTGTTACATGGGGCAGAGAACTCTGGGAAGGAGAAAGGAACACCCTCGATGACATCTGCAGAGCTGTAAGCCAGTCAGCGATTGGCAGGCTTATGTGATGTCACACAGGCTCACAGCCCTATAAAAACTGGCAGCCATTTGCAATCCTGGCATTTTACACTGGATTTGCTGTCTATAGCGTCTAGCTGCTGCTACTGTACTGTGCAGTAGCGATTCCTGCTCCAGTCCCTGGGTGTTCTTTAAGGGGGATCTGTATACCCCAAATAGCAGTTCTATTTAGTGACAAAATCGAATAAAAAGAAATTTGTTTTATATTCATGCATCTGCAGTAGCAATTTGTTTATGCAGCTGCTGTAGTGATTTGTGGACCTCTCACTGGGTGTCAGTTGTGGGGTATCTGTATAACGCAAATTCCCATACCTTTTTGTGGCTAAAGTTTAGAGCCAGGTTTACGCCTCAAATCCACGTAGTTGATTAACCACTATGTCATACAGAAAGGTGGCAGGTGGAGCAGGCAGAGGTCGCAGCACAGTAAGGGGACATCACAGCAGGGGTGACTCTGTGAGGCCAGAACTGCCGTTGTCATCTAGCGGCAGTGTGTTGATCAACAACCCAAAGGTTATTGAATGGTTGACTAGGTCATCCAATTCCTCAAATATAACATCTGATAACCCCTGCCAACCACCCCTGTGGTTTCCTCAGATACAAAAATTAGTTGGCATGGCCCAGGAGCAGGTTAGCGCCACTCACCTTTCCTCAACCGGCCTCTGTCCTGTTCCTTTCCCGCAGCCAGAGCTACTAGGTGGCCTGGGCTCTACGCCACTCTTCAGCGAGGAAGAATTGTTTGAACAGTCAGCAGCTGCTTGGCAGTGAAGAGGTGGGGAAGACTTCCGCTGCTTCCTGCAGTAGGCAGGCTGTGCATACTGACACCAGTGAGGAGAGTAGCAGTGACCGGGAAACGCAAATTGACCATGATGTAGCCGATCACACTTGGGTGTAGCAGGGGATTTATCATCGTCAAAACGCCAAACGTCCGCAGGGTACAAAGCCAGATTCGCAGCTCCAAGTAAGCAGTGGCAGAGGGGCTCACTGAGGCAGCGGCAGTAGTAGTCGCTCAGTGCAAGGTGTTTGCGGTAAAATCACCACCTCGGCGGTGTGACAGTTTTTTTTAATGTTACCAGAGGAGCCGAGCGTGGGTATATGTCGTAACTGTGGGCAAAATGTGAAGCATAGCCAAGGAGCTAACATTGGCACCACGGCCTTGCGCCAGCACATGCAGCATCACCATCAAATGGCCTGGGAGAAACAGGTGTCAGATGTGGTCCACCCTGCAGGCGCAAAAACAGCAGCAGCACCTAGTGGCACACATGCTGTTTCAGCAAGTCAAGGCTCAAGCGCCTTTGCCGAAGAGAGCTGTTTGTCTTTGACATCATCTCCCGGTCCAGATGCTCCTGCTCCTTGCTATGTATGGCGCCAGCAGTTGTTGTGCGAGGCGATTACAACTCTATGTGTCCAGCCATCCTAAGGTACAGAAGCTGTCCTTGTCCAAGTTTTTGTTACTGCAGTCCCTCCCTTTCCAAGCCGCAATTTTTTTTTCTAAAAAGGCATTGCCAGCCCTTCACCAATATGTACAACAGAAGGTGGGTCAGTCCTTGAGCTTATTAGTTTCTTCAAAGGTGCACGGCAGTGCGGACATGTGGAGCTGTAACTATGGTCATTGCCAGTACATGTCCTTTACGGCCCACTGGATGAATGTGCTTCGTCTCCAGCCACACCAACAACTTCCACAAGAGATGGCGCTTTCTCTTCCACATTGTCAAACTTCTGCTTGTGCGCCAGAGTCCGCCTCCTCTGCCTCCTTCTCCACCACCAACTCAGCCTCCACAAGTGCTGCTCCATTATACCACATCTGCAGGGCACAGCGGTGCCGCGCATTTCTACACCTGGTGACTTCGTTCACACAGGGGAGGATCTGCTCTGCGTCATGCAACAAGAAATCAATGTGTGGCTTTCTCAGCGACAACTAAAAATTGTAACCATGGTGACAGACAATGAGAGGAACATGGTGTCCGTGCTGCACTGAGGAGGGATGATACATGCATCCTGCATGGCACACTTGTTCAATCTGGTTGTCAAAAAGTTCCTGAAGTCTTCCACCCATCTGCAAGACATTCTAAAAATGGCCAGGACACTGTGCACGCACTTCAGCCATTCCTACAAAGCCAAGCACACCCTCCTCCAGTTGCAGCGTCAGAACGGCCTACCGCAACATAGTCTGATATGCAATGTTTCTACTCATTGGAATTCCAGCCTCCATGTGTTAGACTGCCTGTATGAACAGAGAAAAGCCATTAATGATTTTTTGATGATGCAAGTGGACCGGAGTACTCCCCTGTGTAACTTTGATGTCAGCCACTGGCATCTCCTGCCATTTGCTCAGGCCCTTTGAAGAGGCCACATTATTTGTACGTCGCCAGGACTGCGGGATGAATAAAGTCATTCCACTGCTTTAAGTCCTGGAACTCATGCTGCTAAATCTGTGCACAAGCAGAGCAGAGTCTGGTGCAATTTGTGGTTTTTCTACTCAGGTGACAGGAGAGGAGGAGCAGGAGCATCTGGTGGAGGTAGAAGACGAGGCAGATGACCCAGAAGCACCGTGGCAGTATACAGTGGAGATGGAGGCTGGGAGTCCCTTAGAGTAAATTGCGCAGATGGCCTGCAGCATGCTGCTTTGCCTAACTAGTGACAGCCGAATAGTCAACATCCGCCATAGGGATGACTTTTGGCTCTCCACCCTCTTGGACCCTTGCTACCAGTCAAAAATGGGTGACTTTGGCACAGACATTACCTTGTCAGGCTGTGTTCCCGCTTCACTTATTTGGTGAAGTTGGCCCCTGTAAGTGCCCATGGAATTGAAGAATGAAACGATTCTAAGAGCGGTGGCTGTCATGTGCGTGTCATACTAAAACAAAGCATTGTTTGAAGACCAAACCACGCAAAGCATTATAAAGGCACGGCTTCCTGTTCCCTCCGCCCAGCTGAATTTTGTTAACCCCTGGGCTGCTGGTACTTCTTATGTATTTATGATCTACATGTCCATGCTTATGTGGAAGGAAGTCGGGATAGCCCACAACATTGTTACCTAATGCCCTTAGTATGAGAAAATTACCTATGTGGAATACCCTCAAATTTTCAAGTGAGTAGGCAATATATATGCATAGAAAGCAACATTATTTCTGGACATTATTATTCTTCTTACTGATAGATTTCACAGTGATGAGAACTATTTGTAATTTTGCTATGGTCTCCAATCTGATGAGTCAAGACCTAGTTGCTGTGGCCCATCTGTTTCCACTTTGTATAAAACCTCTATGTAATATAACATCAGAGTGAGATCCGGTCCATCTTGTTGGCAAAACATATTAAGTATAAAAAGAAGGATGATAGACCTCTACCAAAGGTAGGCGTTTATGCAGATTGCTCCCAATGAAAGCAAGGGTATATTTTGCTTTACTGGAGTAGTAAGGACTATTGTACATGTTTGTACAGAAATTATTGCAAGTGAATGGCAGTGGTTTATCTTCCTAGAAAAATCAGATACAATAACATTGTTGATAAAATTGCAGTTATTAATGTTTTAATATCTATGTATGTAAAACACAAGACACAAGTGGGGGGGGGGTCTACAATCTATATACAGCTCAGGACCCACGGTACCCTTAATCCGTCACTGCTTGGTGCAATTTATAATGACTGTAATTACAGCAATAGCTCCCATGCTGAACACAATGTAGGGAACAGAACCCCAGATTATACTCTTCTATAATGCTAGAAGCCCATACTAATAACAGGGTTAAAGTGGTAAGGTAAACCATCATTACATTCTCATTTAACTTAATGTGTTATTTACATACATTCCTTCAATTGTATGTAAAAAAAATTACCTGTGTGATGATAATTTACCATAAATGTAACCATGTTACTCCTGTGAAACAAGATAGCTGTCCTTGGATATTGTGTAGTTGCTGTAGATGTCTTGTGAATCTGTCTCCTGACACTTCTGTATATGTATCATAGTATCACAGTATATAAGGCTGGAAGGAGACGCAAGTCCATCAAGTCCAACCTTCAAGAATTAAATAAATGTTTTATCCCCATTACCCGTGATATTTTTTCTCTCCAGAAAGTCATCCAGGCCTCTCTTGAACATGTACATAGAGTCGGCAATAACAACCTCCTGCGGCAGAGAGTTCCACAGTCTCACTGCTCTTACAGTAAAGAACCTTTGTCTATGGTGATGGTAGAATCGCCTCTCCTCTAGGCGTAGAGGATGCCCCCTTGTCCTGGTCACAGGCCTAGGTATAAAAAGATCTTTGGAGAGATCCTTGTACTGTCCGTTCAGGTATTTGTACATTGTAATGAGGTCTCCCCTCAGTCGTCTTTTTTCTAAACTGAATAATCCCAAATTTTGTAATCTGTCATTGTATTCTAGTCCCCCCATTCCCCTAATAATCCTGGTTGCTCTCCTCTGCACCCGTTCCAGCTCTACTATATCCTTTTTATATACTGGTGCCCAAAACTGTACACAATATTCCATGTGTGGTCTGACCAGGGATTTGTATAAGGGCAGAACTATGTCTTTATCATGAGAATCTATTCCTCTCTTGATACATCCCATTATTTTATTTGCTTTAGCAGCAGCCGCCTGGCTCTGGTCACTAAAATTAAGTTTACCATCCACCAATACGCCCAAGTCCTTTTCAGCTTCAGTTTTACTAAGTAATTGACCGTTTAGAACATAATTATACTTTTTGTTTCCATGGCCCAAGTGCATAACTTTACATTTATCTACATTAAACCTCATCAACCATTTCTCTGCCCATCCCTCAAGCTTCCACAAATCCCTCTGTAATGCTAAACTATCGACCTCAGTATTTATTACTTTACACAGCTTAGTATCATCTGCAAATATTGAAACTTGACTGTGTAAACCCACTACAAGGTCATTAATAAAAATATTAAAAAGAAGTGGCCCCAATACTGACCCCTGTGGCACTCCACTGGTAACATCAACCCAATCTGAGAATGTGCCATTAATGACCACCCTCTGTTTTCTATCACTAAGCCAATTACTTACCCAGATACACAGATTTTCTCCTATTCCCAGCAGTCTCATTTTATATACCAACCTTTTATGTGGCACGGTGTCAAATGCCTTTGAAAAGTCCAGATATACAACATCCACAGCGTCCCCCAGATCCAGTCTTGAACTTACCTCCTCGTAGAAACCAATCAGATTAGTCTGACAGGACCGATCTCTCATAAACCCATGCTGACGCTGGGTTATAAGGTTGTGCACAGTGAGATACTCCAGGATAGCATCTCTAATAAACCCCTCAAATATTTTCCCCACCACAGCAGTTAGACTTACGGGTCTGTAGTTTCCAGGATCGCTATTTGATCCTTTTTTGTATATTGGTACCACATTTGCTATGCGCCATTCCTGTGGAACATAACCAGTCCTCAGTGAATCTTCAAATATTAAAAATAACAGTCTGTCTATCACCGTACATAATTCATGCAGAACCCGGGGGTGTATGCCATCTGGCCCAGGTGATTTATCTATCTTAGTGGTTGCGGGCCGGCGCCGTACCTCTTCCTGGGTTAAACTGTTGACATTATAAAAAGAATTTACATTATTCCTCATTGTGTCTTCCACCAGGGGATTTTCCTGGGTAAAGACAGTTGAGAAGGCTACATTCAGTAGATTGGCCCTTTCCTCATCTCCTTCCACCATGACCCCCATGTTATTTCTAAGGGGACCCACACTCTCTGTTTTTAGTTTCTTATCATTTATATACTTGAAAAATAATTTGGGATTATTTTTGCTCTCCCTGGCAATATTTCTTTCAGTCTCTATTTTTGCGGCCTTTATCTGTTTTTTACAGGATTTATTTTTCTCTCTATAATCCTGTAATGCCTCATCGCTACCTTCATGTTTTAGCACCTTAAACGCTTTATCTTTCTCGCTTATTGCTTTCCTTACAAGACTAGTTAGCCACATAGGCTTTTTCTTGTTCCTTTTATGCTTTTTCCCATAAGGTATGTGTTTCTCACAGGACTTTTTCAGAATATATGAGAAAAAGTCCCATTTTTTGGGGGGGGCTTTTGTCTTTGAGAGCATTATCCCAGCCTTTAAGGTCTTCCCTTAGTTGATGAAAATTTGCCCTCCTGAAGTTAAGAGTGTTGGTTGCCTCTTCACTAACGTGCTTAGTAAAGCGTAATACAAAATCAATGATATTATGATCACTATTCCCCAGGTTCCCCCCAACCTGTAGTTTTGATACCCTATCAGGTCTGTTGATAAGGATAAGGTCCAGCAGTGCCCCCCCTCTTGTTGGCTCCAGGACTAGTTGCGACAGGTAATTGTCTTTTGTTGTTGACAAGAACCTGCTACCTTTGAAGGACCTGCAGGTTTCTGCCCCCCAGTCAATATCTGGGTAATTGAAGTCCCCCATGATAAGTACTTCACCATGCTTTGAAGCCGCATCCATTTCACTTATCAGCATTTCCTCTGCTGCCTCCATTATATTTGGAGCCTTATAACAAACCCCTAGTAATATTTTATTTTTATTTTTCCCTCCTCTTGACATCAGTAACGCAAATGTGGAGTCCCTATGGGTCTCCACCCATAGGGACTCCACATTTGCGTTACTGATGTCATCTCGCAAGACGGGCTTGAGGCAAGAATTCACATATAAACAAACCCCTCCCCCTTTTTTATTTATACGATCCTTTCTAAAAAGACTATAACCATCTATAGTAACAGATCAGTCATAGCTACTATCTAGCCATGTCTCGCTGATACCCACTATATCATATTTCCGTTCCAACATCAAGAGTTCCAGTTCCTCCATTTTGTTTGTGAGGCTTCTGGCATTTGTGTACATACACTTTATATGGTTTTCCCTGTCCGTATTCCTTTTGTCCTTATTCCCCAATCTCATTCCAGCCCCCCTTCCTCCCCCATGGACTATGGCTCTTCCCAGCTCTCTATGTACACCGTCTATGTGAATTGATTAAATTGGTATATTATCTTACAAATATACTAATATTTTATTTATATATCTTTTCAGACTAAATATATTTTATTGATACTGAGCCATCGAGGACGACCCCCGTGTGTCTACCCATTTCTCAGATTACTCATTTCTGCCATTTAATGTGCGCTTACAATTGTGCCATATGTACGTACCTTTTATCGATTTTTATTATGTATTGGCCACATGTATTTTTTTGTCTGCTGACTATTATTTGGTCAGCTTGCTGGACCTCACTAACTTATTTAACCTTTTGTTCTATGTACCAATATATTTAGGTTTATGAATTAACCATATATACTATGTATTTCAAAAAACTTTTTAAACTTTGTGAATTAATTCTAATGCTGTAGATATTTGGGCCATTGTCTAGTCTCGTGGTGACCACCTTTTTTCCCCTACTTCAAGTGTTTTATTATTATCACCAATGTCCATTGACTTGTATATATATGTATGTATTCTTTGTAAAAGTATTTTCTAGGATAATGGATAAATGACACTACTTTGCACTTTTGATATTCCCCATTGGTCATAATGGTGCTTTCTGTTAATAATTAATGATGCACAATTATGCACCTGTTCATGCACTTTATTGTAAATTATTGTTTGTAAAAACTCATCATTATTTTCACTGAGTCTCTAAACTGCTGCTATTCTTTACCTTTTTGGCTCTATTTGGGAGATTTTATAGACACCCATCTTCTTATTTGAATTGAGCATCCTTGTACAATATGGGATCTCTATGCGCGTGCGCATACTGATGGCTAATCATTCCACACTTACCTTGATACATGTGAGTGGGTACGGCGCAGGCGCATATACCTAGATCCGATCGCGTGCGCCAAAATCCCGGGGCAATTCAGGTACAATCGGCGCAAATCGGAAATATTCGGGTAACACGTCGGGAAACAGCGAATCGGGCCCTTAGTAAATGACCCCCATTGTGTAGTTGCTGTAGATGTCTTGTGAATCTGTCTCCTGACACTTCTGTATATGTGAATTGATTAAATTGGTGTATTATCTTACAAATATACTAATATTTTATTTATATATCTTTTCAGACTGAATATATTTTATTGATACTGAGCCATCGAGGACGACCCCCGTGTGTCTACCCATTTCTCGGATTACTCATTTCTGCCATTTAATGTGCGCTTACAATTGTGCCATATGTACGTACCTTTTATCGATTTTTATTGGCCACATGTATTTTTTTGTCTGCTGACTATTATTTGGTCTACCAGCTGTAGGATCAATTATATAGGTACAGGAGGTTATAAAGTTGGGGACTCATACATTGGGACACCCCAGACCCTTATAGTGTTCTTGATATTTTCTCCGTTTATTGGTGGCATTATACTTTAATTAGTCAAGCAGGACTAGTGAGCCGTACACTGGTATAATGTTGATTGAAGTGATTGCTTTATGTATATATACTTGTCTCTGAAATTACGATCCCGTGATGACACATCGCATATCGTCTGTGTACTTGGTTGCATTACAACGGAAAGGCACTTCCGGGCTCCTTAATGCATGTGCAGTCGGTTATTTCTGGCTTATATTCCAAATATGTGTGCCAGCTATACGCCGGTCCCTGTGTACACGCAGTAAGACTCAGAGTAATGATCAGAGATTCTGGAACACACGGTGGTATGTCCTCCCACCATATATGGTGGATTTTAAAGCACTTTTTGCACTTTGTAATTAAATTATGTTTACAAACAATGTATTACACAGAATATTGCTCTACCTCATGTTATTTATGTAATTTATATTTCTGAATATCGATGATTATTGAAGAATGTGCACTGTATACAATTTTCCACATGTCGATATATGTTATATGCACTAACTATATTTATAAGGATATTGTGGGCGGGCCTCATGAAGGTCATGTGACCATTGTATTTTGTATATATACCCACCCCATACACTAATTGTTTGGCTTGAGAAAGGCCCAATATGAGCCAAAACGTCACTACTGCTCTACAAAAGGAAAAAAAAGGACCACTTTTTTTATTTGATCTGGATGTCTGGAGTGCTGCTTATTTTCTATTTTTTGTCCTTGGATATGACCACCCACATACTTTGGCAGCACAGTTTACACATGTGCTATTGAGCCCTGTCTGACCACCTCGATTCAGTGATCTTTACACAGGACAGTTGTGGGGCATGCAGTAACTTCCAAACATTTTTTTAATAACTGCAATCGCAGAAACCCGTTTATATACATAGCCGATTAATTTAATTGCATGCCGATGCCCAGATGAGAATAGCCCCTTGAAGACTGGTTGCTTGAAGTCCTGGGATCAGTACAGAAAATATGGCCAACATTACAGCCGAAATCTAGACATGTAAAACCAGTAATTTATGACCGACTTATTCTTAACAAGTCTTAATACATTATGACCTTGGAAATATCCTACTCATTAGTTTAAAAGAAGACAAAAAGTAATATGTTATCTACATGTCAGAATAAAATGTTGGTCCTTTTGTGTAATCATCATTTTTTTAAGACATTTAGTTTACATCTGCATATTTGATGCTAATTAAAGCAAAGGTTCCTCACAAAGATGCAAGCGGCTGCCGCTAATCGCTGGGGTCAGCAGACTACATGGCAGCACCATTGATCATACTTGCCACAGTTATGCATTTGTTGACAATTCCCATTTTACTGCAATGTTCTATTAGGGTGAGGTTTTGTTTCTTCTGCTATCCATGATATGACAGAATACAGTGGTTATGGAAAGTATTCAGACTAGAGATGAGCGAACACTAAAATGCTCGGGTACTCGTTATTCGAGACGAACTTTTCCCGATGCTCGAGTGCTCGTCTCGAATAACGAACCCCATTGAAGTCAATGGGAGACTCGAGCATTTTTCAAGGGGACCAAGGCTCTGCACAGGGAAGCTTGGCCAAACACCTGGGAACCTCAGAAAAGGATGGAAACACCACGGAAATGGACAGGAAACAGCAGGGGCAGCATGCATGGATGCCTCTGAGGCTGCATAATCGCACCATTATGCCAAAATTATGGGCAACAGCATGGCCATGACAGAGTGACAGAATGAAGCTAGATAGCATCTAAAACATCCAATAATTGACCCTGACACTATAGGGGACGGCATGCAGAGGCAGCGGCAGCAGGCTAGAGAGTGTCATGGCGACATACCCTAAATGGACTCAGGCTTCAAACCAATGGGTGGCAGAGAGGAACCAAAGGAGGTGAGCAAGAAGCGCTCAAATAATATCGGTACATGATAAAAGTTTGCCAGTATATTTTGTGGATTACACAGCAGGGTGGCGACAAAGTTAACATGGAAGCCATGAAAACAACCCAAAATTCTGCCTGACACAGCTCGTTTGATAAGGGGACCATGTATGGAGGCAGTGAACTAGTAGTAGATTAAAGGTGCTGCAGTTAAAACTATGTTAGTTGGATCTTGGCATGGAGCTGGCGCTCCGCTGCCAGGCGAGCTTTCGCCAATCCAAGCCCCTGTCTATAGGCTACTCCCCAAACAGCACTTCTAAGAACCTTTTGTATAAGATCAAGTGTAGTAGCGTTCTTATAAGTTTAGGATATGGCGGGTGAGGGGAATGTAAACAGATGCGCAAGAAGCGCTGAAATAATATCCCTAAATGGTAAAAGTTTGCAAGTATATTTTGGGGATTACACAGCAGGGTGGCGACAAAGTTAACAACTTTGATGTGGAATGCCCTGTAATAGCTCTTGGGCGGTGTGCCTTTTATCGCCTAGGCTCAGCAGTTTCAGCACCGCCTGCTGTCGCTTAGCGACGGCACTGCTGCTGTGCCTAGAGCTACCGACTGATGGCGCCATGCCCACGGATGGTAATTCGGAGGAGGAGGAGGTGGAGGAGGGGTGGGAGGAGGTATAGTAGGCCTTTGAGACCTGGACCGAGGTAGGCCCCGCAATTCTCTGCGTCGGCAGTATATGACCAGCCCCAGGGTCAGACTCGGTCCCAGCCTCCACCAAGTTAACCCAATGTGCCGTCAGCGATATATAGTGGCCCTGCCCGGCAGCACTCGTCCACGTGTCCGTGGTCAGGTGGACCTTGTCAGAAACGGCGTTGGTCAGGGCACGGATGATGTTGTCTGACACGTGCTGGTGCAGGGCTGGGACGGCACATCGGGAAAAGTAGTGGCGGCTGGGGACCGAATACCGAGGGGCGGCCGCCGCCATGAGGTTGCGAAAGGCCTCGGTCTCTACTAGCCTATAGGGCAGCATCTCCAGGCTAAGCAATCTGGAGATGTGCACATTAAGGGCTTGGGCGTGCGGGTGGGTTGCACTATATTTGCGTTTCCGCTCCAGCGTCTGGGGTATGGAGAGCTGAACGCTGGTGGATGCTGTGGAGGATCGTGGAGGCGACGATGGGGTTTTTGTGCCAGGGTCCTGGGAAGGGGGCTGACTAGCAGCTGACACAGGGGAAGGAGCAGTGGTGTGCACGGCCGGAGGTGAACGGGCTTGTTGCCACTGAGTGGGGTGCTTAGCATTCATATGCCTGCGCATACTGGTGGTAGTTAAGCTAGTAGTGGTGGAACCCCTGCTGAGCCTGGTTTGGCAAATGTTGCACACCACAGTCCGTCGGTCATCCGGTGTTTCCTTAAAGAACCTCCACACTTCTGAAGATCTAGCCCTCGCCGCAAGAGCCCTCACCACGGGAGCTTCACTAGTTGACAGTGGCGCTGATGCACCAGCTCTGGCCCTGCCTCTCCGTCTGGCCCCACCACTGCCTCTTCCAACCTGTTCAGGTCGAGGACTCTCCTCCGTCTCAGAAGCACTGTGTTCACCCGGCCTCTCAACCCAGCTTGGGTCTGTCACCTCATCATCCTCCGATCCCTCAGTCTGCTCCCCCCTCGGACTTCCTGCCCTGACAACAACTTCCCCACTGTCTGACAACCGTGTCTCCTCATCGTCGGACACCTCTTTACACACTTCCACTACGTCAAGAAGGTCATCATCACCCACAGACTGTGACTGGTGGAAAACCTGGGCATCGGAAAATTGCTCAGCAGCAACCGGACAAGTGGTTTGTGACTGTGGGAAGGGTCCAGAAAACAGTTCCTCAGAGTATGCCGGTTCAAATGCCAAATTTTCCTGGGAGGGGGCAGACTGGGGGGGAGGAGGCTGAGGTGCAGGAGCTGGAGGAGTGGGGATTTCGGTGACATGGGTGGACTGCGTGGAAGACTGACTGGTGGTGGACAAATTGCTCGAAGCATTGTCAGCAATCCACGACATCACCTGTTCGCACTGTTCTGGCCTCAACAGTGCTCTACCACGAGTCCCAGTAACTTCAGACATGAACCTAGGGAGTGTAGCTCTGCGGCGTTCCCCTGCTCCCTCATCAGCAGGTGGTGTCTCACCCCGCCCAGGACCACGGCCTCTGACCCCTGCAGTAGTTGGACGCCCACGTCCCCGCCCTCGTCCTCTACCCCTAGCCCTCGGGTTAAACATTTTTAAAATGAGAGTTATAACTTTTTTTTTTTTTTTACTTCTTTTTGTTTTTTTTGGTGTTTTTTTGTGTTTTTTTTTTTTTTTTGTGTTTTTTGTTTTTTTTGGAGTTTTTAAAACCAAACAATCCTATCCTATTGCTATGGCTATTTTCTAGCCAAGTATCAAAGGAAGCACACTACTATGCCAGATGAGATGACACTGAGTTATTGCCTAATAGAAATCCAACCCCTACTGAATTTTGCCACTTCGGCCTTTGCTATGGATATGTGCGCCACTAAGCGCAGAACACAGCGGTCGCAAGTCTCACTACAAATTGCTCAGAATTGGCAAGTACATGCACTGCAGAAACTACAGCCACCAGCAGATCAACCAGAAATCAAATATATAGAACGCTACTGTAGGCTTCAAGAAGCTGTTTGTATTCTCCTATGGCTATTTTCTAGCCAAGTATCAAAGGAAGCACACTACTATGCCAGATGAGATGACACTGAGTTATTGCCTAATAGAAATCCAACCCCTACTGAATTTTGCCACTTCGGCCTTTGCTATGGATATGTGCGCCACTAAGCGCAGAACACAGCGGTCGCAAGTCTCACTACAAATTGCTCAGAATTGGCAAGTACATGCACTGCAGAAACTACAGCCACCAGCAGATCAACCAGAAATCAAATATATAGAACGCTACTGTAGGCTTCAAGAAGCTGTTTGTATTCTCCTCTGGCTATTTTCTAGCCAAGTATCAAAGGAAGCACACTACTATGCCAGATGAGATGACACTGAGTTATTGCCTAATAGAAATCCAACCCCTACTGAATTTTGCCACTTCGGCCTTTGCTATGGATATGTGCGCCACTAAGCGCAGAACACAGCGGTCGCAAGTCTCACTACAAATTGCTCAGAATTGGCAAGTACATGCACTGCAGAAACTACAGCCACCAGCAGATCAACCAGAAATCAAATATATAGAACGCTACTGTAGGCTTCAAGAAGCTGTTTGTATTCTCCTATGGCTATTTTCTAGCCAAGTATCAAAGGAAGCACACTACTATGCCAGATGAGATGACACTGAGTTATTGCCTAATAGAAATCCAACCCCTACTGAATTTTGCCACTTCGGCCTTTGCTATGGATATGTGCGCCACTAAGCGCAGAACACAGCGGTCGCAAGTCTCACTACAAATTGCTCAGAATTGGCAAGTACATGCACTGCAGAAACTACAGCCACCAGCAGATCAACCAGAAATCAAATATATAGAACGCTACTGTAGGCTTCAAGAAGCTGTTTGTATTCTCCTATGGCTATTTTCTAGCCAAGTATCAAAGGAAGCACACTACTATGCCAGATGAGATGACACTGAGTTATTGCCTAATAGAAATCCAACCCCTACTGAATTTTGCCACTTCGGCCTTTGCTATGGATATGTGCGCCACTAAGCGCAGAACACAGCGGTCGCAAGTCTCACTACAAATTGCTCAGAATTGGCAAGTACATGCACTGCAGAAACTACAGCCACCAGCAGATCAACCAGAAATCAAATATATAGAACGCTACTGTAGGCTTCAAGAAGCTGTTTGTATTCTCCTATGGCTATTTTCTAGCCAAGTATCAAAGGAAGCACACTACTATGCCAGATGAGATGACACTGAGTTATT
This sequence comes from Engystomops pustulosus, assembly GCF_040894005.1. Lineage (NCBI taxonomy): Eukaryota > Metazoa > Chordata > Amphibia > Anura > Leptodactylidae > Engystomops > Engystomops pustulosus. Next base: position 45,356,926 of record NC_092421.1, read on the forward strand.
GCCTAATAGAAATCCAACCCCTACTGAATTTTGCCACTTCGGCCTTTGCTATGGATATGTGCGCCACTAAGCGCAGAACACAGCGGTCGCAAGTCTCACTACAAATTGCTCAGAATTGGCAAGTACATGCACTGCAGAAACTACAGCCACCAGCAGATCAACCAGAAATCAAATATATAGAACGCTACTGTAGGCTTCAAGAAGCTGTTTGTATTCTCCTATGGCTATTTTCTAGCCAAGTATCAAAGGAAGCACACTACTATGCCAGATGAGATGACACTGAGTTATTGCCTAATAGAAATCCAACCCCTACTGAATTTTCCCACTTCGGTCTTTGCTATGGATATGTGTGCCACTAAGAGCTAAACACAACGGTAGCAAGTCCCCCTGCTAATTCCTCACAAAATGGTAAAAGATGCAAATTAAAATAAAAAAAGTAGAACGTTATTGTAGCCCTAAGAAGGGCTGTTGGGTTCTTTGAGAATCACTCCTGCCTAACAGTAAGCTAATAGAACACCCTAACGCTTTCCCTGACCAGCAGGAGCTCTCTCCCTAGCGGCATCCAGAGACAGAATGATCCGAGCAGCGCGGCCAGCGGCTAGTCTATCCCAGGGTCACCTGATCTGGCCAGCCAACCACTGCTATCGACGTGTAAGGGTACCACGTCATGCTGGGTGGAGTGCAGAGTCTCCTGGCTTGTGATTGGCTCTGTTTCTGGCCGCCAAAAAGCAAAACGGCGGGAGCTGCCATTTTCTCGAGCGGGCGAAGTATTCGTCCGAGTAACGAGCAGTTTCGAGTACCCTAATGCTCGACCGAGCATCAAGCTCGGACGAGCATGTTCGCTCATCTCTAATTCAGACCCCTTTAAATTTTCAACTTTTTGTTTCATGGCAGTTAAGATCGAAAAGGTTCTTTTTTATCTCAATAATGTACACTCTGCACCCCATCTTAGCAGAAAAGAAAAACAGAAATGTAGATATTATTGCTCATTTATAAAACAAGAGGAAACACTGAAACATCATATTGTCATAAGTATTCAGACCATTTGCTGTGACTCACATACTGTCCATTTCCTTCTGATTCTCTTTGGGATGGTTCTACTCCTTCATTGAGGTCCACCTGTGTTTAATTAAACAGATTGGACTTGGTTAGGAAAGGTACACACTTGTCTATATAAGACCTCACAGCACATGTCAGAGCTCATGAGAAGGAACTGCCCAAGGAGCTCAGAGACTGAATTGTGGCAGGGCACAGATCTGGCAAAGGTTACAAAAGAATTTCTGCAGCACTCAAGGTTCGTAAGAGCACAGTGCCCTCCATAATCCTGAAATGGAAGAAGTTTGATACAACCACAACTCTTCATTGACCTGGCTGTCCAGCCAAACTAAGCAATCATGGGAAAAGAGCCTTTGTGTGAGAGGTAAAGAACACCCCAAGATCACTGTGGCTGAGCTACAGAAATGCAATAGGAAGATGGGAGGAAGTTCTACAAAGTCAACTATTACTGTAGCCCTTCACCTGCTGGGGCTTTACGGGAGAGTGTGCCAACCAAAGCCTCTCCTCAGTGTGAGACATATGAAAGCTCCATACAGTGTGCATAAAAAAACATATGAAGGACTCACAGACTATGAGAAATATGATTCTCTGGTCTCAGGAGACGAATATTGAATTTTTTGTTGTTATTTCTAAACGGTTTGTGTGGAGAAAACCAGGCAATACTCATCATCTGCCAAATACATCCCAGCATTGAAACATGGTGGTGGCAGCATCAGGCTAAGGGGGTGTTTTTCAGCTGAAGGGAAAGGATGACTGGTTGCAATTCAAGGATAGATGAATGTGGATAAGTACAGAGATATTCTGAATGAAAACCTCTGTACACAACTCTGTGACCATTCTTGACCCATTGAGTCTCTGGAGAGACTTGAAAATGACTTCCACCAACATTCAACATCCAACCTGAAGAAGCTGGGGGGGTCTGCAAGAAAGAATGGTAGACCTACACCAGATCCAGGTGTGGAAAACTGGAAGACTCATGGCCGTCATAGCTCAAAAGGTGCTTCTATTTAATACTGAGCAGAGAGTCTGAATACTTATGACTATCTGATATTTTCAGTTTTTCCTGTTTAAGAAATTAGTGAAAATATCTACATTTCAGTTTTTTTCTGTCCAGGTGGGGTGCAGAGTGTACATCAATGAGCAATAAAATGTACTTCTTTGATCTCACCAATTGGCTGCTATGAAACAAAGAGTGAAACCTTTAGAAGGGTCTGAATACTTTCTGTACCCAATGTACATGATATTTAAAAATGCAATTTTTTAATGTACAGTGTCAATGTATAATTAAGGGTTCATTATTAAGGACATGGTAGATTAAGCATTTAAAATGATCTTGTACATACCAAATACATGAATTACAGTAAACTTTTATGTAGCATAAACTAATATAGAACTTTGCTAAGTGGCCAATATAAGGTTGTGACTGGGGACCAGTGGTGTGGCTAGGCAGGGGGCGGGGTGTTATATCCCATAGTACATCCCATAACTTTGGGGCTTTTTTTACTTACCCACTAACTTGAATGTTCAAGCTGAGTCCATAAAAGTGGATAAAACATGGACAGCGCATGCACAGAAAAAAATGTGTCAAATGTAAAGGGTCTCCCAGTCCCAATATGTTAATGCTTTAAATTTAAAATAAATATTCAAGAGCAATTTTTTTAAAAATTTGTAATGAAGAGGAGGAATGATTTAAGAGATTTGCTTTATCAGTAACAGCCATAGTTTTCTGTTGTTTAGTTATTTCTTTAGTTATTTTTCTTAATATATGTTACTTGCAAACCCTATAGTCAGGTACTTATTTAATAGTTGTTTTAGTGATAATAAAAGATTGTAAAAAATTGCTTTAATAAAATGCATGAAATTTATAGGACTTAACATAGAATTCAGGGGTATGCTACTATAGAAGCACGCAGGGGGGGACTGGGAATTTAAAGTGGCCCTGGAAAAAACTGTAAAAGTGGCCCCATTCTATGGGCGGGGTCAAAACAAGTAGGCGTGACCTTGTGATGTGAGTGGAGTTACTAAATTCCATACAAACTGTTAATAGATTATCTAAATCAACATGTACACCGCAGAGAAAAAGAGACTCATACTGCCTCCTTGTAAAGGAATAACAATTCTATTTTGAGAGCACACAACTTAATACTGCCATACATGTACACTAAAAACATACTACAATACCTTCTCCAATAAACAAGAATGTAACTACTATAATACTGCTGCCCCTAAGTAAAATATATTGCAATACTGCCCCTGTATGTACAAGAATATAACTACTATAATACTGCCCCTGTATGTACAGGAATATAACTACTATAATACTGCCCCCTATGTACAGGAATATAACTACTATAATACTGCCCCCTATGTACAAGAATATAACTACTATAATACTGCCCCCTATGTACAAGAATATAACTACTATAATACTGCCCCCTATGTACAAGATTATACACTCACCGGCCATTTTATGAGGTACACCATGCTAGTAACGGGTTGGACCCCCTTTTGCCTTCAGAACTGCCTCAATTCTTTGTGGCATAGATTCAACAAGGTGCTGGAAGCATTACTCAGAGATTTTGGTCCATATTGACATGATGGCATCACACAGTTGCTGCAGATTTGTCGGCTGCACATCCATGATACGAATCTCCCGTTCCACCACATCCCAAAGATGCTCTATTGGATTGAGATCTGGTGACTGTGGAGGCCATTTGAGTACAGTGATCTCATTGTCATGTTCAAGAAACCAGTCTGAGATGATTCCAGCTTTATGACATGGCGCATTATCCTGCTGAAAGTAGCCATCAGATGTTGGGTACATTGTGGTCATAAAGGGATGGACATGGTCAGCAACAATACTCAGGTAGGCTGTGGCGTTGCAACGATGCTCAATTGGTACCAAGGGGCCCAAAGAGTGCCAAGAAGATATTCCCCACACCATGACACCACCACCACCAGCCTGAACCGTTGATACAAGGCAGGATGGATCCATCCTTTCATGTTGTTGACGCCAAATTCTGACCCTACCATCTGAATGTCGCAGCAGAAATCGAGACTCATCAGACCAGGCAACGTTTTTCCAATCTTCTACTGTCCAATTTCGATGAGCTTGTGCAAATTGTAGCCTCAGTTTCCTGTTCTTAGCTGAAAGGAGTGGCACCCAGTGTGGTCTTCTGCTGTTGCCTTTCTATCAGCTCGAACCAGTCTGCCCATTCTCCTCTGACCTCTGGCATCAACAAGGCATTTCCGCCCACAGAACTGACGCTCACTGGATGTTTTTTCTTTTTCGGACCATTCTCTGTAAACCCTAGAGATGGTTGTGCGTGAAAATCCCAGTAGATCAGCAGTTTCTGAAATACTCAGACCAGCCCTTCTGGCACCAACAACCATGCCACGTACAAAGGCACTCAAATCACCTTTCTTCCCCATACTGATGCTCGGTTTGAACTGCAGGAGATTGTCTTGACCATGTCTACATGCCTAAATGCACTGAGTTGCCGCCATGTGATTGGCTGATTAGAAATTAAGTGTTAACGAGCAGTTGGACAGGTGTACCTAATAAAGTGGCCGGTGAGTGTAACTACTATAATACTGCCCCCTATGTACAAGAATATAACTACTATAATACTGCCCCCTATGTACAAGAATATAACTACTATAATACTGCCCCCTATGTACAAAAATATAACTACTATAATACTGCCCCCATGTACAAGAATATAACTACTATAATACTGCCTCCTAAGGGTGAGGACGTGTGTGAGCAGAGCTCCTGAGTCTCCTGATGCCGGGAGACAGCCCAGGGCGGGGCCACTCTGGGTGGGGAGATTCCCCAAGCAAGGCCCAGGCTTCCAGGCCTACACCGGGAGAAAACTCCCAAACACTTTCTTCAAGGGATGGAAATCCCACAGTTGCAAGTAAGCAGGAAAGCCAAAAGAATGTGGTTATTGTAAAGAAGATACAAGAAAAGAAATTGAGTGAAGCAATGATGGAAGTGAGTCCCAGGCACGGCCAGCATGGAGCAGCACAGGTGGTGAGTGCAGGATGAGCAGCAGGTGCACAGCCCCCCACTCCTGCACCCAGACAGAGAAGAACGTCCCTGGAGAGACAAACTCTGCAAAAGAACTTACTGCAGAAGGATGTGGTGTCCAGCATGGCCTGTCCAGGCCGCACAAGATCTACAGCTAAGCCGCAGAGTGTCCCTGCACAGTGTGAACAGGCCTCAAGCTCTGCCACAGCAGGCAGAAAGACTGGAACAGCAAAGGAGATGGGTGCTCCAAAACCACCTGGAGCAGCACCCCGACTAGCACAGCAGGGGAAGGAGACCGTGCGAGCGCCTGAGTTGAGGCTAGCAGAGGAGATCCCAGGACTGGTAAGGAGGATGGGGGAGCTTAGCCACCATAAGCAAATGCTGCAAATGCAGATTGACTGTTTGTATAACCTGAAATCTGCACATCCATAGAGTAACAGACTGTATGATACCAAACTGCACTCACTGAGCATAGAGCTGGCACAGGTGGTGAGGGACATGGACTGTGTTCTGGAGCAGATGGGACCCCTAGCCGAGACATATCGGAATAGGGAGCACTTCTCACCCCAGACCCAAGATCCAAGATGCGCCCCGTGTTACAACACCTGTACTCAAACCTGCTAGTTTCTCCTTCCAAAAGGGTCAGTCGCAGGATCAGCCGCAGACCTCTGCAGCAGTCACTGAGAAGGAGCATGAGGATGTGGTACAACAAGTCCAAGCAGTGACTGTGCAGCAACAAGACAAAGCATTTTCTTCTGTGTGTGTTAGACTGATGCATTGTCACAGGAGAACTGTGCTGCTGTGACCGAGACTGGTGACACTGGGGGACATTCTGATGAACCTGAGGGGTTGGGGGATGGAGGGGACCCTCAGTCTGTCTGGGATGTACAACAATCTGATAGCGTAGAGGTGGATGGGGGGCAGGGGGTTGTACAGGATGATATATGTGATTTCCCCCCTCTAACATCAAGCCCCCCAAATAAGTCAGATCCCCCTAGATCAGACCCTCCCCCTAATACCTAGAGTGAACCCCGTCAAGAGCCTCCCAGAAACGCCTGGAGCCGCGGCGCTCCTTCCTTCACCTCCTGCACACAATACTCAGGGCAGGCGTTTAAGAGGAGGAACATGGTGCACTTTAAGAACAGAGGCGCTAAGGAAGATCTCCCAGACAGGAGGTCTGTGGTGCAGGATCTCCTATGTCACCAGATGGGGTTCACGCCTGGCGGTCATCAACCTTCCAGACAGACAGGGCTATGATGTCAGCTTTAAGCTCATGTCTAGTCTGGATAGGTTCTGGGATAAGTTCCCCCAGTTCAGGGACACTGATGGCTGGAGTAAATTTACATTTGTCCCCATTTCCAGGCCAGGTACCGTAGTGGTAAATATCATCTTTTGGAATGAGTCGGTTCCCGCTCAGGATATTCTGGTGTGGCTCAGGCTCCATTGTGATCTTGTGTCTGACCTCACCAAGAATAGAGACGCTGACGGCATCTGGACTGGTTCTGGTGAAGTTGCGCCAGTATAATAACATCACCCTGCACCTCCCCAACAGCTTCTTTATAGCCAGAGAGAAAGGCATCTGTTTCTATCCTGGGCAACCAAGAAAGTGTTTTAGATGCGGTAAGATCGGTCACGTGGCCAAAGTTGCCTTTGAAGGTAGTCGCCTACGCGGATGACGTGACTGTGGTGATATCTGAGCCTCATGAGGTGGAGATGTTATCTGCAGCCATCAGAAGTTACTCAGAGGCCTCCGGGTCTGTGGTCAACCTTGAGAAAAGTGAAGCTTTCTGGATATTGGATACTGCTCCTGGCTTTGATTTGCCACAGTTCCCCAAGGCCTCCACATATATTAAGATCCTTGGGGTTAAATTTGGGAGGGAAGATAATGCCAAACTAAATTGGGAAGAGAAGTTGGATACCGGAAATCTAAAGGTTCAGCGATGGAAGAACTGGAGGCTGACCTATAGAGAAAGGGTTACCCTGCTGAAGACTTACCTGATCCCTGTCTTCCTGTACGTCTCCGTCGTATTTCCTTTGCCAGAATCTTTCTCCGCTAGGCTCTTTAGCCTGTTCTTCCAGCTTTTATGGGGCAACAGATTAAACCCAGTAAAAAGAGGGATCACCTACCTGCAGAGGAGAGAGGGTGGACTGGATATGTTAAATCCAAGGGTCTTTTTTGACTCCATGTTTCTAAAAGCTAATTTTGGATGCTTGGACTCAAATATTGGTCTCCTGTGGATATTGCCTTTTGCAGAGTCTTGGGTGCGAGGCGGCAGTCTCAAGAGGGGTCGGTGGACTCCTGGCTTCCTCCCCCAGTATCTGGAGTATGGTCTCAGGTGCATGAAAAAGTGGAGAATAAATAAGACCTATCTGGAGAGTAAGACCAGGAAGGACCTTTATATGAGTGTCTGTAGGACCTTTTATACTTTACAGCCAGCTCTGAGGGACTGCACGACGGCCACCCTGCAGGAGAGTCTGAAGCTCCTCAATAGTCTGAGACTCCCAGCAAAGCTATTTGATATTTCCTGGTTATCACTGCACGGGAAGCTTTTTGTTAGGGGCAATTTAAAGTTTTTGATCGTATGTGCCCCTTGGGTTGTCAGCAGGTGGAGACGATGCAGCACTTCATTACCGAGTGCCAGGGAGGGAGGCAGATATGGCAGGAGGTGTCCCGTAGGCTTAGGATACCAAGACTGCAGTCTCTGACCTACCCGGATGTAATCTACGGGGTGACACCACAGGTAGCCGGCATCGACAGGGGGACCATGTACCTCATCATCACGGTAACTAAGTACTACCACTGGCACACCAGGACCAGAGTGTCCGTACATAGCAAGTCCTTCCAGCCCATGACCGCAGTAACCCAAATATTATCAGAGCTGAGGTGGATCCAATCATTAGAGTTAAGGAAAAAGAGTAATAATGTTCAGTTATGGAGGAACATAGATCTACAGTGATGGATTATATGTCATGGAATTCTGATTATTTCTTTTTTTCCTTATTACCAGTGATGGACTTTTTAATTTGAAGTTACTCTAAATTCATTATTTGCTGATTTGTTTGATCTTTGTTAAATCATTGTTTTTGTTTTGTTTTTTGTTTTTTTTTCATCCTGACAAGAATGTATTGTATATTTTTGTTTGTTTTTACTAATAAAAATTGCCCCCTATGTACAAGAATATAACTACTATAATACTGCCCCCTATGTACAAGAATATAACTACTATAATACTGCCCCTTATGTACAAGAATATTGCTGCTATAATACTGCCCCCTATGTACAAGAATATAACTACTATAATACTGCCCCCTATGTACAAGAATATAACTACTATAATACTGCCCCCTATGTACAAGAATATAACTACTATAATACTGCCCCCTATGTACAAGAATATAACTACTATAATACTGCCCCCTATGTACAGGACTATAACTACTATAATACTGCTTCCTATGTACAAGAATATAACTACTATAATACTGCCCCCTATGTACAGGAATATAACTACTATAATACTGCCCCCTATGTACATGAATATAACTACTATAATACTGCCCCCTATGTACAAGACTATAACTAATATAATACTGCCCCTATTTACAGGAATATAACTACTATAATACTGCCCCCTATGTACAAGGATATAACTACTATAATACTGCCCCCTATGTACAAGCATATAACTACTATAATACTGCCCTCTATATACAGGAATATAACTACTATAATACTGCCCCCTATGTACAAGAATATAGCTTCTATTACTAGTAGCCATTACCCCCCAGTATACATCCAGCCCACTGTAGTATATATATATACAGCCAGCCAGTCCTCCTAATATATTCAGTCTGCCCAGTATACGGCCAGACTGCCCCTGCCCCAGTATATGGCCCATAGCCCCAGTATGCAGCCAGACAGCCCATAGCCCCAGTATGCAGCCCATAGCCCCAGTATGCAGCCCATAGCCCCAGTATGCAGCCCATAGCCCCAGTATGCAGCCCATAGCCCCAGTATACAGCCAGACAGCCCCATTAAACAGCCAGACAGCCCCAATATACAGCCAGACAGCCCCATTATACAGCCAGACAGCCCCATTATACAGCCAGACAGCCCCACTATACAGCCAGACAGCACCAGTATACAGCCAGACAGCCCCACTATACAGCCAGACAGCACCAGTATACAGCCAGACAGCGCCAGTATACAGCCAGACAGCCCATAGCCCCAGAATACAGCCCCTGCCCCAGTATACAGCCCATAGCCCCAGTATACAGCCAGACAGCCCCATTAAACAGCCAGACAGCCCCATTATACAGCCAGACAGCCCCATTATACAGCCAGACAGCCCCACTATACAGCCAGACAGCACCAGTATACAGCCAGACAGCCCCACTATACAGCCAGACAGCACCAGTATACAGCCAGACAGCGCCAGTATACAGCCAGACAGCCCATAGCCCCAGCATACAGCCCCTGCCCCAGTATACAGCCCATAGCCCCAGTATACAGCCAGACAACCCCAGTATACAGCCCATAGCCCCAGTATACAGCCAGACATCCCCATTATACAGTCCATAGCCCCATTATACAGTCCATAGCCCCAGTATACAGCCAGACAGCCCCAGTATATAGCCAGACAGCCCCAGTATACAGCCCATAGCCCCAATATACAGTACATATAAATAAAAACACACGTAACTCACCTTTCCGACGCCCCGGCGCTGCTCTCCTGCTTGATCCCGCTGTGTCAGCTCTGTACGGGCCGGTGTTGCACAGACCATGACGTTGGCAAGCGGCTGACGTCATGGTCTGTGCAACGCTGGCCCGGCGCTGACCCTGTGCAATGCTGACCCGGTGGGTCTTATGGCATGTCCGCCCCTGGAAGCACTTCATTGTGATTAGTGAATTCCATCAGAATTCGGCTCTGGCTGGTTTGGCCAAACCCAGACCAAAAGTTCAGCTTTGTAGACCCATATTTGAACCTTTTAAATGAGTGTGCTTTTACCCACCGGTAACACCGGTGGTATCCTTTACATGCTTCAGGCAAAGCAGTCTGAAGCATGTAACGTGCGTGCCACCATGGGATTGATGGAGGAGATTGTTGCCAAAATGGTGCCGTGCCTGCAATGTTGGGTACAAACCTGAACAATGTGGTTTAGGTCCACTCATTACTAAATGTGTTGGTATTATTTTCTATGCACTGTTGTTTATGATTCTAGATGCACTAGCAAAAATCTTTGCATAGTGTGGACATACATGATCTATATAGTGACTACATAACATTATGCCACAGGGTCTGCAACAGAAAATTCTTACCCTAAAAGAAAAATGCTTCAAATAAGACAACAAGTGTGCCGGGATATGACTGACTTAAGGACCCAAAGGAGACATATAGAGTACTGTTTAAAAAGCATACTTTTCCAAATACGCCCGGCGAAGAAATCCACATTTTCTGACAAAGACACAATGAATGTATCTTCAAATAGAAATAAGCTATGAGATTAATTAATTGCTTCCGATCTGCTGCCAGTAACTTGTCAGCTGCACACCAAATAGCTTTATTTTTCACAAATGCTCTTGACAAACACTGCAGTCATGGCCATAAGTTTGAATGATACAAATGTTAATTTTTACAAAGTCTACTGCATCAGGTTTTATAATGGCAATTTGCATATACTCCAGAATGTTATCAAGGGTGATCAGCTTAACAGCAATTAATTGCAAAGTCAGTATTTGCCTAGAAAATGAACTTTTTCCTCTCAAAACACATTTCAACTTCATTGCAGGCCTTAAAAGGAGCAGCTAACATTGTTTCAGTGATTGCTCCATTAACACAGGTGTGGGTGATGATGAGGAGAGGGCTTGATTAAGTAAGAATCACACCACTGGACACTCTAAAAGGAGGCTGGTGCTTGGCATCATTGTTTCGCTTATGTTAACCATGGTTATCTCTAAAGAAACACGTGCAGTCATCATTGAACTGCACAAAACTGGCCTAACAGGGAAGAGTATCGCAGCTAGAAAGATTGCACATCAGTCAACAATCTATGGCATCATCAAGGAATTAAAGGAGAGAGGTTCCATTGTTGCCAAAAAGGCTCCAGGGTAAGGTTTTTCAGCTTCGGGATCGAGCTACCAGCAGTGCAGAGCTTGCTCAGGAATGGCAGCAAGCAGGTGTGAGTGCATCTGCACACACTGTGAGGCAGAGACTCTTGGAGCAATGCCTGGTGTCAAGGAGGGCAGCAAAGAAGGCACTTCTCTCCAGAAAAAAACATCAAGGACAGACTGATATTCTGCAAAAGGTACAGGAAGTGGACTGCTGGAGTGGACTGATTCTCTGATGAATCCCCTTTCCGATTGTTTGTAACATCTGGAAACCAGCTTGTTCGGAGAAGACAAGGGAGCGATACCACCAGTCTTGTCTCATGCCAACTTCATAGCATCCTGCAACCATTTATGTGTGGGGTTGCGTCTCAGCCAAGAATGTCCTCCAAGAGCAACTTCTCCCAACCGTCCAAGAGCAGTTTGGTGATTAACAATGCCTTTTCCAGCATGATGAAGCACCTTGCCATAAAGCAAAGGTGATAACTAAATGGCTCAGGGGACAGAACACAGAGATTTTGGGTCCATGGCCTGGAAACTCCCTAGATCATAATCTCATTGAGAACTTGTGGTCAATCATCAAGAGATGGGTGGACAAACAAAAACCAACAAATTGTGACAAAATGCAAGCATTGATTGTGCAAGAATTGACTGCTATCAGTCAGGATTTGGTCCAGAAGTTGATTGAGAGCTGCCAGGGAGATTTGCAAAGGTCATGAAGAAGAAGGGTCAACGCTGCAAATATTGACTTGCTGCATTAACTCATTCTGTCAATAAAAGCTTTTGTTACTCATAATATGCACTTGTATTTCTGTATGTGATAAATCATCTGACAAACACACATAAAAACCAGAGGGCAACAGATCATGTAAAAATATTATATTTGTGTCATTCTCAAAACTTATGTCCATGACTGTAGTTACACATCCAGTCCTAATTTCCATGTCCTATGATAGTTTCTTTTTCTGATAAGTATTGCTCCAGGGCATGACTATTTGAACTGGCTTCTTAGTGCAAGCATTAAATATTCATCTTTTGTTCCCACTGCCATGATTATTTTATAGCAGCTCCTGTACATTTCCCCCTGAACTCCATTGTGTACTAGAAAGGGGATAGTGCTGTCGTGGTGATAATCGACAGCACTAGGAATTTCTTATTGTACTATACAGACAAAGGAAATACACTGTTCAGAGTGTACAATTTCTATGATAATGCAGAAGGAGTGTGAAAGACTACAATTATCAACATAAATATAAGAAAAACAGTCAGAACTAGTAATAAATTAGTAATGTAGAGTTAATGTGGCAGTCATATAGTATAATATCAGATGCCTGAAATTTAGCATTAATATTTTAGTTAATATTTTTAAGGGCTTCCAGCGTTGTTAATTAACAAGAATATCACAATATGTTTAATCAGGATCTAAATCATACTTATGTATCACATTTCTGAAAATTAATGGGAACCTATGGGTAGAGTTAACCATAACAATATGCCACAAAGTCTACAACAGAAAATTCTTACCCTAAGACAGCTGTGTCAAGGCTGAGAAAGAGCTGCAGGTCCTGAGCAAATCCACAACTCCTATCCCTGCCTGCACTAACAATATGGAAACTGGATGATAGCCCCTACTCTAAGTAAGTACTCAGAACAGAAGACAATCAAACAAAGAGTGGTAGACAGAAACGAGTATAGTCTTAACAAATTAGTCAAAACCAAGATGGCAGCGAAGTACAGAATTGTGTAGTAAAGAGTAGTCTAAAAACAATAAAAAGGTCAGAATAAAGCAAAAAAAGAATTGAAAAGGTAGAGCTACAGGTATCAAGTATAATCAGCACTTGGTGAAGGGAGGATCAGGTATTCTTGAAACTAATTGGTTTAGCCATCTATCATTTAACTCACATGTGACACACACAATGAGCTATAAAATAACCCCCCCCCCCTCCCCGCCTTCCAAAGTACACACACCCTGCTCAGAAAAGATAACCTGAAGGGCAAGCTCAAGATCAAAGCATCAAACAGAGCAGCCCTTGATATAGTTCACAAACGTCCAACCTACAACCCTGCAGGGAGAACCCATTCAAAGAGTTCTGACAGCTTAATAACACTTCAGCATATTTATTCATTCATGCACCTGTTTTTATTGATGTGTGCTGCTTATGTCCTCTATGAAATACAAACACTACTACTAATAGGATCTTTTCATGAAAAATCTGATTCAGAGGACAAGAGGGGGTTATATTAACAATTTCCGAGGCAACAATGTAATACAGTGACGAATTCCCTGTAGATCAACTAGATCATCCAAACATGGGTAGACTGGAATGGATGCCGTAACATATCTTTGGAAGTTGCCCAGGAAGTTTTTTTTTTTTACAAAAAATATATACTTTCATTTCTAAATTGTTTCCGAGGCCTTGATAATCTTATTTGACCACTTGTTTAAATCCTTTACTTGACTGCAGGTTCTTGAGCATTATGTTCACTAGGTTGCTACTGCAAATTTTTAATGGCACAAAACTCTCATAGCAAAAAACAGCTCCACTCTTGCCCAAATAAAGGATATCAGGCCCTTTTGAGCACTGACAGCCTCCATAACCAATTTCATGAACATATGTTTCAAGCTGAAACTCATTTAACTCATTTAGGTTTAACTGCCTGTGATATCTGAATACAAATGTGTCTCTTTTTCTCTTTTTATTATCCTATGGCTCCTTAATTTTTTTTTACTTAATTGTATTGGCTATGAAATCTGGTTGACTTTGCTTTACTTTCCATGGTGACCGGAAGAAGCATGCTCGCCCCTGCTTGACTAGTGGAAGTGGTGCGCAGCTATCCAATTGTTTCCTAGATCTAACAACCATTAACCCCTAAACGCACCTAGACGTTATAGTACATCCTGCTGACTGCTTCTTTAGCGCACCAGGACACACTATAACGTCCCGCTTCTGGCACAGGCTCACAAAAGGAGCCGGCACCAGAATCATCGGCTGTCAGCTGTCTAGTACAGCTGACACCGTACTGTAACACTCATGATCAGAGCCGGCTCTGATCGCAAGGGGTCTTCCCCCTATGGATCGGATCCCCCCGCGCCGCTTACCGGGGTATCTGATCCTCTTCTGGGCAGCCCCGAGGACTGCCAAGTGCCCCGAGATTGCCTGATGCTCGCAGCAGTCAGACCCCTTCCGTGTCTGACTGTAAACTGTCTGAGCCTGCGCGAGTATGCCAGACAGATTACACTGCTCTACAATCTATTGTGTATTGGACTTGAACCAGCGATCAGAGCATCGCTGATTCAAGTTCAAGTATGTATAAGTAAAAAAAATTTCAAAACATAAAAGTTTAAACATTAGAATAAATAAAAAATAAATACATAAAAATATAAGCCCCTAAAATGTCACTTTCCCATAAAAACACTTAATAAAGTATAAAAAAACACAAACACACAAAAAAGCATCATATTTGGTATTGCCACATCCGTAACAATCTGTATAATAAAATAGAATCATTACTGGACCCGTACGGTAAACGTCGGGGAAAAAAAACGCCAAAAACAAAAAAGATAATTTTTAATTAATACCTTTAAAAATGTTTTACAAAGTGAAAATATTACACACTCTGAAATGAGACCACTAAAAAGAACAACTCTTCTTGCAAAAAATAAGCCCCTTACCAGATTTGTTAGCCGAAAAATAAAAAAGTTATGCATATGAAAAGATGGTGATGCGATAATGAACAAGATTATCTCCAAATTAGTTTTCATCCTGTAAAATTTAATAAAATACACAAAACCTCCACATATTTGGTATTGCTGCGTCCGTGACAATCTGCATAATAAAACTGAATAATTATTAGATCGACAAAGTGAACCCCATTAAAAAAACCACAAAAAATGCTTCAAAAAATAATAATAAAAATAAAAATAATTTTTAATTAATACCCATTAAAAATGCTCTAAAAGTGATAAAAAAAATGTTACGCACTCTAAAATAAGACCACTAAAAAGAACAATCCTTCACGCAAAAAATAAGCTCTTAACCAGATTTGTCAGCTGAAAAATAAAAAAGTTATGTATATGAAAAGATGGTGACGCTAAAATTAACATTTTCGCCAAATTAATTTTTATTCAGTAAAAATTGGAAAAAAATTAAAAAATCTATATAAATGAGGTTTGATCGTAATCGTGGCAACCCATAGAATAAAAGTAATATACTATTCTTATGGTGTAAAAATTGTATCACCTTCACTACATAGTAGAAAAAAGTGAAAAACCGCCGGCTCACCCAACCTTCAGATCACTCGGCTGTTCACACACTGTGGAAGTCTTCTGGTGCACGGAGAGATTGATCCAAAGCCGTATGGTGCATGCAGGGAAAAGAGCTGGTAATACGGCACAACACGAAGGACGTCACAGGGATACACTACCAAAAATGCTTCTTTTATTGATTAAAATGTCACAAACACATGAATACAGGCTGGTTAACGCGTTTCGACGGAGACCGTCTTAATCATAACCTGATGATTATGATTAAGACCGTCTCCGTCGAAACGCGTTAACCAGCCTGTATTCACGTGTTTGTGACATTTTAATCAATAAAAGAAGCATTTTTGGCAGGGTATCCCTGTGCCGGTTTACCAGCTCTTTTTCCATTCTTATGGTATGGTTAACGGCCACAAAAAAAAACACAAAAAAAATCTTCCTAAAAATTGATGATTTTCATTTCCTCCTTCAACAAAGAGTTAATAAAATCTCACCAATTAGCTATAGATGCCCCAAAATTATGTACCAGAAAAGTGCATCTCATGTGGCAGAAAAATAAGCCCCTAAAGGTCCACAATAAAAAACAAAAAAAAATTATAGCCTGCACAATGTGACAATGCAAATCTGCTCTGGATGGCGCCTCCTTCCCTTCTATGCCCGGCCATGTGCCTATACAGCAGGTTACCACCACATACGGGGTATCCGTGTACTCAGGAGGAATTGGGTATCAAACCTTGTGGAGCCTTTTTCATTTAATCCATTGCAAATGTTTGTATTGTCAAAAAATATTTCAATTTGTAGGCCGCGCTTCCATTTTGTTTTAATCCCTATAAAACCCCTATAGGGTTAACAAACTTCTTAAGAGTGCTTTTTCGTATGTTGAGCGGTGTAGTTTCCATAATGGGGTAAATTACGGGTCTCGCTATTATTTAGGCCTCTCAGGGTCAATTAAAAGCTGAGCAGGTCCATCTAAATACAGGTTTTGCTGATTTTACAAACATTTTAAAAATGGCACCTAAATTCTGAGCCTCATAACATTCTAGTAAAATATGTGGAATCTTAAAAAACCATCCAACATAAAGCAGACATTTGGGAAACGTAATTTATGAATTTTTACGGGTGCTATGACTATCTGCATTAAAATTAGAGAATTTAGAACTTTGAAAATAAAGAATTTTTCCAATTTTTTTCCAAATTTAGTTTTTTTTCATAACTAAACAAAAAGATATCATCCAAATTTTTAAACTAATTTGACGTACAATGTGTCACGAGAAAACAATCTCAAAACCCCTTGGATATCTCATAGCGTTCTAAAGCTATAAGCACTTATAGTGACACAGGGCAGATTTGAAAAATGGGACTGCGTCCTAAAGGCCAAAATAGGCTGAGTCCCGTAGGGGTTAACTAGCAAATGACATGCAATGTTAATATTGATTGATTTGATTTAGTCAATCAATCATCAAAGATGTTTCAGGTTTAAGTAGTGTGGAAAAGTGTATGGTAAGGTTGTAGACTGAGTATATATCGCCACCGGTTTCCACAGCGAGAGAAGGTAATAGCTGGAAGGTCCAAACTGTGCGTTTATTTTGCAAATTTCCAACAGGAAACAAAACATGAAACAAAATCCTACATCTATGTGTTGTTATATGTACCAATGTGAATAAAGCTTGTAATACATTGCATCCTTTGATTGTTATAGTCTTGCCTCATTTCTCCTTGTTTGGAGGAGTACAATAGGTTTCACGCCATATAGTATATAATACATACTGCGTGCCGCCATATAGTATGTATTATATACTATATGGGGGTACGCTGTATGTATTATATACTATATGGAGGCACGCTGTTTGTATTTTATGGTATATGGTGGCACACTGGATCTACTATATATTACATGGAGGAAGCTGGATGTATTTTATGATTGCCGGATGATTTTATATTATATAGAGGATTGTTGTATGTATTTTGTTCTTTGTGGTAGCTCGCTTTGTTTATTATATATACATGGTGGCACACTCTATGTATTTTTCATTGCTTAATTTTCAAATCAAGCCAATATGATTGGGTCTGGTCCTGACACTTCTTGAGATATTTCATATATGGGGGAGGACAGGGGGGGCGTCTTTCTATAGCTAGGTTCACTCCTGTGGGCGGAGTCTCTCTAAACAGACACATTACGTTCCCTCTAGTATTGCGAGCTGACAATGAGGTTTTATTATCAGGGTACAAGGATTACATACACTTTCATTTAGCTTCTGAACATTCTGACAAATAAAAAGAGAGATGAGACAGGTTAGAGATGATACAATCCATGAGATGCCTATTATATACAATGTAAGCTCTCCTACATCTCTGCTATTCCACCACACACTATATCTGCTGTGTCTTCCTCCCCGATAACTCATCTGCCTCTAGCTTATAGTTCTCCTTACTCTGCTGCTGCATGCAGAATCTCAGTCTGTGTGTCTGTAACAGGGACAGGACTAGAGTGCAGGGAGGAGAGAGACAGAAACTCAGCTCCACGGCCATTACACAAAGATGGCGGCCGACCCAAAGTCAGAAGTATACACCAGGACTAGAGATGAGCGAACACTAAAATGCTCGGGTACTCGTTATTCGAGACGAACTTTTCCCGATGCTCGAGTGCTCGTCTCGAATAACGAACCCCATTGAAGTCAATGGGAGACTCGAGCATTTTTCAAGGGGACCAAGGCTCTGCACAGGGAAGCTTGGCCAAACACCTGGGAACCTCAGAAAAGGATGGAAACACCACGGAAATGGACAGGAAACAGCAGGGGCAGCATGCATGGATGCCTCTGAGGCTGCATAATCGCACCATTATGCCAAAATTATGGGCAACAGCATGGCCATGACAGAGTGACAGAATGAAGCTAGATAGCATCTAAAACATCCAATAATTGACCCTGACACTATAGGGGACGGCATGCAGAGGCAGCGGCAGCAGGCTAGAGAGTGGCATGGCGACATACCCTAAATGGACTCAGGCTTCAAACCAATGGGTGGCAGAGAGGAACCAAAGGAGGTGAGCAAGAAGCGCTCAAATAATATCGGTACATGATAAAAGTTTGCCAGTATATTTTGTGGATTACACAGCAGGGTGGCGACAAAGTTAACATGGAAGCCATGAAAACAACCCAAAATTCTGCCTGACACAGCTCGTTTGATAAGGGGACGATGTATGGAGGCAGTGAACTAGTAGTAGATTAAAGGTGCTGCAGTTAAAACTATGTTAGTTGGATCTTGGCATGGAGCTGGCGCTCCGCTGCCAGGCGAGCTTTCGCCAATCCAAGCCCCTGTCTCTAGGCTACTCCCCAAACAGCACTTCTAAGAACCTTTTGTATAAGATCAAGTGTAGTAGCGTTCTTATAAGTTTAGGATATGCCGGGTGAGGGGAATGTAAACAGATGCGCAAGAAGCGCTGAAATAATATCCCTAAATGGTAAAAGTTTGCAAGTATATTTTGGGGATTACACAGCAGGGTGGCGACAAAGTTAACAACTTTGATGTGGAATGCCCTGTAATAGCTCTTGGGCGGTGTGCCTTTTATCGCCTAGGCTCAGCAGTTTCAGCACCGCCTGCTGTCGCTTAGCGACGGCACTGCTGCTGTGCCTAGAGCTACCAACTGATGGCGCCATGCCCACGGATGGTAATTCGGAGGAGGAGGAGGTGGAGGAGGGGTGGGAGGAGGTATAGTAGGCCTTTGAGACCTGGACCGAGGTAGGCCCCGCAATTCTCTGCGTCGGCAGTATATGACCAGCCCCAGGGTCAGACTCGGTCCCAGCCTGCACCAAGTTAAGTGTAGTAGCGTTCTTATAAGTTTGGGATATGGCGGGTGAGGGGAATGTAAACAGATGCGCAAGAAGCGCATGATGCGCATGGAGCTGGCGTTCCGCTGCCAGGCGAGCTTTCGCCAATCCAAGCCCCTGTCTCTAGGCTACTCCCCAAACAGCACTTCTAAGAACCTTTTGTATAAGATCAAGTGTAGTAGCGTTCTTATAAGTTTAGGATATGCCGGGTGAGGGGAATGTAAACAGATGCGCAAGAAGCGCTGAAATAATATCCCTAAATGGTAAAAGTTTGCCAGTATATTTTGGGGATTACACAGCAGGGTGGTGACAAAGTTAACAACTTTGATGTGGAATCCATGAAAACAACCCAAATTTCTGCCTGACACACCTCGTTTGATAAAGGGACGATGTATGGAGGCAGCTATATGGACGACTTTTGGAGGTAGCAATGGAGACAACGTGTGGAGGCTGCTATGGAGACAATTTAATTTGGATAGTGCCTGTATGTGGCAGTCCCAAACATTTTTCAAACCAGAGGAGCAGGTAGGTGGCCCTCCAGTAAAATGGGATAGATTGAGTGCCTGTATGTGGCAGTCCCAAAAATGTTTCAAACCAGAGGAGCAGGTAGGTGGCCCTCCAGTAAAATGGAATAGATTGAGTGCCTGTATGTGGCAGTCCCAAAAATTGTTCAAACCAGAGGAGCAGGTAGGTGGCCCTGCAGTAAAATGGAATAGATTGAGTGCCTGTATGTGGCAGTCCCAAAAATTGTTCAAACCAGAGGAGCAGGTAGGTGGCCCTGCAGTAAAATGGAATAGATTGAGTGCCTGTATGTGGCAGTCCCAAAAATTGTTCAAACCAGAGGAGCAGGTAGGTGGCCCTGCAGTAAAATGGAATAGATTGAGTGCCTGTATGTGGCAGTCCCAAAAATGTTTCAAACCAGAGGAGCAGGTAGGTGGCCCTCCAGTAAAATGGAATAGATTGAGTGCCTGTATGTGGCAGTCCCAAAAATTGTTCAAACCAGAGGAGCAGGTAGGTGGCCCTGCAGTAAAATGGAATAGATTGAGTGCCTGTATGTGGCAGTCCCAAAAATGTTTCAAACCAGAGGAGCAGGTAGGTGGCCCTCCAGTAAAATGGAATAGATTGAGTGCCTGTATGTGGCAGTCCCAAAAATTGTTCAAACCAGAGGAGCAGGTAGGTGGCCCTGCAGTAAAATGGAATAGATTGAGTGCCTGTATGTGGCAGTCCCAAAAATTGTTCAAACCAGAGGAGCAGGTAGGTGGCCCTGCAGTAAAATGGAATAGATTGAGTGCCTGTATGTGGCAGTCCCAAAAATGTTTCAAACCAGAGGAGCAGGTAGGTGGCCCTCCAGTAAAATGGAATAGATTGAGTGCCTGTATGTGGCAGTCCCAAAAATTGTTCAAACCAGAGGAGCAGGTAGGTGGCCCTGCAGTAAAATGGAATAGATTGAGTGCCTGTATGTGGCAGTCCCAAAAATTTTTTAAAACAGAGGACCGGGTAGGTGGCCCTCCAGAAAAATGGAATAGATTGAGTGCCTGTATGTGGCACTCACAAAAATTGTTTCAAACAGAGGACCGGGTAGGTGGCCCTCCAGAAAAATTAAATGCATAAAGTACTATAGGTAGAGCCAGTGGGCCCTGTCAAAAAATAGCCAGTTTCCTCTGCTTTACTGTACAAAGAGCAGGAGAAGGAGGAAAATGAGGAGGAGGAGGAGGAGTGGATAAATTATTCAGGTTGAGCTTCCTTCACCTGCTGGAGATTGGAAATTAGGAGAAATCCATGCTTTATTCATCTTGATAAGCGTCAGCCTGTCAGCGCTGTCAGTCGACAGGCGTGTACGCTTATCGGTGATGATGCCACCAGCTGCACTGAAAACCCGCTCGGACAAGACGCTAGCGGCAGGGCAGGCAAGAACCTCCAAGGCGTAGAGCGCCAGTTCGTGCCACATGTCCAGCTTTGAAACCCAGTAGTTGTAGGGAGCTGTGTGATCATTTAGGACGATGGTATGGTCAGCTACGTACTCCCTCACCATCTTTCTGTAAAGATCAGCCCTACTCTGCCGAGACTGGGGACAGGTGACAGTGTCTTGCTGGGGTGACATAAAGCTGGCAAAAGCCTTGTAAAGCGTACCCTTGCCAGTGCTGGACAAGCTGCCTGCTCGCCTACTCTCCCTCGCTACTTGTCCCGCAGAACTACGCACTCTGCCGCTAGCGCTGTCAGAAGGGAAATACTGTTTCAGCTTGTGCACCAGGGCCTGCTGGTATTCATGCATTCTCACACTCCTTTCCTCTCCAGGGATGAGAGTGGGAAGATTTTGCTTGTACCGTGGGTCCAGGAGAGTGAACACCCAGTAATCGGTGCTGGAATAAATTCTTTGAACGCGAGGGTCACGGGATAGGCAGCCTAGCATGAAATCTGCCATATGCGCCAGAGTACCAACGCGTAAGAATTCACTCCCCTCACTGGCCTGACTGTCCATTTCCTCCTCCTCCAACTCCTCCAACTCCTCTTCTTCTGCCCATACACGCTGAACAGTGAAGGACTCAACAATGGTCCCCTCTTGTGTCTCGCCAACATTCTCCTCCTCTTCCTCCTCATCCTCCTCCACCTCCACCTCCTCCGATATGCGCTGAGAAACAGACCTCAGGGTGCTTTGGCTATCAACAAGGGAATATTCTTCCCCCGTCTCTTGTGACGAGCGCAAAGCTTCCGACTTCATGCTGACCAGAGAGTTTTTCAACAGGCCAAGCAGCGGGATGGTGAGGCTGATGATGGCGGCATCGCCACTGACCATCTGTGTTGACTCCTCAAAGTTACTCAGCACCTGACAGATATCAGACATCCACGTCCACTCCTCATTGTAGACTTGAGGAAGCTGACTGACCTGACTACCAGTTCTGGTGGAAGTTGACATCTGGCAGTCTACAATCGCTCTGCGCTGCTGGTAAACTCTGGATAACATGGTCAGTGTTGAATTCCACCTCGTGGGCACGTCGCACAACAGTCGGTGAGCGGGCAGTTGGAGGCGGCGCTGCGCTGCCCTGAGAGTGGCAGCATCTGGGCTGGACTTCCTGAAATGCGCACAGATGCGGCGCACCTTCGTGAGCAAATCAGACAGATTGGGGTATGTCTTGAGGAAACGCTGCACTATCAGATTTAACACATGGGCCAGGCATGGCACATGTGTCAGTCTGCCGAGTTGCAGAGCCGCCACCAGGTTACGGCCGTTGTCACACACAACCATTCCCGGCTTGAGGTTCAGCGGTGCCAGCCACAGATCAGTCTGCGCCGTGATGCCCTGTAATAGCTCTTGGGCGGTGTGCCTTTTGTCGCCTAGGCTCAGCAGTTTGAGCACCGCCTGCTGTCGCTTAGCGACGGCACTGCTGCTGTGCCTAGAGCTACCGACTGATGGCGCCGTGCCCACGGATGGTAGTTCGGAGGAGGAGGTGGAGGAGGGGTGGGAGGAGGAGGAGGCATAGTAGGCCTGAAACACCTGGACCGAGGTAGGCCCCGCAATCCTCGGCGTCGGCAGTATATGAGCAGCCCCAGGGTCAGACTCGGTCCCAGCCTCCACCAAGTTAACCCAATGTGCCGTCAGCGATATATAGTGGCCCTGCCCGGCAGCACTCGTCCACGTGTCCGTGGTCAGGTGGACCTTGTCAGAAACGGCGTTGGTCAGGGCACGGATGATGTTGTCTGACACGTGCTGGTGCAGGGCTGGGACGGCACATCGGGAAAAGTAGTGGCGGCTGGGGACCGAATACCGAGGGGCGGCCGCCGCCATGAGGTTGCGAAAGGCCTCGGTCTCTACTAGCCTATAGGGCAGCATCTCCAGGCTAAGCAATCTGGAGATGTGCACATTAAGGGCTTGGGCGTGCGGGTGGGTTGCACTATATTTGCGTTTCCGCTCCAGCGTCTGGGGTATGGAGAGCTGAACGCTGGTGGATGCTGTGGAGGATCGTGGAGGCGACGATGGGGTTTTTGTGGCAGGGTCCTGGGCAGGGGGCTGACTAGCAGCTGACACAGGGGAAGGAGCAGTGGTGTGCACGGCCGGAGGTGAACGGGCTTGTTGCCACTGAGTGGGGTGCTTAGCATTCATATGCCTGCGCATACTGGTGGTAGTTAAGCTAGTAGTGGTGGAACCCCTGCTGAGCCTGGTTTGGCAAATGTTGCACACCACAGTCCGTCGGTCATCCGGTGTTTCCTTAAAGAACCTCCACACTTCTGAAGATCTAGCCCTCGCCGCAAGAGCCCTCACCACGGGAGCTTCACTAGTTGACAGTGGCGCTGATGCACCAGCTCTGGCCCTGCCTCTCCGTCTGGCCCCACCACTGCCTCTTCCAACCTGTTCAGGTCGAGGACTCTCCTCCGTCTCAGAAGCACTGTGTTCACCCGGCCTCTCAACCCAGCTTGGGTCTGTCACCTCATCATCCTCCGATCCCTCAGTCTGCTCCCCCCTCGGACTTCCTGCCCTGACAACAACTTCCCCACTGTCTGACAACCGTGTCTCCTCATCGTCGGACACCTCTTTACACACTTCCACTACGTCAAGAAGGTCATCATCACCCACAGACTGTGACTGGTGGAAAACCTGGGCATCGGAAAATTGCTCAGCAGCAACCGGACAAGTGGTTTGTGACTGTGGGAAGGGTCCAGAAAACAGTTCCTCAGAGTATGCCGGTTCAAATGCCAAATTTTCCTGGGAGGGGGCAGACTGGGGGGGAGGAGGCTGAGGTGCAGGAGCTGGAGGAGTGGCGATTTCGGTGACATGGGTGGACTGCGTGGAAGACTGACTGGTGGTGGACAAATTGCTCGAAGCATTGTCAGCAATCCACGACATCACCTGTTCGCACTGTTCTGGCCTCAACAGTGCTCTACCACGAGTCCCAGTAACTTCAGACATGAACCTAGGGAGTGTAGCTCTGCGGCGTTCCCCTGCTCCCTCATCAGCAGGTGGTGTCTCACCCCGCCCAGGACCACGGCCTCTGACCCCTGCAGTAGTTGGACGCCCACGTCCCCACCCTCGTCCTCTACCCCTAGCCCTCGGGTTAAACATTTTTAAAATGAGAGTTATAACTTTATTTTTTTTTTTACTTTTTTTTGTTTTTTTTTTTTTTTTTTTGTGTTTTTTGTTTTTTTTTGAGTTTTTAAAACCAAACAATGCTATCCTATTGCTATGGCTATTTTCTAGCCAAGTATCAAAGGAAGCACAGTACTATGCCAGATGAGATGACACTGAGTTATTGCCTAATAGAAATCCAACCCCTACTGAATTTTGCCACTTCGGCCTTTGCTATGGATATGTGCGCCACTAAGCGCAGAACACAGCGGTCGCAAGTCCCACTACAAATTGCTCAGAATTGGCAAGTACATGCACTGCAGAAACTACAGCCACCAGCAGATCAACCAGAAATCAAATATATAGAACGCTACTGTAGGCTTCAAGATCAAGAAGCTGTTTGTATTCTCCTATGGCTATTTTCTAGCCAAGTATCAAAGGAAGCACAGTACTATGCCGGATGAGATGACACTGAGTTATTGCCTAATAGAAATCCAACCCCTACTGAATTTTGCCACTTCAGCCTTTGCTATGGATATGTGCGCCACTAAGCGCAGAACACAGCGGTCGCAAGTCTCACTACAAATTGCTCAGAATTGGCAAGTACATGCACTGCAGAAACTACAGCCACCAGCAGATCAACCAGAAATCAAATATATAGAACGCTACTGTAGGCTTCAAGAAGCTGTTTGTATTCTCCTATGGCTATTTTCTAGCCAAGTATCAAAGGAAGCACAGTACTATGCCGGATGAGATGACACTGAGTTATTGCCTAATAGAAATCCAACCCCTACTGAATTTTGCCACTTCGGCCTTTGCTATGGATATGTGCGCCACTAAGCGCAGAACACAGCGGTCGCAAGTCTCACTACAAATTGCTCAGAATTGGCAAGTACATGCACTGCAGAAACTACAGCCACCAGCAGATCAACCAGAAATCAAATATATAGAACGCTACTGTAGGCTTCAAGAAGCTGTTTGTATTCTCCTATGGCTATTTTCTAGCCAAGTATCAAAGGAAGCACAGTACTATGCCAGATGAGATGACACTGAGTTATTGCCTAATAGAAATCCAACCCCTACTGAATTTTGCCACTTCGGCCTTTGCTATGGATATGTGCGCCACTAAGCGCAGAACACAGCGGTCGCAAGTCTCACTACAAATTGCTCAGAATTGGCAAGTACATGCACTGCAGAAACTACAGCCACCAGCAGATCAACCAGAAATCAAATATATAGAACGCTACTGTAGGCTTCAAGAAGCTGTTTGTATTCTCCTATGGCTATTTTCTAGCCAAGTATCAAAGGAAGCACAGTACTATGCCAGATGAGATGACACTGAGTTATTGCCTAATAGAAATCCAACCCCTACTGAATTTTGCCACTTCAGCCTTTGCTATGGATATGTGCGCCACTAAGCGCAGAACACAGCGGTCGCAAGTCTCACTACAAATTGCTCAGAATTGGCAAGTACATGCACTGCAGAAACTACAGCCACCAGCAGATCAACCAGAAATCAAATATATAGAACGCTACTGTAGGCTTCAAGAAGCTGTTTGTATTCTCCTATGGCTATTTTCTAGCCAAGTATCAAAGGAAGCACAGTACTATGCCAGATGAGATGACAATGAGTTATTGCCTAATAGAAATCCAACCCCTACTGAATTTTGCCACTTCAGCCTTTGCTATGGATATGTGCGCCACTAAGCGCAGAACACAGCGGTCGCAAGTCTCACTACAAATTGCTCAGAATTGGCAAGTACATGCACTGCAGAAACTACAGCCACCAGCAGATCAACCAGAAATCAAATATATAGAACGCTACTGTAGGCTTCAAGAAGCTGTTTGTATTCTCCTATGGCTATTTTCTAGCCAAGTATCAAAGGAAGCACAGTACTATGCCAGATGAGATGACACTGAGTTATTGCCTAATAGAAATCCAACCCCTACTGAATTTTGCCACTTCAGCCTTTGCTATGGATATGTGCGCCACTAAGCGCAGAACACAGCGGTCGCAAGTCTCACTACAAATTGCTCAGAATTGGCAAGTACATGCACTGCAGAAACTACAGCCACCAGCAGATCAACCAGAAATCAAATATATAGAACGCTACTGTAGGCTTCAAGAAGCTGTTTGTATTCTCCTATGGCTATTTTCTAGCCAAGTATCAAAGGAAGCACAGTACTATGCCAGATGAGATGACACTGAGTTATTGCCTAATAGAAATCCAACCCCTACTGAATTTTGCCACTTCAGCCTTTGCTATGGATATGTGCGCCACTAAGCGCAGAACACAGCGGTCGCAAGTCTCACTACAAATTGCTCAGAATTGGCAAGTACATGCACTGCAGAAACTACAGCCACCAGCAGATCAACCAGAAATCAAATATATAGAACGCTACTGTAGGCTTCAAGAAGCTGTTTGTATTCTCCTATGGCTATTTTCTAGCCAAGTATCAAAGGAAGCACAGTACTATGCCAGATGAGATGACACTGAGTTATTGCCTAATAGAAATCCAACCCCTACTGAATTTTCCCACTTCGGTCTTTGCTATGGATATGTGTGCCACTAAGAGCTAAACACAACGGTAGCAAGTCCCCCTGCTAATTCCTCACAAAATGGTAAAAGATGCAAATTAAAATAAAAAAAGTAGAACGTTATTGTAGCCCTAAGAAGGGCTGTTGGGTTCTTTGAGAATCACTCCTGCCTAACAGTAAGCTAATAGAACACCCTAACGCTTTCCCTGAGCAGCAGCAGCTCTCTCCCTAGCGGCATCCAGAGACAGAATGATCCGAGCAGCGCGGCCAGCGGCTAGTCTATCCCAGGGTCACCTGATCTGGCCAGCCAACCACTGCTATCGACGTGTAAGGGTACCACGTCATGCTGGGTGGAGTGCAGAGTCTCCTGGCTTGTGATTGGCTCTGTTTCTGGCCGCCAAAAAGCAAAACGGCGGGAGCTGCCATTTTCTCGAGCGGGCGAAGTATTCGTCCGAGTAACGAGCAGTTTCGAGTACCCTAATGCTCGACCGAGCATCAAGCTCGGACGAGCATGTTCGCTCATCTCTAACCAGGACCGATAGAGACAGGTTGGAATTATATCTGTGAAATGCTGTATTTTTGTTAAAAACAGTGAATTATATTCTCTCAGTCTCACATCCCAATACATAGAACTACTGCTGCTCCAGGCAGCTGAAGGTCAGTAGTTTTGCTCAGCTCAACTTCACTCCAGGATAATGTGATCAAAATATACAACCGTATATAATTACTGCTGTGGGCCGTTTTCCTGTGTGCATGGTTGTCTATTCTGGTGCAGAGCAAGATAATACTGATAAAACTAAGAGATAATGGAAAAGTTAAACTTCTGCTGCGTTTAATCAGAAAGGAAAGTATCACCACACAGCGATAATTGATGGGTATGACTGGCTCAGCCGCTAAACTGAGTTTTATGGGTGTTACATGCTGCATTGCATTAATCTAAAAATTAATAAATCATCCAACACATGAGAAGAATTAATTTTGAGCTTCGGTGTTTACAACCAAAGAATGTGTATAATGCAGCATAAATGGAGGATATGAGATTAGGTACACAAAGTTTCATTACAATTTTCAGATAATTGATTCAAACTTAGCAACTGTTTGCTGTCAATGAACAGCTACCTTTTTTACATTCAAAATTAGAACCTACATTAGGACCTATTGTATCCCCTTGAGCATGTACCGGGGATATTTTGGTGCCAGAGAACATGACGGGAACGTAAATGTGACGGGTCACCTGAGGCTTTCAATACTTACACAAAATCTTACCAAAATTTGTAAAAAGGAAATCAAATCAGCTAAAATACAAAATGAAAGAAAGGTGGCTAAAGACAGCAAACCAAATCCCAAGAATTTTTTTAAGTATATCAATGCAAAAAAAATGGGTCAGAGCAGGTTTGACCCCTTTATTCTGAAAATGGGGCATCAGTGACTGGAGACCAAGAGAATGTGATACTTACTAGTTTTTTTTAGCTCCATTTATATGATAGAAGAAAGAACTTCTGACGTGGGTGGTGCCAGTGCGGGTCATGCATCCTGTAATATACTACACTGGCTGAATGTAGATATGATCCAATCTAAGCTCAATAAAATCAATGTGTGCAAGGCTCCTGGACCAGATGGGTTACACACGAGAGTTCTTAAAGAACTCAGTTCTGTTATTTCTGTACCGCTGTCTAGAATCTTCAGGGATTCCGTAATATCTGGTGTGGTGCCAAGTGACTGGTGTAAGGCTAATGTGGTGCCAATATATATAGAATAGAAGTTGTCAAACTAACCTGATCTGCTTCTATGAAGAGGTGAGCAGATGCCTGGATGGAGGGGCTGCTGTGGATATTGTGTCCTCGGACTTTGCAAAGGCATTTGACACTGTCCCTCATAGACGCCTGATGGGTAAAATAAGGTCTATTGGTTTGGCAGAAATCATTTGCAATTGGATTGCGAACTGCCTGAAGTATCGTATCCAGAGATTTGTGGTCAAAAATTTCTACTCGGAATGGTCACCAGTTATGTTGTGGTGTACCCCAGGGTTCTGTGCTTGGCCCACTACTATTTAATATATTTATTAATGATATAGAGGTAAGAATAAATAGCACTGTGTCTATTTTTGCAGATGACACCAAGCTGTGTAGCAAAATACAGTTTATAGAGGATGTTCATAGGCTGCAGGGTGACTTGAACAAACTGAATGTTTGGTCATCCACTTGGCAAATGAGGTTCAATGTGGATAAATGTAAGGTTATGCACCTGGGGGCTAATAATCCAAACGCAAAATATGTCCTTGGGGAGTAAATCTGGGAGAGTCCCTTGTTGAGAAGGACCTGGGGATACTAGTAGATCCTAAATTGAATAACAGCATGCAATGTCAATCAGCTGCCTCTAAAGCCAGTAGGATCTTGTCATGTATCAAAAGTGATATGGATAGGGATGTAATATTACCACTGTACAAGGCATTAGAGCGGCCTCACCTAGAATATGCTGTCCAGTTTTGGGCACCGGTCCATAAAAAGGATGCCCTGGAGCTGGAGAGGGTTCAACGTAGAGCCACAAAAATGATAAGGGGTATGGAGGGTCTTAGTTATGGGGAAAGATTAAAACAACTACATTTAATTAGTCTGGAAAAGAGACGACTAAGAGGGGACAAGATTAATTTATATAAATATATGAATGGTTAATATATGGTCAATGAATGGTCAATATATGGATGCCTCAAATATCTTCCAACAGCAACTCATTCTGATATAATCATGGTTGGTTGTAAAGATATCATTGTTCCTGTTGGTGCTGGAACTCAGGCAAAAGCCTCACTAGGCCTGAGCCTGAGTATCTTGTAAGCTGGCACGTCTGCCTAAATGCTAATGCTACACAGACCTCAGCCAGAGTAGCAGAAATGTACACTAAAAGAGACTTATATGAGTCTTATATTCTTGTTCTCCTGGAGGCCCTTTGACTATAATGCCCTTTAATTATCATGTCTTTTGTGCAGGGTTTCTTGACTATAATGGCTGCTGGGATAAAGAGGGGGTGACTATAACTCGAAGATGGTGCCGCAGTAGCCTGCTTTTACACCTCCCTCCAGCATTCCTTCCATTTTCTTCCTATTTCCACCCATCTTCCTTCTCTTTTTCAAGCAATTTAAGCAGCCTTCCTAGTTCCCTAACATGCCACCGTTCTTTCAGGCATCAAGACCTGTGCTGTAAATGAGCAGACCAGGGCCGGGACAAGGAATTTTTGTGCTCTAGGCAGACAAGCAAAGTTGTGCCCCACACCCTTCCCAACACAGCCGAATTACGGCTGAACCTAACGGCAAAAACGAAATGTCCCCCCATTAAAAATAATAAGAAAGGCCAACTGGTATGGAAACATCTTCAACAAGGCCCCCAGCCTTGAATAAAGCATAAAATAGAAAAATATGTCCCTCCAGTGAAAAAACCTGTGATGCTTATACCAAAAAGAATGTAGCAAACACATAAGTATATTCCAGCAATGAATATACCACACACATAGATACCAATTACTAGGCCACAAGTAACCCAGTGAAAACAGGGGCATCATCATCTCTAGATCTCTGCCTCACAAACACAGCTAAACTGTGCACATACACATGTGTATCACACTACTACACAGCAACTAAAGAGTTAACTAAACAAAGCTGCTGTAGTGACATCACATAATATTGTTACATTTGCAGACAGTAGTGCAGAGCAGGTCCTGTGTCTGGGTTGTAGTGCCGGAACCAGCAGCAGAAAACACCTCAGCGAAGCTGGGAAGAGATTGCACATTAGAGCTGGAAGCACAAGATATTTCTGTACAGGACAGAGAGAAAGAATATATGTAACTGAAGAAGCTACAGAGGATCCAGAGACATCTGCAGAGGGAGGACACTGGAGCACAGAGACCCCTCAGCCTCCATACATCAGGTACTGAAGTTACTGCCCCCCCTAGAACTTGTCTTGGATTATTATTACTGTGGTTGCTGTCTGAAGTGTTCATACTGTGAAAATATGCAAAGTTTTCCAGGATGAGATAAGGAAAACCACGCCTCTTTTAGCTACCTTGTAGGGCAGCTCCCTTGACATCAAGCATGACCTACAAAAGGGCCTTATGATGCAGGATTTAAACCAAACCAGCATATCTATTCCATAAGGAACAGACTCCCAACTGTAGGCAGCACTGTTTTGACCTGATTGGGTCTCCTCAGTACAGCGTAGGGAACTGGTTTGGCTAGGTGAGAGGCTTGTGACTGCCAATTTAAGCCAGCATGTAGGTGTGTGGAGTCTTATAGCCATGGATGCTCCACTAGGGGATTCTGGGAAAATATGCAAAGTTTTCTAGGATGGGATAAGGAAAACCGTGTTCATACTGCTGAGAATAAACCGTTCAAAGAGCCTGTGGAACATGTGCTTATCTATCTGGGCCTAATATCCCCTAAACTACACACCCTCAGAATCCTAAAAGAACTCGCCCCTGCTAGCCCATCGTGGTTTGGCGTGTGTACCAGCAATGAATAAATATTACATAATAATATCCTGCACTTCTAAATAAAGACCAAAAATTAATTTACACGTACTGCACATCTGGGCTGCACCCGGGCACATACATCACTTATTGTTAGGCTGCTGCTGTTTCCTTCTATGTCTGTGTTGACCTGGTCCATCTTGCTCTTCTTCCTGTAGTCTCCTCCTTGTTGCCAATCCTTCTCCATCAGGTAGACAACGTCATGGCAACTTCTCCAGGCTGTGCCTAACTCTGCAGAATTTCCCCCCCTGGCAACTGTGGCCTCTGGAGAACATATCCACACTCCATCACTAAACAAATCACAGTCAATATAATGACCCCTAGATAACAGCTAAGTTCCCCCTTCATAAACAGATGATACACTGCTACCCATCAATACACTATAATATATACTACCGTATACTTCCCCTTTATCAATCTGGTAGCCTCCGCATACTTCGCCAGTATATGGGTAGACGATGCCTTCAGTATATAGCCAGTATATATATATATCCCGCACCATAGTTTTTAGCCAGCCAGTCCCCTGCCCCCCAAGTATATAGCCAGCCTGACCCCCAGTAGTATATAACCAGCCTGCCCCCCCACAGTATATAGCCAGTCTGCCACCCCGTAGTGTATACCCAGTCTTTCCCCCTGTACTATATAGCCAACCTGCCCCGCTGTAGTATATAGCCAGCCTGTTCCCTCTGTATTGTATATAGCCAGCCTGCCCCCTGTAGCATATAGCCACCCTGCCACCCTATAGTATATAACCAGCCTTCCCCCCTGTAGTATTCAGTCAGACCCCCCTGTAGTGTACAGTGTATGTTGTATAATATTTGTATGGAGCTTGGTTCTAGAACTGAGATTGGCTTGAGTTTGGAAGTTATATAATGAGCTTGGCTCAACTTCTGCATTTTTGTACTGAGCTTTGTTCTTGTACTGTAGTTATGCACTTTGGTTTGGTTTGGGTGCTTTATTTATGTACTCAGGTTGGCAGTTTTTAGACACTTTTGTAGTATGACAAAACATGCTTTGTCTCAATTGCTTAAAAAAGTGCCTCAAAATCAACCAATTTATAGGAGGTGCAAAGTAGACTAGACAGCCTTATATTATGTCAGTTATACAATCAGATACTGTAATAAAGCTGGTGCTACATTAAGCAGATGCTTCTGATAAATCTGCACCACCGTGTCTAATCCTGTGAAAGTCATTTGCATGTTTTGCATTTTTAAGGTAATCTAATATTCTTTCTAGTTACAATGAGTGTAGGACCCCTGAAAAAATTTCTCTGGCTGGCCCAAGGTACTTTAGTGCATCATTGCTGGTCTTGATATGTATAGGGTTCATCATGTCTACAGTGTGAACCCATTGTAGCCTAATGGGGATGGCACACAACCTCTATTACAGTATTTGGCTAAAGCCATTATAAGCAGAGTGGCTGCATGCTTTCTATGTGACTTCGCCACCAACAATGAACTAATATGGAGAAAAAAATTAAATTCAAGTTCTTTTTTTTATTTTTAACAGCCTTTAGTTTAAAGGAAATCTACCATAAAAAAAATCAAGCATGATAAACAAGGAACACTTACTTATAGATCCAGACACTGTTTTAAAAGTTGATTTTAGAAGAAAGGAGGCCATAAATTACGAATATAAAAAGATGACCACAGTCAAGATGCCTGGATCTATGATTGTCCCGATTTGATGATAGATTTCCTTTAAATATTTTATAATCTCTGACAACCCCTTAAATTTAGGGTAGTTTCCCATTGATGTTGGTGCTACTTGAGCTTATCTGTTTCTTCCAAGGTGCACGGCAGCACGGACATGTGGAGCTGTAGCTACGGTCAGGGCCAGTACATGTCCTTTACAGCCCACTGGGTGAATGTGCCTCCCTCCCAGCCACACCAACAACTTCCACAAGAGACGCCGCTTTCTCCTCCACATTGTCAAACTGCTGCTACTGCGCCAGTGTCTGCCTCCTCCTTCTCCACCACCTCAGCCTCCACAAGTGCTGCTCCATCATACCACATGTCCACAGCACAGCGGTGTCATGCAGTTCTACACCTGGTTTGCCTGGGCGAATGAAGTCACACAGGGGAGGAACAGCTCCGCGTCATGCAACAAGAAATCAATGTGTGGCTTTCTTCTGGCAGTCAGTTGGCAGCAGCATGAGTAGGCCGCAGAGTGGCATAATGACAAATTCTGGAGGTGGCAGCAACATGGTAGGCCTCAGAGTGGCACAATGATAAGAGTGTGGAAGTAGCGGCAGAAGAAGGAGCCCACAGGTGGCAGCAACATAGAAAGCCACAGAGTGGCACAATGATAAGAGTGTGGAGGTGGCAGCAGGAGCCCACAGCAGAGGAGGCCACACTATATCATTGTGCCACTCTGTGGGCTCCTGCTGCTGCTGACGCCACCTCCACACTATATCCTTGTGCCACTCTGT
The DNA here is from genome assembly GCF_040894005.1 of Engystomops pustulosus. Classification (NCBI taxonomy): domain Eukaryota; kingdom Metazoa; phylum Chordata; class Amphibia; order Anura; family Leptodactylidae; genus Engystomops; species Engystomops pustulosus. Next base: position 45,390,753 of record NC_092421.1, read on the forward strand.
GGGCTCCTGCTGCTGCTGACACCACCTCCACATTATATCATTGTGCCACTCTGTGGGCTCCTGCTGCTGCTGCCGGCACCTTCACACTATATCATTGTGCCACTATGTGGGCTCCTGCTGCTGCTGCCGGCACTTTCACACTATATCATTGTACCACTCTGCGCCCTCCTGCTGCTGCCTTCTCCTCCACGCTCTGTCATTGTGCCACTCTGTGGCCTACCATGTTGCCGCCACCTCCACACCTCTGACCTCATGCTGCTGCTGGTGCCACCTTTGCAGTTCTCTTTTGGCAAAGACCTGATATTTTCAGGAAAACTGTAATGTATTATGAATGTGGCGTCTCTAGTCCTCACATTCAAATTTAAATGGAAAATTTAAGCTTCAAATTCATCTCAAACTTCTTAATAGTGCCAAAATGTGGCCTCCACTGCTGTGGGCTCCTGCTGCTACTGCCACCTCCACACTCTTATCATTGTGCCACTCTGTGGCTTTCTATGTTGCTGCCACCTGTCGGCTCCTCCTGCTGGTTCTGTTGACTCCACCTCCACACTATTATTATTGTGCCACTTTGTGTCCTCCTGCTGCTGCCGCAACCTCCACGCTCTGTCATTGTGCCACTCTGTGGCCTACCATGTTGCTGCCACCTCCAGAATTTGTCATTGTGCCACTCTGCGGCCTACTCATGCTGCTGCCAACTGACCGCTGTCTCCTTGGAATGCAATTTGATTTTCATAATACTGTTTTCACCTTCCATCGCTCTATGACATTGCCACTATAATGTTTACCCCTTCATTTCATCTGTCAGAAGGAATGTAAAGCCTCAGTATTGATAGCCAAAAGCAGGAGTGGATACAGAACACAGATAACATGCAAATATCCCATTTACCGTTTATCTCTGTTTTGAATCCACTCCTGTTTGTTTTTGGCTTTAGAAATACTGATGATGGAGTATTGACCGTTTGGAAGCGGACACTGACAGACAAAATGAATGGCAAAATGATCAGTGACGTCAATACAAAATTACTGCCGACACCCTCTGCACTTTTTTGGGCGGTTTCTACATGTATCCGCGTTTAACAGAACAGGTTCTGTGTAATCTATGGAATCATCTGAAGTCAGTGTAAAAAGAGTGCACTCTTTTATTTTATAGTGGTATTGCCCCTCAGCTCAATCCTTTCGAGCTGGCACAGACATTACCTTGTCAGGCTGCGTTCCCGCTTCGCTTATTTGGTGAAGTTGGCCTTTGTAAGTGCACATGGAATTGAAGAGTGGAGCGATTCTAAGAGGGGCGGCTGTCATTTGCGTGTCATACTAAAACACAGCATTGTTTAAAGACTAAACCATGCTCCCTAAGCATGGCACAATGTTCTATAACACCCTACAGGCTCTCTGCAGTCCGGATATACCTGCTTTTTAACGTGATTCGTCATGATTCGATTTGGGTTAAATCTAATTTTTTCAAAAAATTTGTTGAATCGGGATGAACCGAATTTTAGCACATTTGTCCCTATCTAGTGAAGACGTACTTCTCTTCAAAGACCCCAAAAAATATATTTCCTAGAGTACAGGCTACTAGGGTCCCCATCGCTGTCCCTACTACCTGCAAGATCCGCTTGCCATCAATTTCAAATGCATTGTGTGAGAATAAGAAATTAAGGGAGTCACAGACAAAGTCAATATACAATTCGCTCTTATCTGTATTTCATAGGACTTCTCTTACTGCGGCGTCCTGAGGGATACGGGTGTATAGGCCTTCTACATCGATTGATGCTATCTTGTAGTCGTCCACCCATTCTATTTCTTCAAGACTTTTTAGGAAAAAATTTGTGTCCTTAAGATAGGAAGGGATACTTTTCAACACCGGACGGAGAAGCCAATCTATATATTTAGAGAGGGGTTCTGTCAAGGAGCCAATACCAGCAACGATAGGGCCACCTGGAGGATTTATTATTGATTCATGAATTTTTGGAAGGAAATACCAGCTTGGTTTACGAGGAAATTTCAGAAAAAGTGTATCAGCAAATTGCTCCAACAGAACCCCTCTCTCATCATACACCCTCAAATGAATCTGCAGTCTAATTTCGAATTTTTGTAAAGGATTGCCATTTTCACATTCAGTTCCGGGAGCATTTAAATTCCATCAAAACAGGCTGTGGTTCTCCCCGCCTCATTGAACATGTCAGAAAAGTGCATTCTGGTCGTACTGAAGTCTTTCGATTTGCAGGTATTGAAAGAGTTAACATTAACCCCTCAGGCAGAGATAGAAACAAGGAGCTATTAAAATGCAAAGTGAGATGGATCATGCGCACTAAAGCAATGGGACCGGTAGGACTCAATGATCGCAATGAATTAAATGTATTTCCTTAAAGAGAACCCCTCATGCAAAATAATCCCCCTAATCTAAATATATTTTCATAAACCGACATTAGAAAGCATTGCCTCTATCCCTTCATTGTCCCTCTACATGCCTGTAAACCTAAGCAACGAGGTCCTAAAGCTGTATGCAAATGACCTGTAAAATGTCCATTGTTTCATTAGCATATTCAAGCTGTCTGGCTTATTCATGAGTGGGAGACACAGCCACACCCCCAGTGCTTGACTGACAGCCTGTATAATGGTGTGAGGCTGTATAATGATGTGCTTCCTGGTGCTGGCGCCCCCTGCAGCCTGTGTGTGTTTAGGAGAGATACAACAGCTCCAGGTAGCCATGTTAGGTACTGGTGTAGCTGATGTCTGTGTCTCACACATGTGTATTAGGAGGATGCAGCATGTCAGCAGATAAAGCACAGAAACTAGCAATGTTTTACTATACATTACACACAGACATGAGCGGGGGGGGAGGAGGGGAGGGGGAACAGGGGTGACATCACTGCCTCTGTGACCAGCCTCATTTACATAATAAAGGGTGAGCTGGTGCCGGAGCTTATTTTTGTTAGTGTTTTAAACCACTGTATCGCGGTTTAAAACACTTTTTAAACTTTATAGCCGGCGCAGGGAGGTACGCGCTCGGCGCTTACCATGCGCACGGCTCTCCTTCACTTCCTATGTAGCCGCGCGCACAGTCGCGCTCATGGTAAGCGCCGAGCGCGTACCTCCCTGCGCCGGCTATAAAGTTTAAAAAGTATTTTAAACCGCGATACAGCGGTTTAAAACACTAACAAAAATAAGCTCCGGCACCAGCTCACCCTGAGCTGGTGCTCTGTGTTTTCTTCTTAAACCTGCCATTTCAAGTGGTAGGTTTCCTTTAAGGATGTGGGACTGTAATAAGGGATATCCTTTTACTGTGTATGTTATACAGAATATTTTAGAGATATGTCCTTCAAAACCTTCCCTTTTGGACAGAAGTATTCAAATATTTGAATTCAGATTTTCAATAAACTGTTCATTTTTGGCATTTTGGCAGAAGTCTACTGTTTGTTTCTGTTTGTTGCACTAACATGTTGTGATATTCAATAGAACTGGTTTCATGGGAAACTGCAGTCCAATTTCAAGATAAGTTACTTTCTGCTCAACTAATGGCAGGTTTAGCTGCTGTCTGCAATATTTCAATTGTAGATAGCGAGAGAAATGTTACAGCCCATTTCTGTCTTTGCTAAGGGGTACTATGATCCTAGTTTGCCTGCTGATCACGAGACATCCCTGGTACTGGTAAAAAGATGCCTTAATTGATGTCATCTCTCAATAACATTAATTAACATGATAATTACAACAGTTTGTTTCTTTATTTACTGTAACCAATGCAGAACCATTCAGGGTAAAATTAGGGTCTTTTTAAATAACACATTTTAGAAAAATTAAACATGTTTCAATTTCTAACTTCAATATGAGTATGCAATACAGGGTTAGATAAGTAATAGTTGAAATAAAACAAATAAGTCATTTGACATTGAGTCAACAAAGTGGGTGAGAAAGCTTATATCATAAAACCTCCCTTTATGTATATCTTATAATGTTAGTCATTAATTTCATTAAGTTTAGTACCCTACATTTAGTGCTGCATGCTAAATTGATAGATGGTAGAGGCCGATTATACACAATATCAGAATGGTGTAATAAGCTATCCTACTGGTTTGACTTAGGACCATACAATTAGGGTGTTATCCCTGAACCTCTCCAGTATTTACCCTTTAACCCTGTACAGGGATCTGGACACTGTGGAGAGGTTGCAAGGCCGCTTCCTCTTTTGGTGCTCCCTGTAAGGATATCAGCTTTCCTAGCAGGCACTAACATACCAATACAGAGTACCAAGGAGACAGGCAAGTGAATGGTCAAGGTAAGTTCGAAGTCTGGGATACAAGCCGGGGTTGACCAAACAGCACATAACGTAGTCTGGAGGTCACACACAGATAGTACACAGAACAAGAACCATACAGCAGCACTATCAAGCTAGGAATCTTTGCTCAGGCGCTGGGGAGCAGGGTTTGCTGGGCTATATGGATACAGCTGTGCACTAATAGGCTGAACAGCCATTGCAGGTATTTGCCATGTTCCTTTATGGAGATAGAGGCACCGCCCACACCCTAAGGGAGCTGGACGAATAAGGATGCCTAACAGAGGAGTGTGTACACTGAAGGGTTTAGCTGGAACATGACTGGAGATGGCGTTTGAAGGTATGTTTGCGACAGGGGCAGAACCTGTCACCAGCGTTACAATTGGTAGTGGACACTTGTTGACATTTGTGCAGATAAGCTGCTTTTAGGAACCATAATACACAAGTGGTAGCCTACCTCTACCTCTAAATTAGTGTGGATTACTTTTTCTCACCACCACAGTTCAAAAACACAACAGCTTCTTTGGAAAATACATCAGTGTTGGTCCAGAGAAAGGCACCTTGATCTCATATTGATGACCTATCTTATATATAAAGCTTAGTGTATGTGTGGATGGGTGTGTGCATCAGAGATCAGCTGTAAATTTTATAAACATCTGTGGGAAAATTAAACTTAAGCTCTCATTGGTTGTCATGGGCAACTAGAGCAGTTCTCCTTTCAGACACTTTTGATAAATCTCCCCATAGGCAAAGTGACAGTCAGAGACCGTCACAGTCAGACTGGTCCACAGACTCCTCCCTCCTGACTCTTCCCACAGACTTTCCTCCCGTGTACTTCCAGGGACCTTCCAGTTGCCTGTGCGACCTGTTACAGCAAGATCAGGCCAGGAAGGAAGGGAGGTGCCATATTATAAAGGGTGAGCCGGATTAGCCAGCGCCAATCAGGAGGACGCTAACCCATTAAGGCTGGGAGAGAGAGAGCACGCGCCCTAGCTAGGAGCCAGGAGAGGTAAGTCTGGGCAGGGGTACGGGAACAGGCATACAGTGGAGCACGGGCTTACCCGCGATCCGCGACATGGATCGCGGGAGCACCCGTGACAGCAGTTATTAACTATCCCGGGTAATGCTAGTCCTAAATATTTATCAATATTCCAGAAATAAACTTGTAGACAATGGATCCTTTGAGACATAATAGCATAATATAATCAATAGGCAGTAGCTTTTTGACATTGAGGAAGATATAGTAAAACTAATTCTAGATGTGCACAATTTATGCATTGGCTCACATTAGGGGGTCTACAGATGTTTGGAATCCTACAGATCTTTATACAGGCGGTCCCCTACTTAAGAACACCTGACTTACATACGACCCCTAGTTACAAACGGACCTCTGGATTTTGGTAATTTACTGTACTTTAGTCCTAGGCTACAATAAACAGCTTTAACAGTTATCAACGATGCCTGTAATTAAGATTTATTGTTTATCCTGGTTCTTATGACAATCCAACATTTCTAAAATCCAATTGTCAGAGAGACCAAAAAATTTTTGTCTTGGGTTACAATAATACAGTATACGGTTCCGACTTACATACAAACTCAACTTAAGAACAAACCTACAGAACCTATCTTGTATGTAACCCGGGGACTGCCTGTACACTGTTTTCTAAATTTGTGTCACCTCAAAGCTAGTTAATCTTAGTATAGCTGGTCAAAATACCTGATAGTTAGGTACACAGAATGCACACCCAAAATCCAGCTATAATTTCTGCCACTGTTCAGAATTAGTAAATATGTGTTATGTTAGCCTTTTTTACAGTATTTTAATGTGTATGCTAGTTTTAACATAAGGATCCTTCCACAATTCTTATTCAAAGGCTGCATTTATATTGTAATAATGTTGGGTCTCTGTGCACTTTTCTATTCCATTTGTGACACTAATAGGCTTGGCTGGAAGGACAAACTCAATCCAGTGTAATTTAACTCTAACATTAGCATTTAAAGTGCTAATTTGATTTCACTGTGTTATTCTTGCAAATCTTACTCCTTGTATATGTCCTGTAGCAAATCCATATGGCTTGTCTGTGGCCAATTTTCCAATCATGTCATTGTAAGCTGGGGCTCGCTATTGAAAACAATGATATTGTTAGCCATTGATTTGATTGCTGCATTTTCATTCTCAGAATTGAAGCTCATCAATGCTATTAAAAAGAAAACCTCATTGTGGAGAAAATTGTAGTGTAAGGTAGGTTGATTTTGAAATGCAGTTTGGCTGTCAAGATAATAGGCAAGTTAAAGTAAAGATTCACCTAAGAAAATGTGCGCAGAATTCAATTAGAAAGTAATACAAAGAAGTGCCAGGAGGACTGTAAAGGAAGAGAAAAAGATTGTTTTTCGCAAATTCCGAGTTCTTAACTGCTGATTTTTGTCTTTTGAAATAACTTGTAACTCAATACAATTAAAATTAATGGCTCATAGTTTTTATGAAGCGGGTTTTCTTCTGGACCACCAAGGTAATTAAAAATCCCTTTCCTAAATGAAATAATCTGTATACTTTCCGAATCACATTCTGAAAACATGTCACTGTCTGTGGTGCTGAAAAGGGTGGACCTGGAAGCACAGTCTACTCTATTTTTAAAGCTTTCCATGTTTTTGTGCTAATTTATTTAAAATGTTCTCCATTATCATTTGAGCCACTACTAAACAGTAAAGTCAGAGGTATATTCTCACTTTACTAATACTGTGTTTTACATCTTCAGAACCAGACACAATTTATTGTATGCATTAGTTTAATGATATTTTTTTAGTTTTATGATGTGATTTTACATTCTCATTTTCCCTTGAGACATGTGGCATTGTTTTTGATTGCTCAAATTGTTTGCAAATATCTGTTTGCAAGATATTTTGTGCTTTGTGCGTTTTAATAAATTTATTTTTATTTTTATTTTATTTCATTGTAACTGTGGCAGCTGTACAACTTCAGTTAAAGGAGACATTTCCACTACTACAATTAGACCCAGAAGCAACATTCTAAAGTTTACATTCCATTAATTATGGGATGTATCATGTGGATATTTAAACTAAGGAAAAAATATAGGTGTGGACTTTAAAGTGTAACCGTCATTTCAAAAAACTTTTGATATGTTGTAGGGCAGGTAATTTTAAGCAATTTTGCAATTGGATTGGTTACCCGAATCTTGGTCCTTTCTCTTGTATTCTGCAGACTTCCCCTAGACGTCAGCAATCTCACATATGTCTGTTACTATGGACATTCCGTCTTCAAAAAGAAGCTGAGACTACGGAGGAAGAGACGCCCCCATCCCCCTCCCTGCACACAGCTGATTACTTCATGTCTCACTGCACCAGCAGTCATGTGCTGACATGAACACTGACTAATGTAATAGCCAAACACCTACACTTATCTCTCCCTCAGCTTTCCCTACACCTGTGTACTGTATAAACAAATAATCCACACAGACAGAAACTGCAGCCTCCCCCATCACCTCACACTACACAGGAAATGGCAGGAGAGAAGAGACTCCAAGCTGTGCCTTTATGTGCTGTGCTGAAGTTTTACTTAGATAGTAGGTACATTGATAGACAGAGAGATATGTAGATAGATAGATAATAGACAGATAGGCGATAGATAGATATATAGATAGATAGATAGATAGATAGATAGATAGATAGATGATAGATATAGATAGATAGATTTGGATGGATGGATAGATAGATACTGTAGTTATATAGATGATAGATAGATAGATAGATAGATAGATATTGGATAGATAGATAAGAAATAGAAAGATATTAGATAGATGATAGATATTAGTAGATAATAGACAGATATGGGATAAATTAATAGATATGATATAAATAGAAAGATAGATAGATAGATAGATATGAGATAGCTCTGGTGTCATTGGTCAGCAGCATGTGCTTGTGATGAGGTGACAGGTGGCAGGCTCCGCCCCTCCTTCTTGCTGATTGTAGTTTTTTTGAGAGTTGGAAACCCTGGTTGCTATGGGCCAAAACAGGTACCAAATCAAGTCTGAGAGGCAAAATATTTTGAGGATTAATTCCCAGGGACACCTGGAGCAGAATTATGTATTTTAGTTTTTTTTTTTTTGCTCAGAATGACGGTTCTTAGCCAGTTAAAGGAGGAGGGAAGGTGTGTCTGAGGCAACTTGTTCTCTTAGCCAGAAACCTGCTCTCTACAGGTGTCACAGTCTATGGGAATAGTCCCTCGTGACTTAAGTCAGTGGACTCCCTGGACCACCGCGGGAGATAACGATGCCAGAGTCTAAGTGGACTCCTGGTCTTTGCAAGAGCCCGCCGCAAAGCGGGATAGTCTTGCTGTGGCAGGGAGCCACCAGTTAGCTGCACGGGTTTGACTAGGCCCACGGTGACAGCCAAGGTAGGGACACTGGGAAGGCAGAAGGCAGGATGATGCGAAGGCAGGACCACGGAAAGGCCGGACCACGGAAAGGCCGGACCATGGGAAGGCCAGACCATGGGATGGCAGGACCTCGGGATGGCAGGACCTCGGGATGGCAGGACCTCAGATGGATGGCTGGCAGGACCTCGGATGTACGGCTGGCAGGACCTCAGATGGACGGTTGGCAGGACCTCTGACGCCACAGGATTACAGGACCACCACAGTATTACAGGACCGCCACAGGATTACAGGACCGCCACAGGATTACAGGAACGCCACAGGAACACTGGAACACCACAGGAACACTGGAACACCACAGGAACACAGGACCGCCACAGGATTACAGGAACGCCACAGGAACACAGGACCGCCACAGGATTACAGGAACGCCACAGGAACACGGAAACGTCTGGAAACGCTCAGGAATCACGGAGGAGTCTGGAAATGCTCAGGAGGCTTTCTCTTCAGCAGAATGAGCTGAAGATCTGGCAGGGGATGCTGGGAGTCGTTAGGCTATATAGCTGAGCCGGCAATGCCAGCGCCAATAAGGAGGATGCTGGCCCTTTAAAATCCCTAGAGAGTAAGCGAGCGCACGGCCAAGACAGGAGAGAGACCTGCAGCCTGGACCGCGATGGAGCCATCAGGAGTCGGGACAGGTAAGTACTGACCTGGGGGAGCGAGGCAGTGGCAGCACAGCGGAGCCCGGGTACACCTGCGATCCGCAACATGGATCACGGGGACACCTGTGCCATGACTCCAGACCGAGCACACGGTTGCACCCGCGATCCAAGATATGGATTTCAGGGTCACCCGTGACAACAGATAATAGAGAGGAGACTGATAAATAGTACATGATAAATAGTACAAGCTACAGTTAGGTCTCTAACTTGGCTTATAGGATCTAGTTTGCGAATAAATGTAGTTTGTATTTTTAAAAATACTGAGAGCTTTAGTAAAAAAATGGTGGTAATCTATGTCCACAATTGTGTTTTATTCTTTTTTATGATATGGATGCTAGATCATTGATATCACTGAGAGGATGATACACACACGACCAATTATACCAATGATTTAGGCAATGCAAGTGTTACTAGACAGTATACTAGTCTGGGTAGTAAGGGCACAGTCATACTTTTTGGCTTACTTTTTTGTGAAGAAACCCACTTCTTTTTGAAGCCAAGCCCCCTTTTATATATTTCTTAAAATGGTCTCAAGCACCTAAGGCACCTTTCAGGGATCTCAAGGACAGTCACTAGTTTGTTTTTGTTTTTAAATATGGTTAGATTTATAAAGGAGTAAGGCAGTCAGAAAGATATTATGTAGCTGTAATAAAGACCTAGCTGGACTAGAGCATATGCAGATTACATTAACAGACATATGATAATGGTACAATTTACAAATGCTCGATTGGAAAATAACAATGATAAGGGGATATCCTCTATGCCTAGAGATTTCTTGCTAAAAAAGTAGTTAGCCTGTTGAACTTTTTGAAACTAGTAGATCCAGGGTCTTATTTTGACTGCCATTTGGAGACAAATTTTTTTCCACACTATGGGGAAGTTGTCATTGGTTATAAGGGGGGGTGCTTTATCTTTTTCTGGATCACCACCTATAAAAGAAGGATTGGACTTGATTGGCCTGTGTCTTTTTTCAAGCTAATGTACTATAATACTAGTGTGTCCAGTATGTAATAAAGTACATTATAGGCCACTTTATTGGATAACAAACAGTGAAAACTCTCAAAGACCCACCCATTATCTAGGGCAAATTTTCAGTTCCATAACTGCTAAACATTGCTAAAGATTTCAGACAGCTACTCGATCTTATAGGTAACTGTAACTGGATATATAGTTTATCATTACATACTTGATATTTCCCAAATATAACATCAGCTTTCACAAACAATTGTGTAGCTTTTTGTATTTGTTCATTAAGCAAAATGTATGCACTGAAACTGGACAACCCATTAAAATAACAATGCAGGTTAATCAAGCCCAACCTACAGTCCTGCACTGTTGACCAAATGTGAGGTACAAACTCCTTATGTCAATTGGCCCATTGTAGGAAAAACTCTTTACCTCCTATTATTTTTTTCCTATATTTTAGGGTTTTTTTAGTAATATACATCCAGGCCCCTATTGAACTTGTTTATTGTCTCAACTATTATAACATCCTGTGGCAATAAGTTCCATAGTATCACTGCTCTTACTGTAAAGAATCCCTACATACCTTGATTCCAACACTCAAACTAATAATATTGAGACTGAGTAAAGAGAGAACTCATTATTTTCTATTTCAACACTCAATGTGCATAGGTATTGTCTTATTTCACTTACTGTGTTGGAACTTGGCTTTGATTTTCATTTTGGATTCCTCCTTGTGTAGATTTTTATCCCATTCAGTCCAGCGTCTGATTTGTTCTTCCCTCATCTTGTAGAAGAGAATTTGTTTTTGCTCCTCACTGAGCTCCGCAAGAAGGTCAGGATCAATGTACATGTCCCTCAGTATCTGCTGCAACATGTTGACTTTGGATAATCTTTGTAACAGATCAGACAAAAGGAAAACTTAATTCCACTAAACTCCTTTCATAGCAGTGTATAGGGAATATAGGTCTGAAAGGAACATCAGAAGTCAGAATTTAAGAGCTACAAGGGGATAAAAAGCGCAGGAAATAAAGTATAGGTCAATAATACTTAGTAGTGTCTAGATGCAGCAATGCTGAATAAATATGTGCTAGACTTAACAGAAGAAGATATGTAAAGATGCAGCAGAGCAGCACACATAGTATCACACCCTTTGCTATGGTTGATTTGTTTCTGGCTTTGAGGCAATGTGTGCTCAGGATAACAATGTTTTGAGTGATGTCATGGTTAAAAGTAACAGCTACACCAGCAATATCCATGTCAAGGCTGTTCAGCCTTTGAGAACTGATCTGACAGGAAAGCTTGGTTTTGTTCTGAGTGCCATTCGATTACAGCACAGGGCAGCTTGGTGCTAGGCACTAGGGTATGAGGTTTCACTCTTTATTGATTAACCATTCTAATGCTGAGGAACCTGCAGCAAAATGATAGCATATAATGTGAGCTACCATGCATAAAAACATAGATAAAGGTTACCTGGAAAATGTGTCAGTCAGCACATTAAATGGAATTGTTAAGAATATACATCTAGATATGTACTGAGTATTAACCCCTTAACGCCGCAGCCCTTTTTGGTTTTTTTGCGTTTTCTTTTTTCACTCCCCACCTTCAAAAATCTATAACTTTTTTATTTTTCCATGTACAGAGTTGTTTTATGGCTTATTTTCTGCGTAACAAATTACACTTCAACAAATTTTGTATAGGTTTTATAATGTTTTCATACATTTACAAAAATGAAAACCACCTGTACAAAAAATTTTTGGGGATTTTTCCGTCTGCTGGCGCTAATAACTTTTTTATAATTTGGTATACGGAGCTTTGGGAGGTGTAGTTTTTTGCGGCTTTTGATGACGTTTACAATGTTATCATATTTAGGACTGTGTTTTTTTCTGGCTTTGTCTTCCCTTTTTTTTCTTTTATTTTTTTATGTTCTTTTCTTTTTATAGACATTAAATGGAATTACAGATAGTCATATGGAATGTCAGAGGGCTGGGTGACCGAACAAAGAGATGCATGGTGGAGGACCTGATCAAAAGGCACCTCCCTGCCATAGTGTGCCTGTTGGAGACCCACCTTACCCCCGAAACAAAGTATAGGTTGGAGAGAAGGTGGGCCACAAAGGTCTTCCATGCGTTTGGCTCTTCCTACTCTAGAGGGGTAACAGTCCTTTTTCATAATAGGATCGAGTATAAAATCTATAGAACAGAAATTGACTAATTGGGGAGGTACATCTTTTTCCATGGGTACTGGAGGGACCAGGTCATTAAATTGTCATTCGTTTACACATCCCCCCCCCCCCCTTCATTCTCTTATACGGTCCTGGGGAAACTATTGGAATTCATGGAGGTGAGAGATCCATGTCCTATTTTCATTATGGGGGATTTTAATGCCATTTTGGATGGGCAGAAAGATAGAATGAGGACAAGAGACAGGGGTTTTAGCTGGGTTTTATGCTGGGTTTTATGATACCTGTACTCAGATATAAAGATCTTCTCCTTTTTAAGTCGTACCCACGAGAGCTTCTTAAGAATAAGCACAAAAACAATCACAAGAAAAAATCTTGTAAAATCAGCTCACCAGCTCCGTTCAAACAATCCACATGGTCTTGACTCTGGACACTCCAGCACGGATAACCTCGGTCACAGGTGCATATGAAGGTAAAGTGAAGGAAAACTGTTTCCAGCTGGACATCAGGAGTCGGTTTGTAGATAAAACATAGCAAATTTTATTTGGATTCCATGAAATGACAAAAATTGTGCATGGCACAGAATATGGAATAAAAATAGCATCAAAGCTTACGCGTTTCGGTAATTATACCTTATTCATAGCTTCTGCATGATTTTTGCAGTCTAGCTATTTAACCCTGCCCTTTTCAATCCCATGAATCCTTGGGCAGGTTTAACCCTTTCTGTAACTTTAAAAACCGTACTCAATACACAAAAAATGTAAAGAGAATAGTAACCACACATGTATCTTCAAGAAAACACCATACTCTGTTTTTTAGTTTTAATAAAAATGGATTAAATCTTGTATTTTATTTAGCCCAAAGGGGACTCTAGTTTTCAATGAGAAAATCCAAAAGGTTTCCCGATTTAAAAGAATCCGTCTGAGATCTCCACCTCGTTTTGGGTTTTTTTTACTTTCTCAATACCCCTACATCTAAGAACACTACAGTCCCCAGCATGGCAATCTCTAACGTGTCTCGATACTGCAGAGTTATTAACTGCATTGTCTGCATTGACATCAGAGAGATGTCTGCGGATCCGGGTTTTTAAACTGTTTGTAGTACATCCAATGTAGTCCAAACCACAAGAGATACATTGTATCTGGTAGACCACAAAGGATGTGTTTTTGTCATTTTTAATGGAATCCAAATAAAATTTGCTATGTTTTATCTACAAACCGACTCCTGATGTCCAGCTGGAAACAGTTTTCCTTCACTTTACCTTCTTCAGAATAGATCTATGTTTGGTAAATAGTAAGGCCCTGGATCTAATAGAAGGGATAAAGTATGAGGCAATCAGAATATCAGATCACTCCCTGGTAGTGCTGAGATTGAAAGGAATGGAAAGATGGAAGAGAGAAATCTCTTTTAGACTAAACCCCCACTGGCTGAGCCTCCTAGATGACAAGGGAGTAATCTTGGGGCTTATTACAGAGTTCTGGGAACAAAAATTGTGCACAATCGGATGTATTACTAGTTTGGGACACTTTGAAGGCGTACTTGAGAGGGATATTTAGGGACAAAATAGAGGTGAAAAAGAAAGAATTTAGATTATGGGAAAGGTCCCTCAAAAAAGTAACAGAAGAGAAACTTAAGGAATTAGTACAAGACCAAACTAGTGAGAAGAGGATAGCATGGTGGGAGGCAAAAGAAGGAATGAATGCTTATGGTAAAGAAAAAACCCACTTAAAGATGTTTTTCAGGGGACAGAAGAACTTTTTGGAAAGGGGCAAGCCTGGGAAAATTTTGGCCTCTATTATAGATCCAGGGTTACAGAATAATAACCCACTTGTGTCCTAAATCCAGAATGAATCTCATTCATCAGGACATCGGGAGCGGGAGATAAATTGCTAACTCTTCAAAAAGAAGTTAAAGATATGAAAACTGAAATACAGGACAGCAAAAGAAAAAAAAATAGATCTTGAAAACAGATCTCGGTGCTCTAACTTAAGATTTCTGGGATTCCTGGAGAGGTTAGAGGGGGAGTACCCTATAAAATTTATTCAAGAATGGATCTTAAAAGTATTTGGGAAAAAGCTCTTCTTACTCTCTCACCCTGCCCCCCCCCCCCCCCCGATAGGCTTCTTTTCTACTGCATAAAGGCTGTTGATTACAGTTATGGAAAGACACAGGAGCTATTTGTCTTTATATTCATATTTTTTATTGGTATTGACACGGTTGACAAGCAAAAAACAGGAACTTGATCTCTTGGAATGTTAGGGGGTTGTGATCCCGAATGAAAAGAGCTCCTGTATTGGATCTGTTAAATAGAAAATATTATGGTATGGTTGTGATTCAAGAGACCCATATGAATGAATAATCTGCTATTAAATTTAGAGCTAAATGGTTTGGTCCAGTTTATCATGTGTGTTACTCCACATACTCTAGGGGGGTTTCACTTATTATTCACAAAGATTTAAATTTTCAAGAAATTGAGGTAAAATATGATATAGAAGGTAGATATATATTTTGGTACTGTAAGATTAGGGGGCACGTATGGGTTATAGCAAATTTATATGTTCCACTGCCATTTAAAGCAGAAATTTTGCATGCATTATTTGAATTGGTAGTTAAGGTGGGTAATACCCTACTATTAATGATGGGGTATCTTAATACAGTAATGAATAACATTATTGATGTGTTGGGTATGTATACTTGTAGGAGGCAAACACATAAATAAGGTAGATTAGCTGATATCACAGGGGAATAGGGTTGGATTGAAATTTGGTGACATATTCATGGGGATAAGAGAAAATTCTTTTGTTACTCAAAATCTCACAAAGTAGCAACAGGACTTGATAAGGTATTCACAAACATCACGGGTTGTAAATATGTAAAAAGGGTAGAATATAGTAATAAGGGTGTATCTGATCATGCTCCTGTGCATATAGGCCTGTCGTTAGCTGGACCTATGCAAAAAAACAGTTCTAAGATCTCTGTATGGCTTTCATTGATCAGGTCCAATGAGCAGCTCAAGGAGAGGATTAAAGATATTTTTTTAATAAATTCTGGGATGGCGGGAAATGCTGCCATTTGGGCAAGGCTTTCATGAGTGGAATATTTAAAGCTGAAATTAATAAATATAAATTGGAGTGTAAACAGAAAATAGAAGAATTAGAGATTAGGGTAAAGCAAAAAGAAGAAGCTTTTTTATAAGGAACCAACAAGAAATAATGAGGTGGAATGGGAAAAACTCCAGTCTATTTATCTTGACCTATTATACCTCCAGACTGGTAGGAAAATGTTAGTAACGGCTCAGAGATTTCGTATGGAGGGGAATACCCCTAGTAAGAAGTTAGCAAATATGGTAAAAAGTCAAAACGAAAGGAACTTTATAGTTGCAATTGAAAAAGGAAAGGATACCCTTGTAATAGATTCGGAGGGGAAATTGTAATGTTTTGCTGCTTATTTTGAAGAGTTGTATAAAACAAAGGTATCTTTGTCTGACATTGAAATAAATAATTATTTGGAAAATAGTGGAGTAGCCAGATTATCTGATGAGGAAAGGGAGACATTAAAGGCTCCAATTACAAGAGCTGAAGTAGAATCTGTACTAAAGAATATACCAGTATAGAGTAGGGTTGGGAAACCAAAAAGAAAAACTGGCACGGCGCTATTGAAAGGATAGTCTTCTGGTAGGATTATAGGTTTATTAGTTCCAAATGTAAACGCGTTTCGGGCAGAATGCCCTTCTTCAAGTACAATATGGAAGAGGGTTTCTATACAGTATTAAAAAACATTCAATAAATATTCAGAGGTAGATACATATAAACATGCATATATATATAAAGTATAGTGTATAAAGTCTCAAAGATGATGTACAGAGTCTTAAAAGTGCATAATTGTGGCAATAAATAATTTATAAAATAGGACAGTTTAAAATAAATAATTGAAATTAATAGGAATAAAAATTCATAAGAAAAAATACATAAGGAAAATACATATAAAAGACAATCAATTCATAAGCAAAAATGATTTCGGTCCACCGGTAAGTATTAGATGACATAGAAGGGAATAACACTAGCACACTGAGTACTGAACACATCGCTATAGCGGTAAAGACTAATAATTGGTGATAAATATGGCCATTAAAGAGTCCTAAATATAGATGAAATATGAAGTGAAGACTTACAGTGGTTGAGCTCTGGGGTCGTTCGGTGTTTGAGCGCCAACACACAAGGCACACGGACTGGGTGAATGCCGCGTGTATAAACGCTAGGTTAGCGGAAGTGAGGGAGAGACCGAACCGGAAGTTGACAGCCGGAGCTAGGTAACGCGTTGTCTAGGGAACCCAACGCACCGAGTGTCAGTGGTCGGTACGGGATCGTAGCACAACATGGAACCAGAGGTAAGTATAAAGGGTTCAAATTGGAGATATTATGGTAATCGTTGGATATGAGTTTCGAATATAAACATTACAATGTTAGTAGTAAATAAATAAATGAATAAATGGACAGACATGCAAAAAGATGTTAGGATAAATGACAAAAGAAAAACAATTAGACGGAACATTGATTAAAAGCACATCACCCAATTGCCAAGTATTTTAATTCCACAAAGGGATGTAGAGTAATGGACAATGGACAAAATTATTGTATAAAAGGAACCAAAAAAAGATTCCAAAGAAAGATTTTTTTATCTAGGGTCTTCTAATGTTTCGTTCAGTCCATCGGGCATTAGTGTTTTCAATTTGAAAATCCAGAACATTTCACGTTGTCTTAGTTTATTAAATCTTGAGTGACAGGAATTATCAATTTGTTCAATGGGAGTGACATTAAAAGCTTCCATATTACAGTCATGTGTGGCCGCCGCGTGCCTGGACACGCTATGTTTTGGAAACCCTTTTAGAATATTGGATCTATGGTTATTCAAACGACTTTTAAGTGTTTGAGTGGTTCTCCCTATATATTGGAGCCCACAAGAACATTCTATCAGATAGATTACGAAAGATGAGCTACAGTTTAAAAATGATTTAATGGGAAAAGATTAGAGATGAGCGAGCACTAAAATGCTCGGGTGCTCGTTATTCGAGACGAACTTTTCCAGATGCTCGAGTGCTCGTCTCGAATAACGAGCCCCATTGAAGTCAATGGGAGACCCGAGCATTTTTCAAAGGGACCATGGTTCAGGAATAAAATGTGTTATTTAATTGAAAAAGAATGTCTTCTGATAAGTTAGCAGATGTATGCAAACATCTGCAATCTATTCTTCACTGTTCCGCGCGTATATTATCTCCCGACAAGTTAACAGATGTGAAGAACAGTGAAGAATAGAATAAAAACAGTGAACACAGGATCATTTAAGTGAAAAACGCAGTGAAAAACACAGTGAAGAATAGATTACAGATGTTCGGCACATCTGCTTACTTGTCGGGGTGATACGCTGTCCCGGGATCCGCTCCTCTTCTTCCACTGAAGTCTCCCCGTGCTGCCCGATGTCTCCCCCGTGCTGACTGATGTCTCCCCGTGCTGCCCAATGTCTCCCCCGTGCTGCCCGATGTCTCCCCCGTGCTGCCCGATGTCTCCCCGTGCTGCCCGATGTCTCCCCCGTGCTGCCCGATGTCTCCCCGTGCTGTCCGATGTCTCCCCCGTGCTGCCCGATGTCTCCCCCGTGCTGCCCGATGTCTCCCCCGTGCTGCCCGATGTCTCCCCCGTGCTGCCCGATGTCTCCCCCGTGCTGCCCGATGTCTCCCCCGTGCTGCCCGATGTCTCCCCCGCGCTTCCCGATGTCTCCCCGCGCTGCCCGCTGTTTCCCTCGTGCTGCCCAATGTCTCCCCGCGCTGCCCGATGTCTCCCCCGTGCTGCCCAATGTCTCCCCGTGCTGCCCGATGTCTCCCCCGTGCTGCCCGATGTCTCCCCCGTGCTGCCCGATGTCTCCCCGTGCTGCCCGATGTCTCCCCCGTGCTGCCCGATGTCTCCCCGCTGCCCGATGTCTCCCCCGTGCTGCCCGATGTCTCCCCGTGCTGCTTGATGTCTCCCTGCTGCTTGATGTCTCCCTGCTGCCGTTCCGCGTGTATCTTCCGACAAGTAAGCAGATGTACCGAACATCTGTAATCTATTCTTCACTGTGTTCTTCACTGTCCTTTTCACTTAAATGATCCTGTGTTCACTGTGTTCACTGTTTTTATTCTATTCTTCATTGTTCTTCACTGTGTTTTTTTAATTAAATGCTCGATCTCGAGCAGGGGAAATATTCGTCCGAGCAACGAGCCGTTTCGAGTACCTTATTACTCGAACGAGCATCAAGCTCGGACGAGTATACTCGCTCATCTCTAGAAAAGATTCTTTTGTGATGTTTGAATGGAATTCTTTTTTTCGATGTGTAATCGAATGACAGCATTTGCAGAGAGTATGTCCACACTTATAAGATCCTTTCATGGCCGGAAAGAAAGACATTTTAGATTTGTTGGTATGACTATTGGGCTTCTTCAGGCGGCTAGGTGCTAGTGAGTTGCGTAAGGTAGTGTTACGTCTATAGGTAAATCTAGGAGTTTTTGATAGAGATTTGCCCAGATGCGGGTCGTGGAGTAGTATATTCCAATGTTTGCTAAAGATTTGTTTTATCTTTGACGAATGTTGGGAGAAGGTGGAGATAAAGTTAGATGTAAAGTTATTTGATTCTAAAGGGTCTTTATGGGTCGTATTCTCTGTTTTTTTGTGTAAACAGTCTTTTTGGTTTACTGATTCGGCTTTAGTCCTTGAATCTCGAATTAGTTGAGTGGGATAGCCCTTGTCTTTGAATCTTCTAGCCAGTTTAGTAGATTGTTCTGAAAAATCTTTGTCGGTGGTACAGTTTCTTCTGAGTCTCTTAAACTGTCCGCAAGAGCCATTTTTTAAAATGAGCACTGGAGAAGTCTAGGTAGCTGTTGCTATCTACAGGTTTAAAAAAGGTACGGGTTTTAAGAACATTGTTTGAATTAGGGAAAATTTCAATATCAAGGAACTCTGCTTTATCCTTAGTTGCAGTATACGTAAATTGTAATCCCCAGGGGTTTTGGTTTAGATCGCGTATAAAAATATTGATTTCATCGAGAGAGCCATGCCATATAATGAAAATGTCGTCTATGAAACGTTTATACAATTTACATTTAGTAAAGAATGGGTGTAGGTAAAGAAAAGTTTCTTCTAGGTGTCCGACGACCAGATTGGCAACTTAGTGCCCATGGCAGTCCCTTTTATTTGAAGATAAATGTCTGACTGAAATGTAAAATAGTTGTGGGTCAAAATAAATTGTATTGCATCTAGGATAAATGAAATTTGTGAAGGTAAGTTTTCAGGATCTTTATCCAGAAAGTATTTAATAGATTGTATTCCACGGCTGTGATCAATGTTAGTATATAAAGAGCAGATGTCCATAGTTAGAAAGTAATAGGTGTTTTTCCAGGGGTGATTTAGAGTAGTATTAATAAAATCAGTAGTATCTTGGATATGGGAGCTCAAGTTTAGGACGTACTTCTGTAAAAAAAGATCAATGTAATGTGACAGATTTGAAGTGATGGAGTTGATTCCTGCAATGATAGGTCGGCCGGGTGGATTGATGGTTCCCTAGACAACGCGTTACCTAGCTCCGGCCGTCAACTTCCGGTTCGGTCTCTCCCTCACTTCCGCTAACCTAGCGTTTATACACGCGGCATTCACCCAGTCCGTGTGCCTTGTGTGTTGGCGCTCAAACACCGAACGACCCCAGAGCTCAACCACTGTAAGTCTTCACTTCATATTTCATCTATATTTAGGATTCTTTAATGGCCATATTTATCACCAATTATTAGTCTTTACCGCTATAGCGATGTGTTCAGTACTCAGTGTGCTAGTGTTATTCCCTTCTATGTCATCTAATCCTTACCGGTGGACCGAAATCATTTTTGCTTATGAATTGATTGTCTTTTATATGTATTTTCCTTATGTATTTTTTCTTATGAATTTTTATTCCTATTAATTTCAATTATTTATTTTAAACTGTCCTATTTTATAAATTATTTATTGCCACAATTATGCACTTTTAAGACTCTGTACATCATCTTTGAGACTTTATACACTATACTTTATATATATATGCATGTTTATATGTATCTACCTCTGAATATTTATTGAATGTTTTTTAATACTGTATAGAAACCCTCTTCCATATTGTACTTGAAGAAGGGCATTCTGCCCGAAACGCGTTTACTTTTGGAACAAATAAACCTATAATTCTACCAGAAGACTATCCTTTCAATAGCGCCGTGCCAGTTTTTCTTTTTGGTTTCCCAACCCTACTCTGTACTTGACTACACCGGCTAACCGTTTCCGACGGACCCACACCGGCAAGCTGATGGGCAGCTATTGATGTAATTTTATGCGTATTCTTTAGCGCACTAAGGTGAGCATAACATATAGGGGGGGTGTTCTTTACACCCATCCCCCCGAACGACCCTGACGTCCTTTGATATATTCTCCTACCCCACAATAATACACGAGGCGCCGTCCTCTTGTTTTGCCTTCTTCCCCTTTTTTCTGTTTTCCTAGTACTAAAAGAATATACCAGGAGATAGAGCTCCCGGACTGGATGGCATCCCATTTGAATTTTATAGTTTACACAAGGATGTGCTTATAGAACAACTTATGGGTGTATGGAATGAATCATTGATTTTGGGCATCCTTCCAGCAACAATGCGAGAAGCATTAATTATTTTAATACTAAATCTGATAAAAAAAAAAGAATGGATTCATACCTTCCAATATCACTTATGAACACCAAAATTCTAGCTAAAATACTAGCTGAAAGATTGAAAAGAGATATTAGATCTTTGGGTCATCTACAATGGAAAATATCTGTCTTTTTTCAACCGTATAAACTATGATCCTATGATACTATGAATCTGCAATTAATGCCAGCCAATCCAGGAGAGAGAACAATTCTCATGTTAGGTTTGTGAAAGACTTTGGAAATTATGGGTTTAGGTAAAAATTTTATTGCATGGGTCAAACTCCTTTATAACTGCCCTACTGAGAAAGTTTTGGTGAATAACTAAACTTCAAGACCATTTAATCTTGCCATCTCCCTTCTCTCCTTTTTGCCCTGGCGGTGGAACCTTTGGCTGCCAGGGTAAGGTCAGATAGGGGGTTTGAGGGGCTACACTATGGGGTAGTAGAAGAAAAGATCTCTCTCTACGCGGATGATATGCTATTCTATCTGAGGAGTCATAGATCCATTTCCAGAGTGTTGGAGGTCTTTGAGATTTGTCCAGGGTTCTGGACTATATATAAACTGGAAGAAATCTGTATGTATTCCTTTAGATCAACTACAATATCCAATTTTATTAAGTTGAATATCATCCCTTTAATTAGAACATTAAGAGAAAAAACTCTCCCTTAACATATTAGGAAGAATAGCCCTCCTCAAAATGATCCTACTTCCTAAATTAGTATATGTATTAAGTGCATCACCTATATATAAAATTTTTAATTTAGTAGAGAGCCTATTTAACCCCTTTGTGCACCTAGATGTGATACTACATAGGATGTGGGTCGTTCCCGCACCTTGACGTAGTATCACATCATGGCGATCGCACAGGTAGCCAGGATCCCGCAGTAACAGCCGGGATCACAACTATCGTGATCCAGACTTTTTAACCCTATAGATGCCGCTGTTGTTTCCATGGCAACCCTGAGTTCCGATAAGGACCCCAGGGATGCCTATGGTAGCTGCCTGCTAGGATCGTGCACTGTGCACAATCTAACAGTGCGGCTGTCAGCCTATGCAGTATATTACAATGAACAAGTGATCAAATGATCACTTGTGCATGTCCCACCCTGGGACAAAATAAAACAGTGAAAAAAAAGTTTAAAAAAAAAGTGCAACTAAAAAATTTTTTTAACCCCTTAAGGACGGAGGGTTTTTCGGCTAATTTCTCGCTCTCCAACTTCAAAAATCCATAACTTTTTCATTTTTACGTGTACAGACCTGTGTGAGGGCTTATTTTGTGCGTAACAAATTTTACTTTCCCGTAATGTTATTTATTTTAACATGCCGTGTACTGCGAAGCTGAAAAAAAATTCCAAATGTGGAAAAATTGAAAAAAAACCGCACGTGCGTCACGTTCTTGTGGGCTCAGTTTTTACGACTTTCACTCTTCGCTCCAAATAACACACCTACTTTATTCTTTGGTTCGGTGCGATCGCGGTGATACCAAATTTATATAGGTTTTATTGTGTTTTAATACATTTTCAAAAATTAAACGAATGTGTACAAAAGAGAAAAAAATTTTTTTGCCATCTTCTGACGCTAATAACTTTTTCATACTTTGGCGCACGGAAATGTGTGAGGGGTCATTTTTTGCGAAATGAGGCGACGTTTTCATTGCTACCATTTTGAGGTCTGTGCGACATTTTGATCATTTTTTATTTCATTTTTTATGTTATGTAAAAAGGTGTAAAAGTCGCATTTCGGACATTTGGGCGCCATTTCCCGCCTCGGAGGTCACCGCCGGCCGTAACCGTTTTTATATTTTGATAGATCGGGCATTTTGGGACGCGGCGATACCTAATATGTCTGTGATTTTTACTGTTTGTTATGTTTTATATCCGTTCTAGGGAAAGGGGGGTGATTTGAACTTTTAATATTTTATTAATTTTTTTTATTTTTTAAACTTTTTTTTTTCTTTTTTTTTTCACTATTTTTTAGACCATCTAGGGTACATTAACCCTAGATGATCAGATCGCTCCTACCATATACTGCAATACTACAGTATTGCAATATATGGCGTTTTTGCAGGTCTTACATTACAATGAGCCACTGGCTCATTGTAACGAACCTGCATAAACCATGTAGCCTCGTGTCAAGAGAAGACCCGAGGCTACCATGGTAACCGATCGCCGCCCCCCGATGACGTTCGGGGGCGTGGCGATCGAAAAAAAGATGGCGGCGCCCGCGCGCCGCCGTCTTTTAAACGCCGCCCGCGACTTTGCGGGCGGCGTTTAGAGGGTTAATAGCCGCGATCGGTGCAAGCACCGACCGCGGTTATTAGCGGTGGGGGTTTTGTGCAAAATGCAAAAACCCCCACCTCTGTATGGAGAGGACTCAGCCCGTGAGCCCTCTTCATACATCCCTTATACCTCTGCGCCGTAGAGCTACGGCGCAGAGCGTTAAGGGGTTAAAAAACAATAAAAGTCCCCATGCAGTAATGAAATAAAACATTTAAAAAAATGAAAATCACCAAAAAAACACAACATATTGGGTATCACAAAGTCTGTAACAACCCGTACAATAAAATAAAATTGTCACTGAACCTGTACGGTGAGCGCCGTAAAAAAAAACACAATAAAAAGCTCACAAAAATTATTACATTTTCACATCTGAACTAATAAAAAGCTCACAAAAAGTGATCAAAAAGTTAAATTTACCCCAACATGATACCAAGAAAAAGTCCCGCAAAAAATAAGCTCTAAACCAGCTCTGTAAAAAAAAATATATAAATGTTCTGCCCATTGTTACATGGTGATACAAAAACAAACTAATTTCTCACAAAATGAGTTCTATATTCTGCAAAACAAGTTTACCATAAAAAAGCCATATAAATGGGGTTTTGCTGTAATCGTGATGACCCATAGAACAAAGATAACACATTATTTTTTTGGTATGGTGAACGTCCAGCGAAAAAAATGCTAAAAACCATAAAGAAGAATTAATGATTTTTTTAACCACCACCAAGAAAGAGTTAATAAAATCTGATTATAAGCTATTGAGCCTTCCCCCCCCCCCCCCGTAAAGGATGTACCTGAAAAGTGGATCTCATCCACAAAAAAAAATAATCTCTCATATGTCCAAATTACAAAAATAAACATTTTATAGCCTGTTAAATGTGACATTGCAGATCTGCTCTGAATGGCGCTCCTATGCTCGGTAGTGTGCCCATACAGCAGTCTCCACCACAATGGTGCATTCTCATACTCGGGAGAAATTGGGTATCAGACTTTTTGGAGTTTTTCGTCATTTAATACTTTGTGACGGTTTAATTTTTGGCCAAAATTAATACATTGTCTAAAAAAATTACAGCTTGTAAATTACACCTCCATTTTGTTTTAACCCCCGTGAAGCATCTCTTTAGACACACTTCTTAAAGTTGATTTTTTACACATTGAGGGGTTTAGTTTCTAAAATGGCATGATTTATGGGGTTTACTGCTGTTTAGGCCTCTCAAAGTCAGTTAAAGCTGAGGAGGTGCCTCTAAATAAGGGTTTTGGCGATTTTCAGAAAAATTGCACCCAAAATTATGAACCTCCTAACTACCTAGAAAAGAGAGAGGATGCATGAAACCCTATGCCAATATAAATCAGACATTCGGGAAATGTTTGTTATAAAGTTACTTGGGTGCTATGACTATCTGCCTGAAAAGCAGAAAATTTTGAACTTTGAAAATGAATAATTTGTAGAAATTTTTGCCAAATTTCAATTTTTTTCATAACTAAACACAAACATAGCATCCAAATTTTTCAATTACTTTGAAGTACAATGTGTGATGGTAAAACAATCTGAAAATACCCTGGATATCTTAAAGCGTCACAAAGTTATAACCTCCTTTAATGATACCGGGCAAATTTAAAAAATCAGGCCTGGTCCTAAAGATCTAAAATGGCTTAGACACAAAGGGGTTAAAGATCTAGTTTGACGAGAGAAACATCCAAGAATTAAGATGAACACTATGAAATTACCATCTAACAGAATATCTAATCTGTCCCTACAAGGAGAATGGTACAATTTGAAGACCTTTTCAAATAAAAAAGCTGTGCAATTTAAAAAGATGTGGAAACATTGGTTAGAAAATAACTTTACAGTAGAGGAGTTGTACTTTATTTATGAATAAGAGAAAGGAAATAGGGGAAAGCCTTAGTGGGGGAATTTGGGGTGGGAGAGAGAAAGAGATGGGGTTTTTTTCTTTCTTTTTTATGGTTGGGGAAGAGGTGTTGGGGAGGAGAAATAAATAAAAAATGAAAGTACTATAGGAAAAACAAAGAGGGATTGGACAAGTGGAAATCAGGACATCGTCTTGTGATACTACATTGGTAGGCCCTTCCCTCTTCTCTCCAGCAGCGTGCAGATACATGCTATCTGGGGATTGCTCATCCTCCATTCCCTCTGTATTGTCACTTATACCCATGTATTTAGCACTGGCTACTTTATCTTTTCCAGTTTTTGGGGAGCTGGCGTATTTATCCAACTTGGCAGCTGTAGTTTCTCTCAATTTATGATATCTATTCCTTTTTTTAGGGGATTTAACCTGGGATGGATTTGGAGTTACTGACACCCCCTTAGATTTTTTGTACCTGGTTTTGTCCTCCTTACCAAACAAAAATTCTAAACACAGAAGGAAGAGATTTATCCTCCCTCCACTTAGAGCCTTGACAAGATAGTTGTCTAAAACAGTGCCTCACACTATGAGGTGTGGCTCACAAATCAGCTTGCACACAAGTCACAGATCAGCTAAAAGGCCTAAATCCAAACAAACTCAATCACAATTACAGTGCCTAGACACTGTTGCAATTTAGAAACAGTTAGTTATTCCAGGACTCCAGGACTGTGTGACTTTGGGGGTGCGTTCACACTTTGCAGTTAAAACTGCATCGCAATCAGCTTTGAGGTGGTTTTAGGTGCAGTTTTGTCAATTGAACAGGTGAAAGACATGAACACATGAGTGAATTTGATTTTGAAGGGGAAACCTGCTCCACAAATGTCATTCACTCGTTCAGTTCATGTCTTTCACCTGTTCGATTGACAAAACTGCACCTAAAACCACCTCAAAGTTGATTGCGATGCAGTTTTTACTGCAACGTGTGAACGCACCCTGGGGGTATGAAAATCCTCATATGTCTTTACACATGTCACATAAATTGAACTTTATTTGTTCCAGCGTGTCTGATCATGGAAAAAACAAAGTAATTCCCAATGTAGTAGCTCTAACCCAAAGGACTTATCACATTCTAAATATCTTTTCTATGTAATTCCGATAAATAATATTTTCTAGCTATAGAATACCCCTAATCCTCTGAACAAGCTAGCAGAAACCTTTGAATGTCCTTGTATAGTCATAATTCTTATATATCTTGACAAATGTTAAATTGGTTCCTGTGTATTCCAACTAGCATAGGGTCAAAGTTCATTAGTCACCACCCCAGCTCTGCATGTGAAACCACATCAAGCATACACATGCAGGACACACAAATACTAGATCCAGGAATCAGGCCTGTAAAGCTTGTTAGAGATAATTATCTAGGGCTTAACCACCCTTATCAGTTGTACAGGTGACTTTCAAATCAACCCTTTCATGGTTGTCCTGGTACCAGGGACTTGAACATAAACCCACACGCCAGTCTCTTAGTGTATGTAAAGATCTTCTCTCTCGTTTAATCTCTCAAATGCATAATATCACAGGCAGAAGAGTCGTCAAAGAGGCGTGAATAGAATACTGCAATGCTATTGGCCATAATGAATTCATCAGCACATTCTGTGAAAAAAATAACAGGTCTTGTTCCCAGACATGTTTATACTACAGAATGTACAGAGAATGTCTCTAGAACCCAAACATTTATGATAAGAAGAAGAACATAATGAAGGTCAATCATCTCTCACATGTGCCAAGGAAAAACTTTTACAAGCAGGATACACAAAAATGGATGAATTATAACATTTAACTGGCCAGAGGTCAGCTAAAATGTCTGCTTGCGGCTGACAGTACGCAAGATGTCGTCCGAAACCAGTGCGATCTCCTTAACAATTTGCACACAGCATGGTTACAGCCACGGTCAGGGGTGGGAGGAAGAGGGCGTCACGCACACGTCCGCTCATATGCTCCTCCTCCTCCAATCTCCCTCATCTTTAAATTTCTAATTTTGATCCATATAGACTTTATAAAATAAATCACAGGAAGTATGACAACAGCGGACCCATAGGCGAAGCAGGAACATGACGGTGGTAAGGGGGGACCTATAACGACTGAATTTAGATGATAGTATTGATGTAAGATGATGGTCCTTGTTAAAAGAACAGAGTGGGTGGGATAGTGTAGTGATGTAAGAACAGAGTGGGTGGGATAGTGTAGTGATGTGAGAACAGAGTGGGTGGGATAGTGTAGTTATGTAAGAGGGGAGGAGCTCAGGAGTAGATGTCACTCCCTGTCCTGTATCTCTCTTTCTCTTTCTCTCTCTAGAAGCACAGAAAGAAACATGTCTGACAGACTCAGAAGGTATAACACTTTATATCACTCTGCTGTCACACATACACCTCACACATCATGTACCAGGGTAGACTCAGCTTACACATCATATATGAGAGGATTTTTACCTCAGGAATTAATCATTACCACAGGAGATCATGTCTCCATGTCTCCTCATGTACCTGCTCCCACCTACCTCACACATGCCAGCTATGGCTGTGATATATATGTGAGCTTATAACCCCACAAACTGTGGATATGACTGGTTAATGTTACAGGGGAGCAGCATTACCTCATGTAATGTGCACATGGCTGAAGGTATGTAAGAAGCCACCATATCTCCTCAGCCATGTGTCCTCAGGAGTCTGCTCCTAGCTATAGTATACCCTGCAGTGATGTCTGTGATATGTGTATGATTATACTCACACACTGTAGATATGACTGGTAATGTTACAGGGGAGCAGCATTACCTTATGTAATGTGCACATGGCTGAAGGTATGTAAGAAGCCGCCATGTCTCCTCAGCCATGTCTCCTCAGGAGTCTGCTCTCTGCCATCTTATACCCTGCAGATATGGCGGCGATATCTGTCAGATTATACCTCACACTATAGATATGGCTGCTTTATGCTACATGGGAGCTTTATTTATTTACTAGTGTAATGTGGACATGACAGTTCAGGTCTCCTCATGCATCTGCTCCCAGCTATCTTACACATGGCAGCTGTGGCAGGATGGGAGTCCATGTGTCCTCATGTTCCTGCTCCTCACATGTGATGCTCCATGATTAGTACAGACAGACACTTATGTATAGGGGAGCAGGTGACCTCAGTGTATACAGCCCTGTATATGGGGAGATAACTAACCAAGTATCTGCCCCAGGTCACCTCACATACTACATACATGGCTGATATGTCAGCTTATTGCTTAACATACTGCATAATGCCCTAATGTATATGAGGGGTAGGTACCTCACACACTTTACATATCACTGATTTATATGAGGGTGTACTTACCTCATACACTGTACATATCACTGATATATATGAGGGTGTACTTACCTCAAACACTGTACATATCACTGATCGATATGAGGGTGTACTTACCGCACACACTGTACATATCACTGATCGATATGAGGGTGTACTTACCGCACATACTGTACATATCACTGATTTTATATGAGAATGTACCTACCTCACACTCAGTACTTATCCCTGATTTATATGAGGTCACTGAATTACTTGAGGGTGTACTTACCTCACATACTGTACATATCACTGATATATATGAGGGTGTACTTACCTCACATACTGTACATATCACTGATTTATATGAGGGTGTACTTACCTCACACACTGTACATATCATTAATTTATATGAGGGTGTACTTACCTCACACACTGTACATATCACTGATTTATATGAGGCTGAGTGATGAGGGTGTACTTAGCTCACTCACTGCATATGTCACTAATTTACATGAGGGTAATGACCTCTTGTATACGGTTTAAGGTTACATTTATACCTTCATGACACAGGTACACATGGCTATTTTAGTACCAATCCTCGTGGCACAGATATGGCAAAGCAATCACAAGCTCCATACTGGAGCTTCTTCAGGAGTCCTGTCCTTATGGATAGAGACTGAGGGCAGATGTCCACCATTACTCTGCTTGTTATGGGGAGGTTACATGTATTATACACTAGGGAGAGAGGAGCTGCCCAGAGAGAACACATGTATAATCTCGGTTCTCTATAGTCTTGGTGGCCTACACCTTACTGTGATTTACTGACCATGATAGGTGCAGGTCCCCCACATTCCTGGTCTATATGGCCCAGCATTGACCTGAGTAATTGTAGTGGCTGGATATGGGGAGCTTAGCTATCTGAATAAAACCTCCATGTCACTGATATACATACAGATTCTATAGTAGCCCATCCCAGGTCATTGCTATATAGTCACCACATGCTGCATTCAGATGCTTATGTGCCTGGTGCAGTGTACATGGCTTCCATCTCACTGCTTTATTGTAGTCATGGACCAGGCTGTATCTTACATATATATAACTAGCTCACCAAAAGATTGAAAAAACACAGCATCTTAATTATATTTCGTATAAGACAAAAAAAATCTTTATTGGAAAAAAGTAGTGTAACACAATGCATTAGCAACAATACAATATAAAATCAACAGAGTGCCACATAATATTAAGTTTAAAAAACCAATGGAACAAATGAAGACTGGTCAGTATAGCCTATTGACAGTCACAACCTAAGTAGGAAATACATACAGAGGAATAATATTCCTCACATGAGAGCAATAATGTTACCTATACCAGTAAGAAGGCACACGCTGTACACCCCGACACGTGTTTCGCACTTGGCTTTTTCAAGGGGAGTGTCTAGAGTAAGGCTTGATAGGTTTAAATACAGAAGTGCACCAATGATAGAGTAAAACTAGAAAATGTAAATACGGTACAGCTGTGTACCTATAGCAGATGAACGGCATGGAAAGGAAGGGGCTGGACAACAGAGGATCACATGACATGGGAATAGATACCGGGAGTCCGAGATATCGCGGTATCTCGGGCCAGGATGTATTGGTTGCCTGCGCGTGCGCAGAATACCACAGGAGTGGCAAGAAAGAGCGAGTACTGCGCACGCGCCGCAGCGCAACCAAGCGACAGACTGCCAAGGGTAAGGCGCAGCCGCACCAGAAATAGGAAACAAAATTCAATAGTCAGCTCTGCCGCTTGGGAATGCCGATCGGTATCAAAAAGACAGCAATATGTTATATCCTAATATTGTAAAATCTAAAAAGTATTTAAAACCAGCATCAAGGATATAATAATTACGGGGGAAAAGGAAAAGGGGTAACGTCTACATCTAAAATATGGGAAAGAGAATTAACTCTAAGGATACTATATAAAGTGGAAAGTGCATAGATCACAATAGTAAAACACAAGTACGTATACATTTAAGTACATGGAACTGATGAAAGTGACAAGTGCAATGGATACATTAATGCAAATGTATGTACAAATATGCCAGTGTAAACTTCCACACATAGGGTATATAGACAACAGTAGAGAGAACCAAGATACATATAGCAAAAATAATAGGCGAACATCATATCATATATATGAGGTAAAGAGTATTTGTAAAAAAGTGCAGAGTCCAAACCATCATGCAAGTGACAGTGCAAAAAACGTGCAAAGTGCAAGTGCAAAAAAGTGCCAAGTAAGGTGGTGAGTATATAGTAGGCGGGGGGAGGGGCCAATTAAAAAGTCCAGTATGGGAAATCAGTAGAAATGAGGGAGCCGTTCATGTTATTTCTCTCCGGGTGGGCTTCTAAAAAATAAAAAGAAGAGAATAGATAATACTAACAAGAAAAAATATATAGACAAAAAACTGCAACAAAGGAAAAAAGTCCCAAAACAGGGGTTTTGTGTAGAGGAAAACACAAAACAAAAAAGGAAGAATGGACAAGACAATGACATAAAATATAATACAATATAGTAATAAAACCTAAACCCTAAACACTAAATATGAGTAAAAGAGGAGCACAGTGAGCTAGAGATATGGACCATTACAGGTAAGGGACAAAACTAATATTCTCGTTGAGACCTCTTGGGGATACCGTGTCCAAGAGGAAGATATATATATAACTAGCCTTTAGTTGTGGCTTCTATATTATGGACTGTCCATGTATACCTTATGTGCACTCATATATATAAATATATATACTTATACTCTAGATTACATGAGTGGTACAATACTGAAGGGGTTATATGCCACCTCAGACTATAATGGTGAATTAGCATTGTAATATTATATTACATTTATCCCCATGAAATGGCTGGAGAATTAGCCAGACACATGGTCAGTGTTACTGCTGCACCTAATTCTGTAAGATAAATGTATCCTATATATCCAGGCCCTTGGTACATTTATATAATGTCTTATGTGTGGTTGATGTTACTGTCTCCAATGGTTGGTCTAGGGCCACATCTTCTTTCGCCACTTAGCTAGGAGGTTGGCGGCTATGTGGAGCTGGGGATGTGGCTCTCGCGCGCTGTGCGCGTAATTATGGTTTATGGGAGACAAGTTCTCCACACCTGGTTACACCACTAGCTTGGAGGTTGGTGGCTAGTGGATTACATGTGGAGACATTTATACACTTCTCTAAGGGGTGGTCCCTGAGAAGATGGTTCTGGTTCGGTTATCCACACCTAGTTACGCCACTAGCTAAGAGGATAGCGGCTGGTGGATCACTAGAGTGTTGGTTTTGCACGCTATTCGTGCATTGTATATCACCACTTGCCAGGAGGTTGCGGCTTGTGGATATGGTAGTTATGGTTTCTCTACATGCTGAGCGTGTTTTTTGAGCAAAAAATTATATTTATGGATTTGGTTTGATATGGCCACATTCTGCTCTCGCCACTTGCCAGGAGGTTGCGGCTTGTGGATATGGTAGTTGTGGTTTCTCTGCACGCTGAGCGTGTTTTTTGAGCAAAAAATTATATTTATGGATTTGGTTTGATATGGCCACATTCTGCTCTCGCCACTTGCCAGGAGGTTGCGGCTTGTGGATATGGCAGGTGTGGTTTCTCTACACCCTGAGCGTGTTTTTTGAGCAAAAAATTATATTTATGGATTTGGTTTGATATGGCCACATTCTGCTCTCGCCACTTGCCAGGAGGTTGCGGCTTGTGGATATGGTAGTTGTAGAGCGTGTTTTTTGAGCAAAGTTACATTTATTTAGTATTATACCGGGCTAAGTTAGTTGTCAAAATGGACAAGCCTTTGCTGTTCTGTTGTCAAGTACTTGCCCACTATTGCGCTGTATTCTGTATTGGAGCAAGATGGAGCTGGTGCTAGGCCAACTACAAAATAAATTTTCAATTGGTTTGCTATAAGGCTTGAGATGAGTATATCTCGGCTCAGCTCACTTTGTTATTCTAATACTATATATATTAAAAAAAAAAGAGAGCAAAGACATCGCACAGCATTTTGAACATTTTGTCAGGGGTTATGCCGTGGCAGTGCATACGCTATGCCACATAGTGGGGTTGCCCCCCCCTTACCTATGCATTAGCTGAGCACAGAAGTAAACTTTCTTCTTCTTTACCTATCCTCTTCATGTCTGTTCTGTCAATAGTATTGGTGCATGATACATATATTGAAGTATGACTAGTGGTTCTCTAGATACTGGAGATACAGTAAGCGATATTCCCACTCGGTGGGGAGATAAATCTACGCTTTTGGTGTCCAGTGCTTAGTCTTTTCAGAATATATTTAGTTCCGAGGGCAGTTATTCCACATCATGGTTGTACGGTATCCTGCTTCACTATATTGTTGGACACGGTTTGGTATATCTGTAGAAGTTTGGAGTTTAGCAATGTTTTTACCACTTTGTGCATGTGGGTTGTGTTGGTAATTTTCTCAACACTTTATTCTTTAACCCATTGCATTCCCATTGATGGGATTTTTGTTGTTTGGTGGCAGTCTAGACCATTTAAGGTGTCAAATGGCCTCTTTGTGGCGGTGGAGGAGTCAGGTGGAAGGTGCAGGCAAGTTATTGGTGGACTAATTTAACTTATAGAGGTTGTAAAAGCTCATGGTGGTCAACAGCCTGAGCTTTGGAAGTGGCCAGCCTCAAGGCTCTGGTAATGTTAAAAGCAGCCAGGGGCGGGCACGGTGGTGAAGCACACAATGGATAATCTTCACTAGGGTCATTGGTGCCCTTAAAGTGTACTGGCTCTGCTGGAATGGCAGCCAGAGCGTGCCGCCCCCCTTTGTTGATGTCTGGCCGGGTGCTGTATGTCAGGCAGCTTTAGATTGGGGTATTGGGGAATCCCACCCCTAGCATGTCATCTGACTCCTCCTCTGATTGTTTTATTCCTGTGATTCAAATAAAGCTGCGGCCATTTCACCCATTACGTTATGTGGTTGTGTATTTTTTCCATACACCGTGTTTTTCTCTTGTCTAAACTGTTTTAAAATAAAGTGGGGGTCCATCCCATATCCACACGTCATGGCGCTGCTGCTTTAATTTCCAAACTACTATAGCCAGCAGTGTAACTATAGTGATAGCAGTTACAAATATAATTCAGGACAGCCTAATAACCATTGTACAACTTCTGAAGTCCTATCATCCTCCCTTAGTAGATAACAATTAAAGGATTTTGGCAGAGGTAGCAGAAAGTCTGTATACTATCATGTTACTGAGGCTATAGAGAAATATGCTACTGCAAGAGTTGCTGTAGATGCTGCTCGATTAATTTTCCAATTAGCCATCATACAAAATGTTTTCCGGACATAGCAGGAGTGTAAACACGTCTCACTCTACAGCTGGTAAAATACAATATTATAGAGGTGTCTATAGGGCCGGTTTTAGGCAACATGTGTTCCCAATTAATAATGACTTATGGAAAACAAACAATGTTTACATGCATGAGGGCTTAACCAAAGTGCCCTATAATATTACTTGAAGGGAAACTGTCTGGGTGATTTATGACATATGCACTCATATGAGCTATTCAAACTAATATTAATAAAAACTAATATAATAAAAATTACATGAGAATATAACATGAGAAAAAGTTTGTGTGGGCCCATGCTAAACTTTTGCCCTGGGGCGTAAGAGTCATTAGTTAGAACCCTGACTGGTGCCCTATTATACTGATCTTTGTTAAAAGGGTTCACACATGAAAGAAAACTCTCACATTTTTAACTCCCTTATTTATCAGGTTTTTTTCTGTTTTAGTTCCTTTCACTCAGTGATGGTCATTGTAAAATTCCAGAGAGTGGGTAGACACTTCATGATTCCTTTGTTCTATGAGATGATGTGTGCTGACAATGTGTTTAGATTGTCATAGTACAAGGTTTATCTATACTTTTATTTAGCTTCTGAACATTCTACTGGTATCTGGCGCATAAAATAGAAAGATGCAACAGATCATAGATGAGAGATGATGAGATCCATGAGATGCATATAAAACACAATGACAATCAGCTCTGCTAAACTCACCTATAACACACATCTGCTATATGCCTCCCTTACGGATAAAGATCTTATGTGACTTTAGCTAGTAGAGTAAGTCTCTGCACACTGCTGCTTGTCGGCAGGAAGTGCCTGTGTCTGAGCTGGTCTTGTAATGCAGGGGACAGGAGGCAGAGAGCACTACAGTGTGCAGACAAGAGAAGCTATTCATAAGAAGAATCTTATGATAGTCAGAAGATTTACGGTCATATACAGGGAAACCAAAATTGTAAACATCAGAAATGATAGAGACAGGTTGGAATTATATCTGTGAAATGCTTTATTTTGGTTAATAACAGGGAACTATGGAATGTGTTAATTTGTTATCCTCAGTATATTTAAGAATCTTGTCTTAATGGGGATACCCCTTTAAGAAAAGAACTAGATGAAAAAAACTGCTCAGCTTGCTGGGCCTTTAATTCTTGGTGAAATAGATTTTTGTTACTTTCAGCTACCCTTCTGGACATTCGCATTTAATTAAATTCATTTGCCATATGTAAACATTTCTGCAATTGGATGTTATGAAAAAAAATGTTCCTGTGTGAAGATAATTTCTCACAAATGTTGCCTTGTTGACCCTTAGAAACGAGATAGCTTCCTCTGATATGACCACCTCACATTTTGGCAGCAGTGGCCAGACATCCGCTATTGAGCCCTGCATGACCACATGGATTCAGCGTTCATTATTACAGGACGGCTGTGGGACCTGGAGTAACTCCTTGGACATTTAATATTCAGAAACTTTTTGTTTCCTTGTGCAATCATTCCAGTAGAGGTGGCCGTAACCGAGGACACAGTCTTGTTTCTAAGGGACCATATGACTACATTTATGAGAAATTTTCTTCACACATGAACATTTTTTTAGTAACATCTAATTGAAGAAATGTTTATACATGGCAGATTAATGAAACTGAATGTGAATGCCCAGACGAGAATACCCCTTTAAGTTAAACAGGCACAATGTAATGTTTCTGAATTGAAGTCATGAACATTTGTAGAAGAAAAAAATATATATTATTCAGCTAGTAAATCATAGCAGAGGTGCTGGCATTGATCAATAAAACATTTTATTGCCAACTAATTTGTTTACATTTTGCTTGATTTTTGTTTTTAGACTTAAAAACTCATTTACTTTGGTTTTCTAATCTAAATTAGACCAGGCAGACATAATACCATTTATAGAAATACTTATCCTTGATAATTGGCCCTTGCCTTGACCATGACTGGTTTGTCTCTGTATTTTTTATGAAGAATAGAAAAAAATGAGTTATTTTGGCAGAATTTTGCCTTGTGTAAAGAAGAATATGCTGCCAAAAGTTATCCAACTGTATGGGGGGTGGAGGGGGTATTGCTTTTGTTTGATCAATGATCGATTAATGATCACCCTTCCCTTCTAATGACTGATACATCAAGAGCCAAAACGGCAATGCATATTTTCTTTGAATGACTTAGTAGGAGGCAATACAACCTCAATGCCGTGCTAATTGATATCTGAGCCTATAGGTATAAAGGTATTCTATGATAAAAACACTGCTGTGGTGGTAGATAGGCGCTGTGTAGTAAAACCTGACCCTTTTTCTGTTACACTGTACAAAATCCATTATCTACTCTCATCGAGACCTCTACTATTCCTTTGTATAGTAAAGACCTATACTAAGTCACTACCTTACTGTAGTGATAACTATATGTAGGGAAATAATACAGCCAAAATCAGTGCTGTTATCAATGATTAATGCCACTTGCCCTTTTTAGTGGGTTTCTGCTCTTGTTACTAAATCTAGATATCAAGATCTGTCCAAACGGTGCCATTCAAAGACTACAACTTTAAGAAGATGGAAAAACAATTTAAAAAGTGGCAAGAAGGCAAATTTTTTCTGCTAAGATTAATGGCATATTTGGCAAACACATGGTAAAAGATAATAATAATAGCACGGTGGCTGAGTGAGTAGCGCTTCTGCCTTGCAGCACTGGGGTCCTAGGTTCGAATCCGACCAAGGTCAACATCTGCAAAGAGTTTGTATGTTCTCTCCGTGTTTGCGTGGGTTTCCTCCGGGTACTCCGGTTTCCTCCTACACTCCAAAAACATACTGTTAGGTTGTTTAGATTGTGAGCCCCATGGGGACAGGGACCAATTTGACATGCTTTGTGCAGCGCTGCGTAATCTGTGTGCGCTATATAAATAAAGAATTATTATTATTATTAATGGCATATTTGGCAAACACATGGTAAAAGATAGATTAATCCACACAATAACTTTCAATAAAAGCTGAATAAATGTAAAAATTTCAGCAGTCTTGTGCTCTGCAGGCATCCTGCGCTGGTCGAAAGGAGATATAGCTGCTGTGACTCCTCCCCTTACCCTCTGCCTAAAGATTCAGTGAGCTTCTGTTCATTTTATAAGCAAGATAGAACTTTGCAGAGATTTCAAAATTGAACCCCATTTTTTCAGTTAAGAACCAATTAGGCAGAGAAAGAAACAGTATGATCTGATAAATTACAAAGTTTCATAATGTTCATATCTACTTTTGATTTAAAAAGTTATTTAAACCTTATTATTTAAAAGTGGTTATTTAAACCCAACCACTACAGATTAACAGGAGTCAAGTAACATCACCTTTCCTAGTCCACCCTTTTACTGTTCCCTGGGAACAGTCTATTAATGGTTACCCTCACCTGAAATAGGGCAAAATCAAGCTTAGTTTAACTTTCTTCATTTGCCAAGAAAGCCAATATATCATCCCAACTAAGAAATGCAATCTTTTCTCAAAATGTTCTAATTACTTGTAAAGAGGCTCTTGAGCAAAACAAAGGGAAGATCATTAGTATAGCAAAGCCAAGAACATGTGAGTCATTGGAGAGATAAGTAAGGATCAGACGTGGCACATTAATCTTATGTTTCCGAAGGAGTCATCATTGTGGGTAATAGTGCTGTCAGTCAGCATTTGATACTCCTCACAAGTAGGTAGATACACAATGACAGCTGGTGAAGTTTCTGGGGAATCAGTTAAGACGGTTTTGGCTGGAGTTACCCATTATGTGCTGTAACAAAGCCGAGGAAGCGGTACTTAATGTTATCAGGATACCTTGCACTAGTATCGCAGGTTGCAAGTTCATGCCCTCTGGAATGGGGTTTGTATAATTTTGGAACCAGCTATTTTTAGAATTAAACTTGTCTTGACAAATTTAAGACAATAAACATTTATAAATGTATTAAAAAATATATAAAACAAAAGTATATGGTAAAGAAACCTAAAAAAAAACCTAACAACTTAAATTACAGATGAAAATACCAATTACTCAAGGGAGATGAAAACGCGCATCTGGAATGGATAACATTATGAGAAATGTACAGAGAGATGAGACATAATAAATTAATAGAGTTGATATTCATAAAGTGCTGTATAAAAATTAATTTCCGTATATATACTCAAGTATAAGCTGAGTTTTTCAGCACAAAAAATGTGCTAAAAAACCCAAACTCTTCTTTAAAAAAATCTAAACTCACCTTTCTGGTGTCCCCGAAGGTCTTCTGCGTGATCCGTCAGATAGCGGGAGGTGCTTGTGACGTCACAGGCTCTGACGTCAGCCACGACGGCTGATATTAGAGCTGTGTGCCTCACAGACCTGCCGCTGACCAACGGATGTTTAACGGGGCGAGGGGCCTCCCACATAACGGGGTAGAAGGTTGGCTGTATACTGAGGCACAGGGTCTGCTGGCTATATACTGGGGGCAGGGGCTGGCAGGCTATATACTGAGACAGCGGCTGGCTGGCTATGTACTACAGGGGGCTGACAGGATATACACTATATTGGACTGGCAGGCAATACTCTACAGGGGGCTGGCAGCCTATACAGGGGGCTGGCTATATAATACAGGGGGCTTGCAGGCTATAGCTGGGGCTGGTTGGCTATATACTACAGAGGGCTTTCAGGCTATATACTACAGGGGGCTGGCAGGCTATATACTGGGGGGGGGGCTGTGACCAATGCACTTCCCACCCTCAGCCTATATTCAAGTCAATAGGTTTTCCCAGTATTTTGTGGTAAAATTAGGGATTTCAACTAATACTCGGGTCAGCTTATACTCGAGTATATATATGGTAATATTTTGTTAAACAGCCAAAATTCTAAATATTTTACATAAGTTACTGGTTTAGAAAGCTAAACTGATCTATAAATTGTCCTGGACACTGCCAGTTTTACCTGTAGGTAAATGTTGGAGCTGGTAAACTCTCTTTAATTTGTCCTACTTTAAAATAAACTTAAATATTTTTCTTAGGCTCTGTCCATGGAAAATAAGGATGGAAAGAGAACGCTTGACAAATGGATATAATACCACTTTTAAGGTAGGCATTGGAAATATGTAGTATTATTTTTATTAAAAAAAATATTTAATTGTGGAGAAATTTACCAGGATACAAGATGATACATCGAAGCCATACAGTCTCGATATGGCGTCCCAAGGGTACGCAAATTGCGGACCCTTAGACTTATTGATGACCCCATCAATAGACACCCCCTCCCCCCCCCTGCGGCTCGTGGTCCTCTTCCGGGAGCCGTGTGCCTTCTGGCAGCATGCTCAGTGTGTTACATTACACAGTGTAATACATCTGTATTACACTGTCTAAGGTGAAGAAGAGCTTGAACAAGCGATCAGTGGATCGCTTGTTCAAGCCAACCTGTAAAAGTAAATTTAAAAAGTTAAAAACATTAAATAAAAACATTTTTAATAAAAATAATTAATTAAATAAAGATAAAGTCCCCTAAACACAAACATTCCCTATACACATGTAATAAAGTAAAAAAAAGACAAAATCGAAAAGAAAAATCCCACATATTTGGTATCACTGCATCCGTAACAATCCGTACAATAACTCAGAAACATTATTGGGCTTGCTTGGTGAACGCCGTAAAAACACAACTCGAAAAACTCGCCGAAAATGTACATTTTTAATATAATCACTTCACAAAAATGTTCTAAAAAGTGATCAAAAAAGTTATGTGCGCCAAAATGGTAGCACTGAAAAGGACAACTCAACACTTAAAAAAATAAGCCCAAAACTAGCTCTGTCAGCCAAAAAATATTATAGTTACGTATCCGAAAAGATGGCGATGCAAAAACAAATAAGATTTCCTCTATATTAGTTTTTTATAGTGAGTAAAATTGTAGAAATAAATGAAAAACTATATAAATGAGGTATCACCGTAATCGTAGTGATCTATAGAAT
Source organism: Engystomops pustulosus (assembly GCF_040894005.1). Classification (NCBI taxonomy): domain Eukaryota; kingdom Metazoa; phylum Chordata; class Amphibia; order Anura; family Leptodactylidae; genus Engystomops; species Engystomops pustulosus. The sequence goes on from NC_092421.1 coordinate 45,430,783, forward strand.
AAATATAATATAGTACTTTTAGTGTACGGTGTATGACCCCCCCAAAAATACAAAAAGAAAGGAAACCAAAATTGACAATTTTCTTTTCACCCATACATTCAAAAGTTAATAAAATCTCATCAATAAGCTAATGACCCAATAAAATGAAATATTTGTAAAGTGCATCTCATGTTGCAAAAAAAAGCTCTTATATGTCTAAATTGTCAAAAACTAAAGATTGTATAGCCAATAAAAAGTGACAATGCATAATCTGCTCTGAATGGCGCAGCTTCCCTTCGATGCCCTGGCGTGTGCCCATACAGCAGGTTACCACCACTTATGGGGTATTGTTATACACGGAAGGGATCAAATTTTGTGGAGCGTTTTGGTATTTTATCCACTGAGAATTTGTTTTTTGAAAAACACATTCATTTAGCCAAAAAAATTTTACTTTCAAAATTGCATACGATTTTGTTTTAACCCCTGTAAAACGATTAAAGGGTTAACAAACTTCATAAAAGTTGTTTTCCGTACGTTGAGGGGTATAGTTTCTACAATGGGGTAATTTATGTGGTTTTACTTTTACTTAGGCCTCTCAAAGTGACTTGAAACCTGAGCAGGTCCCTCAAAAAACCCATAACATCCTAAAAAAATAAGAGTATGCATAAAAAACCATGTCCACATAAAGTAGACATTTAGTGAATGTTAGTTATTAAGTATTTTGCGGTTATGATTATTTGTGGAAAAAATAGAACATTTTGAATTTCGAAAATCGAGAATTTTTCCAAATTTTCACCAAATATCAGATTTTCTCATAAATAAATGCAAAACTTATCACCAAAATTTTTCAACTAACATGAAGTACAAAATGTCACAAGAAAACAATTTTAAAATCACTTGGATATGTTAAAGCGTTTCGAAGTTATAACCATTTATAGTGACACAGGCCAGCCCCCAGTAGTATACAGCCAGCCCCCATATAGTATACAGCCAGCCCCTAGTAGTATACAGACAGCCTCTAGTAGTATACAGGCTGCCCCCCCAGCACTTAAACAAAAAAAAACTTGTATACTCACCCTCCGATGTCGGCGTGGCTCCCCAATGTCCCCGATGACGGTGCGTCCTGTCTTCTTTCTTCTCCGCAGCTTCTCTTCTTTCTTCTCTCATGGACGCGGCCATGTTTTGTTCCAGCGGCCGCTGCTGACGTCATAGATGCGCCTGCTAGAGTAAAACATGGATGCGTCCATGAAAGAAGAAAGAAGATGAGCCGCGGAGAAGAACGAAGACGGGACAAGCCGACATCGGGGAGACGCGCCGACATCGGAAGGTGAGTTTATTTTTTTTAAGTGGGCTATTTTTTTTTGTGGGTTTTGGTATAGACTCGTGTATAAGCCGAGGGGACGTTTTTAGAACATTTTTTGTGCTGAAAATCTCGGCTTATACACTAGTATACACGGTAATTGTGACAAGTGCAAACAAAATGTTTTATTGTGACAAAAAATAATAAAGTTTAATATTTAAACCCTTTGTCAAGTGTGAACCTCACCTGCTAAGCAGGTTTTTACTTTCATAAGTATTTATTGAAATTTTTCAACAAACAATAGAGTAGAACATACAAAGGTTAAGACAATATTACCATCGTACATAATACTTGTCAAGTATACGTATAATCAATTTTTGTAAAAAACGGTAGATTATTGTGCATCTGTTTGATTCACTAATGGAGTTAGTGGGTAGAACCACTTTGCAACAAATAAGTAGTCTACCATATTTGAGAGTCCCACCTAGAAATAAAGATAGACAGAGCAGAATAAATCCACCAGCAGACAAGGATGATAAAGACTGCCATGGACCTCTGAAAATTAAGTAACAAAGAAATATACTATAACGTAACAGTTAAACGTTAAAGTTAAACGTTAACACGTCATCCATGGTTATTGACTAAGTAGTTATTGACTAAGTGGTTATCCCAGAGAAGAGAAAAAAAAATGATGTTTCGTCCACAGAGCCCATAATTTGTTAAAGGAAACCTACCACTTGTAGTGACAGGTTTCTGATGGAAATACCGTGCACCAGCTCAGGGTGAGCTGGTGCCGGAGCTTATTTTCGTTAGTGTTTTAAACCGCGGTATCGTGGTTTAAAACACTTTTTAAACTTTATAGCCGGCGCAGGCAGGTACGCGCTCGGCGCTTACCATGCGCGCGGCTCTCATTCACTTCCTATGTAGCCGCGCGCAAGGTAAGCGCCGAGCGCGTACCTGCCTGCGCCGGCTATACGGCTTAAAAAGTGTTTTAAACCGCGATACCGCGGTTTAAAACACTAACGAAAATAAGCTCCGGCACCAGCTCACCCTGAGCTGGTGCCCGGTATTTCCATCAGAAACCTGCCACTACAAGTGGTAGGTTTCCTTTAAAGAGTGGGATTTTTCCGTTACCCTGAGCAATGGTGAGTTCAATTGCAAGTAGTTTTTATTGTGCATACTACATCTTGAAGAGTAGGGGGAGTAGTTGATTTCCAGTGTTTAGCTATGCAGATCCTAGCAAGTGTCAGAATTTTGCATACAAGGGGTTAGTTTCTAACTGGTATATTACCTCTATTGAACTGAAACAGTATCAGCTCGGGAGAAATAGATATCCTACTTCCAATTAACATAGAAATTAAATTTTTGATTTCCGCCCAAAACCTTTGAATTGTTGGACAGCTCCAAAATATGTGTAACAAATGACCTTCGTTACCACTTTCTCCAACATCTATCTGAGGCTGAAGGGTATTCTTTATGGAATCTATCAGGTGTATAATACCATCTAAGCATTATTTTGTGTGCTACTTCCAAATGTTTTGTACAAAGTAAAGATGTGTAGTTTATTTTAATAGCTTGTGACCATTCCATGGGCGTAAATGATTTTTGAAGGTCTCTTTCCCACAATCTGAATGGATATGATTTTGAAAATTCCATTGGGGAATGTAATATATTATAAAATGCTCTCATGCCTTTTATCTTGTCATTGGTATATAGTTTAAATAAAGTGGCACTGTGTTTCAGATTGCCAAAGTCATGGTGTTGGACAAAATGCTGAAGCTGTGTATATCCAAATTGTAACGAAGTGGGAACATCATACCGGTAGGTGGTAATCAAAGTAGGGAATGACATAAAAACGCCATCTTGTTGTAATTGGAAAACATGTATAACTCCTTCAGCTTTCCATGCATTTAATTTCCAGTTTTGGATACCCAATGCTACTGCCTCTAGGGTTAATTCTGCTATACTGAAGATATTCTTAGGAGTCGCTAAAGTGTGAGCTACAGCCCATCCTTTGATCATAGCTTCCATAATTGGAGATAAACGAAAAGGGGGAGTGATATTCCATAAGGGAGCGGAAAGCAAGGATTTCAGGGATATTGGTTTTATTAGATCTGCTTCAATTTGGGTCCAGGGCATATGTGTAGAGTTGGACCACCAGTCTTTTGCTGATGACATAATAGTTGCGAGGTATTCGTTTCTTAAGTTGGGAATTCCCAACCCCCCTTTAGTGTCATGTTTCATTAGGATTTTGGCTGCGATACAGGGTTTTTTGTTTGCTCATATCAATGAAGACATAATTTTATGTGCTGCTGTGAAAAAGGCCATGGGTAACGGAATGGGTAACGGAATGGGTAACGTGCGGTTCAAATATAACAGTCTTGGGAGTAGTAGCATTTTGAATGCTGCGATCCTTCCTAGCCAAGAAATTTCTATTTTTTTAATATTTTCCGCTTCTTTTTGAATGTTTTTCAATAATGGAGTGTAATTGTGTTTGTATAGTAGTTGGGTAGTGGGTGTGATATTTATGCCTAGGTATTTAATAGTCTTTTCCCCAATCGAAATGGTATTTACATTTTAGTTTTTGTGGTGGTGGAAGAGGTTAAGAATAGGGGAAGTTCCTAGGTCTTTTGAGTATTTAGTTTATAATGGGATAAGTGTCCAAATTTATCCATCAGTGACATTGCCAATGGCAAAGAGGTTTCTGGGTTTGATAGAGAGAGTATTACGTCGTCTGCATATAAAGAGATTTTATGGGTTTTTTCTCCAATTGTTATACCAGATATTTGATAAGAGTTTTGGGTTTGTTGGGCTATGGGTTCCATTATTAAAACGAAGATAAGTGAGGAAAGGGGACAACCTTGGCATGTACTATTGGAGATATTAAAGGGTGCTGATAGTGTGCTATTGACATATATCATTGCATTAGGCGCAGAGTAGAGTGCTGTAATTGCCTTACATATTGTACCCGAAAAGCCCATTTTCCGTAATGCCAAGAAGGCGAACAACCAATTAATACTTCTCGGCATCTAACGCTAAGAAAATGGAGGGGGTGTCGTTTGTTTCAATAGGGTGCAATATTTCTATTACCCTTTTAGTGTTGTTTGAGGACTGGCAGTTTCTGACAAATCCTACTTGGTCCAGGTTTATTATAGAAGGTAAGATTTTGGCAATTCTTGTAGCAATTAGCTTGGCGTATATCTTTAAGTCGCTATTCAGTAGCAATATGGGTTTTCCTGGTTTAGGTAGGGTAGTTATTAAAGCTAGTTGATTTTCTTTGGGAAAGAGCCTGTAAGTATGGCGTGTTGGAACATGTTACATAGGGGAGTCAGAAGGAATGGTTTGAAGATTTTATAGTAGGAGTTAGTGTATCCATCTGGTCCCGGGGCTTTGTCTGCTGGGATCGAACTGATTATATCACTTATTTCTTCCATCGTAATTGGTTTGTTCAGGTCTATGAGTTGTGAAGGGGAAATCGATGGAAGGGAAAGAGTTTGTAAAACATTATCTATTTCTAAAAGTGTGGGAATGTGGATCTCTGAGTTGTTTTTTAGATTGTATAATTCCTCATAGTAAGAACGGAATGTGTCCGCAATGTCATTCGGATTATACAGTTTACCGCTTTTGTTTTAAGTTGTATATAGGGAATTTTAGATTTAAGTGTTGTGTTTTAATGCAGGAGGCTAGTAATTTGCCTGCTTTATTATCTTGTGAATAGTATTTAGCCTTTGTTTTTTTAAGGTGTCTTTCATATGTGTATAATAAGCAGTGTCTAAGCTGGTGATGTAATTCCTTCAATTGAGTTGCTGTGGTTGGAGAGGGGGAAGATTTATTTGTTTCCTCTTTTTGTCGTATTTGGACTAATAGTTCATTCATCCTGGCCGAGCGTTTTTTCTTATCAATGTGTCCAAACTTAATCAAGTTACCCCTTATAAATGCTTTGTGTGCATTCCAATAAGTTATGGGATCTGGAAAATTTGGTGCATTGAAGCCAAAAAATTCCTTTAAGTCAGCTGTTATTCATGCATTGTAGTATGAGTGGGTTAGTAGGTATGAGTTGCATGTCCAAAGATATATATCGGGGGCTTGCTGTTTTGTTCTTCAATGTCAAAGTGTGATTGATGCATGATCTGACCATGAGATATCATTGATACAAGAATTAGATGCTATTTCTAAGGTGTCTCTATCTACAATAAAAAGATCATGCGTGAGTATGTATTGTGTACCCCTGAATGGAACGTGTAATCAGTTTCGGTGCAATGAAGGGTTCTCCAGATATCAAATAGGTCAGCTTACCATAGCAAGTTTACTAAACATGGTAATTTAGTTTTGGAGACCGAAGTGCAATCAACTTGTGGGTCAGGGGTGAGATTGAAGTCTCCGCATATGATAAGTTTACCTTGTTTGTGTTTTTGGGCTATTTTAATAACTTTTTTAGCAAATTTTACCTGATGGTTGTTTGGAGCATATATGTTCATAATGGAGAATACCTCATTGTTAATGGAACATATGGTAAGGACATAACGTCCATTTGGGTCTGATTTCTCTTCCAGGAGCTGGAACGCAAGGGTGTTTTTAAAAGCAATTAGAACTCCTCTAGATTTAGTTTTAAATGATGAATGGAATATGTTGGGAAATTGGGGGTGTTGGATTCTGGGTAAATCTTTATGGATGACATGTGTCTCCTGTACACATAGTATGTCACATGCTGTAGATTTTGCCTCTGTCCATATAAGAGACCTTTTAAAGGGTGTATTGAGAACTCCTGCATTGATTGAGCAGATTTTAAATACCATAATTGATGGTGTTAATGTTGCTCATACCGCTCCTGGAAGGATTCTGGTTAGACCACTTAATGGCATTGGTTTTACATCTATGTGGATGACTAAACAAAAATACATTAACAGAACAATATAACATAGTCACAAGGACACAACAAAAAGCCTATTCAGGCTGTCAGACACAGCAAAGTGTCGACTATTTTAAGGGGGGAAAGAAAGACCTGTGGGTCAACAGTCTCCTGAAATATAAAGCAAGAGTTCCCAAAATATAACAAACATAAGCGCACCTGCCCATGCACATTGGTACCTCATCTGTGTGAGTTCTTTTTGTAGCCTTGGACTTGCCATTCTCCTTCCACAGGACGAAGGGAAGATGGTCTGTTTCTGTCTGTCGGGTCTGCTAGAGGAAGATTCCATGTTGATAGAAGAGCTTTCCCTTCTTCTAATGAGCAGATCATATGTGTTCCATTATTTCTTGTTATCAAGAGCCGTGTGGGATAGCCCCATTTATATGGTATCTTCTGTGCCCTCAGAGTAATAGTGATCGGAGCTAGCTGTCTACTTTGTTGCAATGTTGAAGGTGAGATATCAGTGTATAAAGAAATCCGTTGGTAAGGGGAAGGAATTCTTTAGTCTGGAAAAAATGTATCCTCGCTAGAACGTCTCTAGGGACATCTTCTGATAAATGCTTAGGGCGAGGGATCCTATGTGCTCTGTCAATATGCAGTTCTTGCATGTTGCATTCTGGAGTAGTTTTGCCATAAGATCGGTGATATAATTGTGTAGATCAGTATTAGATACTTGTTCAGGAATGCCTTTCAGTTTAAGATTGTTATGGCGAGATCTGTCTTCTAAATCTGCGACTTTAAGTTGAAGACATTGTACCTCTTGTTCCAGATCTTGATGGGCATCTATAACTTCATTATGTGACGAGGCAAATTCTCCCAACTTAGTTTCAATATGATTGACTCTGGCTTCCAATTCTGTGACAGAGGTCTGCATAGGGTTAATCAAAATGGCCATGCTGTTTTGCAAGGATTTGTGTAAAGCTAATAGCATTTGTTTCATGGCTGAGTCAGTAATCATAGAATCTCCTGTAGGGAAATCAGCAAATATATTATTTTCTTCATGGCCTCATTGTCTCCCTTTACCTTCAACTTCAATGTGTTCTGAGAGTCGCTGCCTCTGCTTCGCCGGGCTGCTAGATGTTGATCCCGGAGTAGCGTTGCTGCGGACTTCCCGTGTTTCATTATCAGCCCCAAGTTCTGATGTTCGGGACCTCACCTCCTCATCTGCGGTTGAGCGGGAATTGTCTCCCGTGTCGGGTAAGTCTAGCTCGGGGATCTTGCGTGCTCTTCTGGGAGTTCTGCCGTTATGCAGCAAATTCGGCGCCATGAATGTTCTCTGGCCTGAGTGATCTGCGCACTTGCTCATTGGCGCCATCTTGGCTGTCTTCACCATGAGGAGAGAAGTAAAAGTTAATCAGCTTTTTTGGCTTTCCGGCAGTCTTCCTTGGCCTTGTTGCAGCCATGGCTTCTTCCTCGGTGTGGGAGGCAAGTTTGAGTGAAGTTTTCAGCAAGGTATGCTTGATATTCGTCGCTTGTTTGCTATCTTGGGCAGGAGCTCAGCGCTCACGCGTCCATCTCACTTCACTGCCAGGCCACGCCCCAGACCCCCCCCCCCCGCTAAGCAGGATTTTGATATATACATGAATGGTTCCGTCACAAAGTGGCATCGTCCCTTTATGTTCAAAAATTGTTTCTCCACATTCCCCCTCAAATCCTCCATTATTAAACCCCACTGTTTTTGTATTTGAAAAAAAATGAATTTGTGAGACTTTCAAATGACAGTACTGTTCCAGTCCACAATAGTCCTGGAATCTTATTTATGACCCAGCTGCAAACAGAGGGGACTTGTTATAAATGGACACCGTGACACTTAGTTTCATTCTTCTAGGTGATTGAAAATCATCTGGGCAGAGATAAGGAGTAATGAAGGTGTCATCTGTATGTGGTTGGTAGACAACATGCTCATATTGTTAGCAGCCCAAACTATACTCTTCATTTGTGTCCTGGTTCCGACCTGGTAGTTTTGAAAACGTCTAGATAGGCAAAAAGCAACCAATCTGCCCTTTCTCAAAGAAGATTTTTATAGGGCAAGTGGAAAGCACTTTTATTCTCTTTTATGTCAAGACCCAGAGTCTACTTGGACCACACCTACGGTATAATCACTTACATATATATACCTACTGAGTTTTGCAGCAATTTAACATTTCCCACAGATCCCACATAAAAGCATACCATTGAGTGGCACAACCTATGTGAGGGCGAACTTTTTAGAGACCAAGTGCCCAAACTGCAACACTTATTTATTGCAAAGTGCAAACATAGCAATTTAAGCAGTAACTTCTTGCTATCTTCTTGCACCATGCTGTACCCAGCTTTCAACGGTCCTGTGGACACCAATATCATTGACAGAAGGAACGGAAATTCGGATTGCCATTGGAGCTTTCCTTGAAACCCCTGGACAGGAAGAATCGTGGGGCCAAGAGCTGGAACTCCAATGCCTCCAACAATAATCTGACCCTGTCCACACCTTCCTGCAGTCTCAGATAGACATGGAAGCTTCACTTTCGAATAATGCTGAACGTGTCACGTCCTGGACTACCTGGGCCTGCAGGAGGATCACTTAAAGGAAACCTACCACATGATATGGTAGGTGTAAGATAGAAATACCGAGCACCAGCTCAGGGTGAGCTGGTACCGGAGCCTATTTTTGTTAGTGTCCTAAACCGCTGCATCGCGGTTTAAAACACTTTTTAAACTTTATAGCCGAAGCTGCTTTGGCGCACGGTGGTACACGCTCGGCGCACCGTGCGTGCGCCTACATAGGAAATGCCGGGGAGCCGCGTGCATGGTCGCGCGCTTGGTGCGCCGAAGCAGCTTCGGCTATAAAGATTAAAAAGTGTTTTAAACCACGATGCAGTGGTTTATGTCTGGTGAATTCTATACCAGGTCAGCAGCCTAAGTGTCCACTGTAGGCGCTCAGAGTTCCACCTCTGGCACCAGTGCCAAAGGTTCGCCACCATGGCTCTACTCCATGGCTCACTTACAGAATTTTAAACCAGCTATGGATAACTAAAGCAGCCATTAAAATGGAAAACAAGAGTTTGATGAATTAATATATTCTACCAGCAAAATTCCTAATAGAACCTGAGCCTTTGCTATGCTTCTGCAATAAAATTTACTATTGTTGTGTATTAAGTGTATAGCCACTGTGAGTGTAAATCATAAAAGAAACAAATTGCTTACTGTCACGGCGAGGACGCCGCCGCGTCATCAGATGACTTGGAGTGCAAGTGTGCAGGTTAATTTAGCCTACTCAAACTTGCGCTCACCTCTCACTCAGGACACAAATTGAGCATAAATCATACAGCTGCAGCACTCCAATTATTATCCGCTGCCACCATTTATTGCATTTATACTGGGACCAATAAGTATCCCACTCTACATCCCCTCTTGCTACTCAAGCAGTCACCTTGTTACACCACTTGTTAAACGTTTTAATTACAAAATGTTGTTTAGTGTGTCAAAAAAAGATGTTAAAAACAAAAGAATTACAAAATAAAATTACACTCACAAGGCTAAACAGTTATAAAATAAAACGGGAGAAAAATAACAGAAACCTACAAATTCAAGTAAATCCTAATTCCCTGGAGGTGGGAGAAACCCCCACCTTGTCTTAGCAGCCCCCATACAGTGAACACTATTTCCTGTATCTTATATTGTTTTATAAGATCTCTGTTTAATTCAGGTTTCAGAACCTCCCATTGATTAATTACTCAACAGGGTCATTCAGAATTGGACAAAATGTTAATGAGGGGGAGAGTCCAGGAATATTAAAACAGTGGGGCAGATTTACTTACCCGGTCCTATCGCGATCCCCAAGGTGCGTTCTCCGACGAGGATGAAGTACGGCGCAATTTTTTAAGATCGTGCGTCCATTTTACTGCATTTGTCACTTTCCCTGCTGAGGCCCGCCGGAGTTCACCATCTTCTTCCCAGTGTATGTGAGTGCATTGTCTTCCGACATAATTTGAATTGTAAATCCTGCGCTTAGTCCGAATCAGTCGGGTCACACCCCCTGATTTGTGTCACATGCAAGTCAGCGCGATTGCGCCAAAATCTGATCGTGTGCACCAAAACCCCACTTAAATGCGCCGCAAATAGTCGGGAAAGCCAACGAAAATGCGCCGTGCGGACCCCTAGTAAATGTGTCCCAGTATCTTTGTTTCCAAGTCCTGATGCAGGAGGCAGGGGCAGGTGTGGAGAAGAGATGACCATATGTCTTTTATTCAGGTCAGAATTTATTCAGGTCAGAATTTATCAGGTAAAAGCTCCAGGAAGTTGTGAAAGCCACCTGGACGCTTCAATAGATACTTATTGCCCATAGATCAACAAATTTAGTAATTGCCTTATAGTTAAACACATCTAACACATTCAAGATTAATATTTCCATGACTCCTCCCACTTTTTAGATTTTGGAATGATCCACGCCATTTTAAATTTTCCCTAGCCAATTGCCAATAATACATAGCAGAAATTCAGTTCCATAAAATCATTCCTATAGGATGTGATTACCTCACAAAATCAACCATCTGGTCCTATGTCCTGTGTATAAGGCTAAGTAATATCACCCCTGGTCACTTGTACACTGCTGGGACCCCCTGCTGACTTTTTGGCTTTTTGCTGCAGAAAAACTAAGTTCCCTGTCCCCTCTACCAAGTGTGAAATGCTTAACCTTCTCCCTGCTGGACAAAATGCCAAAGGAGTTAAGTGTAGGACTACTGTACCCATTTACATTGTGTTTTGGTTTTACCTCTGTACACCCCCTCCCTCTTTACTATTTGCACTGCAGGGCTTAGGTTGGACCTCTGACTGAGTGTCTCATGAGAGTCCCTATGCTCCTGCTCCCCTTCCTGACTGCTCCCCAAAACTGCGCTAGCAACACTCACCACTGGGAACCTGACTTCACTGTGGACCCCAGTCTTCTATCTCAGCACTGGTTCTAGTGTATACACTGTTTTTGCTCATAGATGGCCCATCTTTGTGGCTCATGCTCTAAGCCTTACACATCTGGACACCCCCAGGCTGCTCTAAGACTCCTCCACCCTTAGGACCTTAGAGTTTACTGAGGTAACAGAAATACTGAGATAGACCAGTGTTCACACTGGTCCACAGAAATCTAACACAGGTCGGAGACAAGGATAGCAGGGCAACACCGGGAGAGACACAACACTGAGGGACAAACAACAGATACAGACAGACAAGCGGAGCCTGATGGTACCGGACCAAAACCAAGAATTGTATAGCAAAAAGAATGGTCAGAGCAAAGCAGAAGTCAAAACACAGAATAGCAAACAAAGATAGCAAGAGCACAAGATACATAAATTAGACTGAATAACCAGCCCCCAATCACAGGTCTGGGCAGAATACAAGGCAGTAATGTACACTACCTCCAGCACTGACTGGCTCACCCGTCCATCACTCAAACCGCAGCTGCAGGCAAAAAGAGTTCAAAGACACACCCAGCTTTCCCAAAGATTAGAAAGGGAGCTATCAATTACAGGCAGCTCTGGGTGTGGTATTCCATCAAGAACTCTGAAACCCATCAGAACAATTTGTGAGTTCTGACAATAGGAAAGATAAAAAGGGAAGGGAACTGTTTGCACGTGTGTCTTAGAACAACACTGATTAGGACAGTCCTCGCAAGGATTCTAGTCCTTAAGTGCAGGGGTAAATTGCTTAATCCCAGCACTTAAAGCACTAACAAAAATGAAATAATCCCACCACTGCCACCAATTTGTCAAAGTGAGGATTCTACCGCCTCGTCACGTGACTTGGGGATCAACTGTACAGGTAATTTAGTATAAATCACAACTTATACAGTTCCAGCACTCCAATTATTATCCGCTGCCACCATTTATTGCATTTATACTGGGAACAATAAGTAGCCCACTCTACATCTGCTCTTGCTTCTCAAGCAGTCAACTTGTTACACCACTAGACTTGCACACTCAGCATTCTAACAGTCACACAGCTAACCACACTTTATAAAGCTATGAGTTAGCAGAGCATATGTCACGGGTGACCCCGCGATCCATGTCTCAGATCGCTGGTGCACCAGTGTTCTTCTCTGTGGCGCATCCCCAGCCCTTTGTCACGGGTGCCGCCCCTACTATGGCCGCGACTAGGCCGCGCTCCCACTGCTAGGGCGCGCACGCCGACTCTCCAAGGACTTAAAGGGCCAACGTCGTCCTAATTGGTGCTGGCATTCTCGGCTCTGCTACATAATCCGGCGGATCACAGCATTCCCTGCCGGATCTTCAAGTCCTTTCACTGAAGAGAAAGCCCTCCGTGTTTCCTGAGCGTTTTCAGATGCCTCAGTGTTTCCCGTGTTCCTTTGGCATTCCTGTGTTTCTGTGGCATTCCCCTGTTCCTGTGGCGTTCCTGTGCTCCTGTGGCGTTTCTGTGCTCCTATTGCGTTCCTGTGTTCCTGTGGGGGTTCTGTGTCCCTTTGATGGTCCTGTGTTCCTGTGGCGTTTATTTGTTCCATTGGCCATCCTCTGTTCCTGTGGTGTTCTTGTGTTCCTGTGGTGTTCCTGTGGCGTTCCTGTGCTCCTGTGGCTTTCCTGTGGCGTTCCTGTGCTCCTATGGCGTTCCTGTGCTCCTATGGCGTTCCTGTGCTCCTATGGTGTTCCTGTGTTCCTGTGGCGTTCCTGTGTTCCTGTGGCATTCAGGTGGCAATCCTGTGTTCCTGTGGTGGTCCTGTTTTCCTGTGGTGTTCCTGTGGAGGTCCTATATTCCTGTGGCGTTCCTGTACTTTTGTGGCTGCCCTGTGTTCCTGTGGCGTTACTTTGTTACTTTGGCGTTCCTGTGGCAGTCCTGTGTTCCTGTGGCAGTCCTGTGTTCCTGTGGCATTCCTGTGTTCCTGTGGCGGTCCTGTGTTCCTGTGGCGTTCCTGTGGCGTTCCAGTGCTCCTATGGCGTTCCTGTGTTCCTGTGGCATTCCTGTGCTCCTATGGCGTTCCTGATTTCCTGTGGTGGTCCTGAACTCCTGTGGCTGTCCTGTGTTTCTGTGGTGTTCCTGTGTTCCTGTGGCGTTCCTGTGGTGGTCCTGTACTCCTGTGGCATTCCTGTGTTCTTGTGGCGGTCCTGTGTTCCTGTGGTATTCCTGTGTTCCTGTGGCGGTCCTGTGTTTCTATGGTGTTCCTGTTGCCTTCCTGTGTTCCTGTGGTGTTCCTGTGTTCCTGTGGCTGCCCTGTGTTCCTGTGGCGTTCCTGTGTTCCTGTGGTGGTCCTATGTTCCTGTGCCGTTCCTGTGGTGGTCCTGTACTCCTGTGGCATTCCTGTGTTCTTGTGGCGGTCCTGTGTTCCTGTGGTATTCCTGTGTTCCTGTGGCGGTCCTGTGTTTCTATGGTGTTCATGTGGCCTTCCTGTGTTCCTGTGGCTGTCCTGTGTTCCTGTGGCTGTCCTGTGTTCCTGTGGCTGTCCTGTGTTCCTGTGGCATTCCTGTGTTCCTGTGGTGGTCCTGTGTTCCTGTGGCGTTTCTGTGTTCCTGTGGTGGTCCTATGTTCCATGGCAGTCCTGTGTTCCTGTGGTGGTTCTGTACTCCTGTGGCTGTCCTGTGTTCCTTTGGCATTCCTGTGGTGGTCCTGTGTTCCTTTGGCGGTCCTGTCTTCCTTTGGTGGTCCTGTGTTTCTGTGGCATCCCTGTGTTCCTGTGGCTGTCCTGTACTCCTGTGGCTTTCCTGTGTTCCTGTGGCATTCCTGTGGTGGACCTGTGTTCCTTTGGCAGTCCTGTACTCCTGTGGCTGTCCTGTACTCCTGTGGCTTTCCTGTGTTCCTGTGGCATTCCTGTGGTGGTCCTGTGTTCCTTTGGCGGTCCTGTACTCCTGTGGCTGTCCTGTACTCCTGTGGCTTTCCTGTGCTCCTGTGTTCCTGTGGCATTCCTGTGGTGGTCCTGTGTTCCTTTGGCGGTCCTGTACTCCTGTGGCTGTCATGTTTTCCTGTGGCATTCCTGTGTTCCAGTGGCATTCCTTTGTGCTTGTGGTCATCCTGTCTTCCTTTGGTGGTCCTGTGTTCCTGTGGCGTTCCTGTGTTCCTGTGGTGTTCCTGTGTTCCTGTGTCGGTCCTGTACACCTGTGGTGTTCCTGTGTTCCTGTGTCGGTCCTGTACACCTGTGGCTGTCCTGTGTTCCTGTGGCGTTCCTGTGTTCCTGTGGCTGTCCTGTGTTCCTGTGGCGGTCCTGTCTTCCTGTGGTGGTCCTGTGTTCCTGTGGCTGTCCTGTTTTCTTGTTGCATTCCTGTGGTGGTCCTATGTTCCTTTGGCGGTCCTGTACTCCTGCAGCTGTCCTGTGTTCCTGTGGCATTCCTGTGTTCCTGTGGCATTCCTGTGTGCCTGTCATCGTCCTGTCTTCCTTCGGTGGTCCTGTGTTTCTGTGGCATTCCTGTGTTCCTGTGGCGGTTCTGTACTCCTGTGGCTGTCCTGTGTTCCTTTGGCATTCCTGTGGGGGTCCTGTGTTCCTTTGGCGGTCCTGTCTTTCTTTGGTGGTCCTGTGTTTCTGTGGCATCCCTGTGTTCCTGTGGCTGTCCTGTACTCCTGTGGCTTTCCTGTGTTCCTGTGGCATTCCTGTGGTGGACCTGTGTTCCTTTGGCGGTCCTGTACTCCTGTGGCTGTCCTGTACTCCTGTGGCTTTCCTGCGTTCCTGTGTTCCTGTGGCATTCCTGTGGTGGTCCTGTGTTCCTTTGGCGGTCCTGTACTCCTGTGGCTGTCCTGTTTTCCTGTGGCATTCCTGTGTTCCAGTGGCATTCCTTTGTGCTTGTGGTCATCCTGTCTTCCTTTGGTGGTCCTGTGTTTCTGTGGCATTCCTGTGTTCCTATGGCCTTCCTGTGTTCCTGTGGCGTTCCTGTGTTCCTGTGGCTGTCCTGTGTTCCTGTGGCGGTCCTGTCTTCCTGTGGTGGTCCTGTGTTCCTGTGGCTGTCCTGTTTTCTTGTTGCATTCCTGTGGTGGTCCTATGTTCCTTTGGCGGTCCTGTACTCCTGCAGCTGTCCTGTGTTCCTGTGGCATTCCTGTGTTCCTGTGGCGTTCCTGTGTGCCTGTCGTCGTCCTGTCTTCCTTTGGTGGTCCTGTGTTTCTGTGGCATTCCTGTGTTCCTGTGGCGGTCCTGTGTTCCTGTGGCTGTCCTGTGTTCCTGTGGCTGTCCTGTGTTCCTGTGGCACTCCTGTGTTCCTGTGGCATTCCTGTGTTCCTGTGGCGTTCCTGTGCTCCTTTGGCAGTCCTGTGGCATTCTTGTACTCCTGTGGCTGTCATGTGTTCCTGTGGCGGTCCTGTCTTCCTGTGGCAGTCCTTTGTTTCTGTGGTGGTCCTGTACTCTTGTGGCAGTCCTGTGTTCCTGTGGCGTTCCTGTGTTCCTGTGGTGGTCCTATGTTCCTGTGGTGTTCCTGTGTTCCTGTGGCGGTCCTGTGTTCCTATGGCACTCCTGTGTTCCTGTGGCGTTCCTGTGTTCCTGTGTCGGTCCTGTACACCTGTGGCAGTCCTGTGTTCCTGTGGTCGTCCTGTACACCTGTGGCTGTCCTGTGTTCCTGTGGCTGTCCTGTGTTCCTGTGGCTGTCCTGTGTTCCTGTGGCTGCCCTGTGTTCCTGTGGCTGTCCTGTGTTCCTGTGGCTGTCCTGTGTTCCTGTGGCATTCCTGTGTTCCTGTGGCATTCCTGTGTTCCTGTGGCGTTCCTGTGCTCCTGTGGCAGTCCTGTGGCGTTCTTGTACTCCTGTGGCTGTCCTGTGTTCCTGTGGCGGTCCTGTCTTCCTGTGGCTGTCCTTTGTTTCTGTGGCGGTCCTGTACTCCTGTGGCTGTCCTGTGTTCCTGTGGTGCTCCTGTGTTCCTGTGGCAGTCTTGTGTTCCTTTAGCCGTCCTGTATCTTGGTGGCCATCCTGAGGTCCTGCCATCCTGAGGTCCTGCCATCCTGAGGTCCTGCCATCCTGAGGTTCAGCAAGACAATTCCGCTTTGCTGTGGGCTCTGGCAAAGACCAGTTCACTGGCGAAGACCAGTCCACTTAGACTACGCTCCCGGGTTGCGGCTAGTACCATCATCCCTCGTGGTGGTCCAGGGAGTCCACAGTTTTTAGCCTCAGAGACTCTTCCCACACCCCAGTGCGTGACAGCATACAGGAACCAAAATTAAAGTAAACGCCTTAATTACAAAATGTTGTTCAGTGCGTCAAAAAAAGATGTTAAAAACATAAGAATTAAAAAATAAAATTACACACAAGGAAAAACAGTTATAAAATTAAATGGGAGAAAAATAACAGAAATTTAAAAATTCAAGTACATCCTGATGGGTGGTGGGAGGTGGAGGTAAGAGAAATCTGGAACACCCCAGCTTGTTTTAGCAGCCCCCATAGAGTGAACACTATTTCCTGTATCTCATATTGTTTTATAAGATCTCTGTTTAGTACGGGTTTCAGAAAATCGTATTGATTAATTAGTACACAGGGTCATTCAGGATTGAACAAAGTGTTAATGAGGGGGAAAGCCCAGGAATATCCAAACAGTGGGGCACACATTTTACGACTGGAATGCACATCTGTCCCGATATCTTGCATCTGTCGCTTTCCCGCTCTGGTCTGCCGGAGTTCACCTTCTTCTTCCTATTGTATGTAAGTGCATTGTCTTGCGACATGAATTGAATGTTAAATCCCACGCTCATTCCTAATCAGTCAGATCGTCCGACCACACGCCCTCCATTTTCTGATGCATGAAAGCCGCAAAACCCTGAAAATGTCAGGAAGTCAGTCGGACTTTGTTTCCAAGTCCTAATACAGGAGGGGGGGGGCAGGTGTGGAGAAGAGATGACCATATGTCTTTTGATGTCAACACAGAACAGAGCTCAGAGTTTATCAGGCTGAAAAGACTCCAGGATGTTGTAAAAGCTGTCTGGACCCTTCAATAGATAATAATTGCCTCATAGTTCAACAAAGTTAGTAATTGCCTTATAGTTAAATAAATCTTATATATTCAAGATCAATATTTCCTTGACACTTAGATTTTCTATTCTGGGTGCCCAACAGTGTCCCTTAGTTGGGCACCTGACCTTTCATTCCATTGAGCCGACTGAAGGACAAACTCATTGTTCTATAATAAGAATCTTGGTCACGGTGTCAAAATCAAATCCAAGCTGTTAAATGTCTTGGAGTGGATCTGTACTCCACTATCAGCAGTAAGAAAGTCAGGAAATTGAAAGAATACAATTATTATGGTCTTCCCCCAGCCTCCTTTCTCTTTTCTTATCCTCGCATTTTCAATCTCTCAGTGTCATTCATTTGATTATCTACTTCCCTTCTTTCCTCTAAGTTCTCTCTCCCCTTCCATCATCCACACTGATCATTAATTTCCCTTCACCTCTGAAGCTCCTTATACCCTGGAGATGGCCACCTTCTCCTAACACACCCAGTTAACAGCTGTTGTATTTTCCACAAGTATAATCTATGGACCATTTTAAAGAAGCATTATGTCATCATAATATTCGAGAGTGTAATGTAAAATAAAGGCAGTTCATGGGTTACGTATAAGTTAGGTTCTTTAGGTTTGTTCTTAAGTTGAATTTGTATGTACAGTCGTGGCCATATGTTTTGAGAATGACACAAATATTATATTTTCACATGATCTGTTGCCCTCTGGTTTTTATGTGTGTTTGTCAGATGTTTTTATCACATACAGAAATACAAGTGCAATTATATTATGAGTAACAAAAGCTTTTATTGACAGTTAGAATTAGTTAATGCAGCAAGTCAATATTTGCAGTTTTGACCCTTCTTCTTCAGGACCTCTGCAATTCTCCCCAGCATGCTCTCAATCAACTTCTGGACCGAATCCTGACTGCACAATCAATGCTTGCATTTTGTCACAATTTGTTGGTTTTTGTTTGTCCACCCGTCTCTTGATGATTGACCACAAGTTCTCAATGGGATTAAGATCTGGGGAGTTTCCAGGCCATGGACCAAAAATCTCTATGTTTTGTTTCCTGAGCCATTTGCTTTATGGCTAGGTGCTCCACCATGCTGGAAAATGCATTGTTGATCAACAAACTGCTCTTGGACGATTGGGAGAAGTTGCTCTTGGAGGACATTCTGGTACCATTCTTTATTCATGGATGTGTTTTTAGTCAAGACTGTGAGAGAGCAGATTCCCTTGGCTGAGAAGCAACCCCACACATGAATGGATGCAGGATGCTTTACAGTTTCCATGAGACAATACAGGTGGTATCGCTCACCTTGTCTTCTCCGAACAAGCTGTTTTCCAGATCTTCCAAACAAACAGAAAAGGGATTCATAAGAGAAAATGAATTTACCCCAGTCCTCAGCAGTCCACTCCCTGTACCTTTTGTAGAATATCAGTTTGTCCCTGATGTTTTTCTGGAGAGCAGTGGCTTCTTTGCTGCCCTCCTTGACACCAGGCCTTGCTCCAAGAGACTCTGCCTCGCAGTGCGTGCAGGTGCACTCACACCTGCCTGCTGCCATTCCTGAGCAAGCTCTGCACTGCAGGTAGTCCGATCCCGAAGCTGAAACACTTTTAAGAGACTGTCCTGGAGCTTGCTGGTCCTCCTTGGGCACCCTGGAGCCTTTTTGGCAACAATGGAACCTCTCTCCTTGAATTCCTTGATGATGCGATAGATTGTTGACTCAGGTGTAATCTTTCTAGCTGCGCTACTCTTCCCTGTTAGGTCAGTTTTGTGCAGTGCAATGATTACTGCACGTGTTTATTTAGAGATAACCATGGCTAACGGATGAGAAACAATGATGCCAAGCACTAGCCTCCTTTTAAAGTGTCCAGTGGTGTGATTCTTACTTAATCATGACAGATTGATCTCCAGCCCTGTCCTCATAAACTGTTGAAATGTGTTTTGGGGGAAAAAGTTCATTTTCTAGGCAAATATTGACTTTGCAATTAATTGCTGTTAAGCTAATCACTCTTTATAACATTCTGGAGCATATGCAAATTGCCATTATAAAACCTGATGCAGTAGACTTTGGAAAAATTTACATTTGTATCATTCTCAAAACCTTTGGCCATGACTGTAAGTCCGAACTGTATATTTTATAATTGTAGCTCTAGAAAAAATTTTTTTTTGCCCCAGTGACTAGAGATGGGCGAATCGATTCTAACAAAGTGGATTTCGATACGAATTTCACAAGAAATTTGATTCATCACAAAGCCGAAATTTATGCTGATTCGCGGGAACAAAGTTTTTTTTCCCCCTCTTTTTTCAGCTAAATGGGTGCAAGCACAAAGTGTTACATGGGGCAGAGTACTCTGGGAAGGAGAAAGGAACACCCCCGATGACATCTGCAGACCTGTAAGCCAATCAGTGACCGGCAGGCTTATGTGATGTCACACAGGCTCACAGCCCTATAAAACTATCGGCCATTTGCAAATCCTCCATTTTACACTGCATGTGCTGTCTGTAGCGTCTAGCTGCTGCTACTGTACTGTGCATTAGTGATTCTTGGTGCAATCCCTGGATGTTCTTTAAGGGGGATCTATATACCCCAAATAGCAGTTCTATTTAGTGACAAAATCGAATAGGAAGAAATTTGTTTCACATTTATGCATCTGCAGTAGCAACTTGTGGACCAATGCCTGGTTGTTCTTTAAGGGGGATCTGTATACCCCAAATAGCAGTTCTATTTAGTGACTAAATTAAATAGGAAGAAATCTGTTTCACATTCATGCATCTGCAGTAGCGATTTGTGGACCAATCCCTGGTTGTTCTTTAAGGGGGATCTGTATACCCCAAATAGCAGTTCTATTTAGCAACAAGATCGAATAGGAAGAAATCTGTTTCACATTCATGCAGCTGCTGTAGTGATTTGTGGACCTCTCACTGGGTGTCAGTTGTGGGGTATCTGTATAACGCAAATTGCCATACCTTTTTGGGGCTATAGTTTACAGCCAGATTTACGTGTGAAATCCACATCGTTTATACAGTGATTTTTGCTGAAATCACAGTGTCAGTTGTGGGATATATACACAATGCAAATTGCCATACCTTTATGGGGCTATAGTTTACAGCCAGATTTACGTGTGAAATCGACGTAGTTTATAGAGTGATTATGGCTGAAATTACAGTGTCAGTTGTGGAGTATCTGCATAACGCACATTTCCATACCTTTTTAAGGCTGCAGTTTACAGCCACATTTATGTGTGAAGTCAATGTAGTTTATACAGTGATTTTCGCTGAAATTACAGTGTCAGTTGTGGGGTATCTCTGTAACGCAAATTTCCATACCTTTTTGGGGCTATAGTTTACAGCCAGATTTACATGTGAAATCCACGTAGTTTATACAGTGATTTTTGCTGAAATTACAGTGTCAGTAGTGGGGTATCTGTATAACGCAAATTGCCATACCTTTTTGGGGCTATAAATTACAGCCAGATTTACGTGTCAAATCCACATAGTTTATAAACCATTATGTCAGACAGAAAGGTGGCAGGTGGAGCAGGCAGAGGTGGCAGCACAGTAAGGGGACATCGCAGCAGAGGTGACTCTGTGAGGCCAGAACTGTCTTTGACAGCTGACAGTTCCTCAGATACAACAATTAGTTGGCTTGACCCAGGAGCAGGTCAGCAGCCCTCACCTGTCCTCAACCAGCCTCTGTTCTGTTCTTTTCCCGCAGCCAGAGAGCTACTTGCTATTCAGCAAGGACGAAGTGTTTGAGGACAGTCAGCAGCTGCTTGGCAGTAAAGAGGTGGGGCAGACTTCCGCTGCTTCCTGCAGTAAACAGGCTGTGGATAATCACACCGGTGAAGAGAGTAGCAGTGACCGGGAAACATAAATTGACGATGATGTAGCTGATCGCACTTGGGAGCTGACGAAAAGAATGTCAGCTTGCGCGTCAGGCAGCGTAGCAGGCAGCAAGTTGCTACTGTGGCCGTGAGTCAGCAGAGTGGCAGCAGTGTAAGTACAGGAGCTAAACATCCGTGGGGTACAAATCCCAATTTGCCGGTCCAAGTAAGCAGTGGCTCAGGGGCTCAGCGAGGTAGCGGTGGTAGTAGTCGCTCAGTGCAGTGTTGGTGGTAAAATTACTACCTTGGCGGTTTAGCCGTTTTTTGTAAAGACACCAGAGGAGCCGAGCGTGGGTATATGTCGTATCTGCGGGCAGAAAGTGAACAAGGCCAGGGAGCTAACGTTGACACCATGGCCCTGCGCCAATACATGCAGCATCACCATCCAATGGCCTGGGAGAAACGGGTGTCAGATGTGGTCCATCCTGCAGGCACAGCAACAGCAGCAGCACCTAGTGGCACACATGCTGTTTCAGCAAGTCAAGGCTCCAGCACCTCTGCCGAAGGGAGCTGTTTATCTTTGACATCATCTCCCAGTCCAGATGCTGATGCTCCTGCTATGCATGGCACCAGCCGTCGTTGAGTGAGGCGATTACAAAGAGACAACTCTATGCGTCCAGCCATCCTAAGGTGCAGAACCGAGGTGGAGAGCCTTTTTTTTCCAAAAAGGCTGTGCCAGCCCTTCATCAATATGTACAACAGAAGGTGGGCCAGTCCTTGAGCTTATCAGTTTCTTCCAAGGTGCAAGGCAGCGCGGACGTGTGGAGCTGTAACTATAGTCTTGGCCATTGCATGTCCTTTACAGCCCACTGGGTGAATGTGCTTCCCGCCAAGCCACACCAG